>NC_041388.1:525814599-525874324 GCF_002162155.2 Triticum dicoccoides
AGCAATTGTACTTTTCTCATGTATTTAGTATATCCAAATTCGATTTATTTCTCACATGGTATACAATAACAGAATGCGGCCACAACAATTGAACATCGCATTGCAGAATTGAACCAAACAGTTAACTAAACACCACAACAAATGAACCAAACGTTAACTGAGCACCACATTACACAATATAACATACTCCTAATAGAAGATTAGACAGTTAACCAAACCAAGCATGCTTAACAACTTGGAAATATAGCAATTGTATTTGTTTCTCATGTATTTAATACAGCCAAATTCGATTTATTTCTCACATGGTATACAATAACAGAATGCAGCCACAACAATTGAACATCGCATTGCAGAATTGAATCAAACAGTTAACTAAACACCACAACAAATGAACCAAACATTAACTGAGCACCACATTCCACAATATAACATACTCCTAATAGAAGATCAAACAGTTAACCAAACCAAGCATGCTTGACAACTTGGAAAATTGCACCCTAAAGAATTGAACATCACATTTGCATAATTGAACCAAGAAGTTAACTGAACACAACATTGCACGACATGTAGAACATATACTCTAGAGCAGAAGATTGCATAGTAAAAGTAGATAGCACAGTTCACTAGAATTTGTTAAGGAAAGGCAGTAGCTAGTAAACTGAACATAGGTCCTTATAGTGAGCTAATAAGACAAGCTACTCCTCATTGTCGGAGATATCGATGACGATTGGCTCCTTGGACATGGAAGAGCATGAGGCCTCTGCTTCGTGGGTTCCCTCGTCGTAGTGGTGAGTTGCCTGAGCCGCTCCGGGAACCAACCTGCTGGCTGTCGAGATGAGGTAAGCATGTGCACGCTGAGAAAACACCTTGTAGTCTTCATCGAAGGCACCGACGGTGGCCTCAAGAAAACACCACAAACTGTCGTTTAAAGCAGCCAACCGTGCCGCGGCGTTGGCGTGCGAGGCGTCGATGGTGGCCTCGACGGTGAGGTGCTCCCCCAAGATCTGGGGGTTGGCACGAATGGCAGCCATCGCGACCTCATCCGCGCGTGCGGCCGCGATTTGCTTCTCCGCGGCCAAATGCTCCATGAGATCCTGGCTATACTACGTGCACCACGGCTTAGGGCGGCGCTTATTTGGAAGAGGGTCGGTGATTTGAGTGGAAGGTGTCATGCTTGCGCCGGTGGTCAGGGCATGTGGGATGTGGAAGGAGGAGGAGGATGGGGGTCAGGTGTGGATTACCTGCCCGGATAGGCGAGGCCGAGCAGCGTGAAGGAGGGTCGCCGGCAAGGAGGCGGCACTTCATGAAAGGAGTGAAGGTTTCAACTTGGAAAGGAAGGCGGAAATAGGGGAAATGTGGCTTTTGGTAAGGGGGGGGGAGGGGAGGTAGATATTTCCACGGAAGCCGAAAATTTGGAATCGCTTCAGCAAAAAAACTGGCGCGCAAAGTGTCATCAGACATAGTCCCTTATTTAGAGCGGGTTGTGGACTGTACCCGTCGCACCTTCTTGTGTAATCCATATGCGTACTATAATCCGACGGTGCTCCAAGATATTTTGTGCTGCATCTCACACGGTTGGTGATAATAAACATTGTGGAATCTACTTGATTTTTCATCTTGATTTGTATTACGTAATGGGGTCACAGCAGCAATGGACGGTGTTTGAATTGCTAGACCTTTTATCTACAGTGAACATGCAACTATATGTGTGTCATAAAAAAATTGGAATTATTCAGGGTTCGTTCGGAAATTTTATACATTAAATTGGTTTTCTAGCGATTTCAGGTGCACAATTCAAAATTAAAGCACATGCACATGGTCCGGTGCACCAACATGGGTTGTAAAATCATATATGTGTCCATGGCTTTATGCTTATGTCCCATGCAAGAAATGGAGATGAATTTCAAAGACCGCGGCACCGTGGCTCTCCGGCAAATGTTGAGGAACTTGCTTTTGTAATTCTAGTAAATCCAAAACCCATCTGAAATTCGTGAACCTTGGAATGCTACCATGGAATGGCATCAACATGCTGGGGTAAAAAATATTATACCATTTGGGGCAGGTTGTGGTATAAGCTTCTCACAAACCAGAGCTTGTCACAAGAAAGCCTCATGGTTCCGTTAGGGAAACGTGTCACCTTTGTGGATAAAACGATATTCGTCGCCTCTTCTTCATTTAATTTTTTTTCTGGTGTCAACATAGAACAACAGGAGTGTTGTGTTAAATTTTGGATTTTTTCGGGGATCGTTTGGACATTTTTATAGGTTAATTGAGTTTTCTAGGCATTTATGTGCACAATTCAACATTGAACTACATGCACGTGCTCCATCCATAAAAACGGGTTGCAAAATCAAATGTTTGTCCTTGGTTGCAAGATTAGGTCACATGCAAGAAATGAGAACGAATGTCAAACACCTTGACATTGTCGCTCGGGCGCTAACATTGAGATACATGGTTTTAAAATTCTAGTAAATCAAAAACTCGTCTGAAATTCATGAAACTTGACATGTATGATGGAACGGCAGCGACATGCTGTGGTAAAAATATCATCCCATTTGGGGCAGGTGTGGGTATAAGCTTCTCGCAAACCAAAGCTTCTCTCACAACAAGCCTAATGGTTTCGGTAGGGTACGTGCCACCTTGGGGGATG
Organism: Triticum dicoccoides; assembly: GCF_002162155.2. Lineage (NCBI taxonomy): Eukaryota > Viridiplantae > Streptophyta > Magnoliopsida > Poales > Poaceae > Triticum > Triticum dicoccoides. Next base: position 525,817,250 of record NC_041388.1, read on the forward strand.
AAACGATATCTATTGCCTCTTATTGCTTTCAAAAAATTTCTTGTGTCAACATAGAACAACAGGAGTGTCGTGTTAAATTTTGGATTTTTTTGGGAATCGTTTGGACATTTTTATACGTTAATTGAGTTTTCTAGGCATTTATGTGCATAATTTAAAATTGAACTACATGCACGTGCCCCGTCCATAAAAACGGGTTGCAAAATCAAATGTTTGTCCATGGTTGCATGCTTAGGTCCCATGCAAGAAATGGGAATGAATGTCAAACACCCTGCCATGGTCACTCGGCCGCAAACATTGATATACCTGGTTTTTAAATTCTAGTAAATCCAAAGCTCGTCTGAAATTCATGAAACTTGGCATGCTATCATGGAGCGGCATCAACATGTCGTGGTAGTTTTTTTGTCCCATTTGGGGCAGGTTTGGGGATATGCTTCTCACAAACCAGAGCTTCTCACAACAAGCTTGATGGTTTCGGTAGGAACATCCCACCATTGGGGATGAAATGATATCCATTGCTCTTATTGCTTTCACAAATTTTCTTATGTCAACATAGAACAAAAAGGAGTGTTGTGTCAAATTTTGGAATTTTTCTGGGTTTGTTTGGACATTTTTATGCATTAATTGAGTTTTCAATGCATTTATGTGCATAATTCAAATTTGACCTACATGCACACGCTCTAATGCATATAAATTGGTTGAAAATTCAAATTTGTTCCCTTGGTTGCATGCTTAGGTCCCATGCAAGAAATGGGAATGTATGTCAAACACCCTGCCACGATCACTTGGCCGCAAACATTGAGATACCTGGTTTTCAAATTCTACTAAATCCAAATCTCATCTGAAATTCATGAAACTTGGCATGCTATCATCGAGCAGCATCAACATGCCGTGGTAAATTTTTTTGTCCCATTTGGGGCAGGTTTGGGGATATGCTTCTCACAAACCAGAGCTTCTCACAACAAGCCTGGTGGTTTCGGTAGGGAACATCCCACCTTTGGGGACGAAATGATATCCATTGCCTCTTATTGCTTTCAAAAAATTGCTCGTGTCAACATAGAACAACAAGAGTGTTGTGTCAAGTTTTGGGATTTTTCGGGGTTCGTTTGGACATTTTTATGCATTAATTGAGTTTTCAATGCATTTATGTGCATAATTCAAATTTGAACTACATGCACATGCTCTATTGCATATAAATTGGTTGAAAATTCAAATTTGTGCCCTTGGTTGCATGCTTAAGTCCCATGCAAGAAATGGGAATGAATGTCAAACACCCTACCACGGTCACTCGGCCGCAAACATTGAGATACCTAGTTTTTAAATTCTAGTAAATCCAAAGCTCGTCTGAAATTCATGAAACTCGGCATGCTGTCATGGAGCGGCATCAACATGCCATGGTAAATTTTTTGTCCCATTTGGGGCAGGTTTGGGGATATGCTTCTCACAAACCAGACCTTCTCACAACAGGTCTGATGGTTTCGGTAGGGAACGTCCCACCTTTGGGGACAAAACGATATCCATTGCCTCTTATTGCTTTCAGAAAATTTCTTGTGTCAACATAGAACAACTAGAGTGTTGTGTCAATTTTTGGGATTTTTCGGGGTTCGTTTGGACATTTTTATGCATTAATTGAGTTTTCAATGCATTTATTTGCATAATTCAAATTTTAACTACATGCACATGCTCTAATGCATATAAATTGGTTGAAAAATAAAATTTGTGTCCTTGGGTGCATGCTTAGGTCCCATGCAAGAAATGGGAATGAATTTCAAACACCAGGGCACCGTTGATTGCTGGCAAAACGTTGAGATACTTTGTTTTTAAATTCTAGTAAATCCAAAACTCATCTGAAATTCATGAAACTTGGCATGCTATCATGGAATGGCACCCTACATGTTGTGGTATTTTTCGTGTCCATTTTGAGAGAAGGCACACTCGAATAACAGCCAACAAAGGCATTTAAAAAAATAGTTGCCACTTTAATATCTCAAATGTTTGTATAATTCAAATCGTGTGCGTTCTATTAACCATTCACGTGATGCCACGTGTCTTTGTTTTAATAGCTATAGAAGGTGTCGTGCGGACAGCTGCTTGACCTTAACTGAACAGGAGGCCTGCGAGCGGAGTCCGGTTCGTAGACTGACCGAGAGGCGTGCAAGTTGTCCTCTAATGCGCAGGCTCACCGGGAAGCGTGTGAGTTGTACGCTGCGCAGGCTCGCTAGGAAGCGAGAGCTTTGACTTCCATGGCCGCCCGCCTTCCTCTCCATTAATGGCACCCGAGCCGCTGTTTAATATGGACGGCCTTACTGTTTGCCTCCCATTCCCCTCCCTCTCGTAGACCTCCACCAACGCCATGGCGCCGAATGATCATCTGCCACTAGTCTTCAAGTTTGGTGAAGTCGACTCCGAGACGAAAGAGATAGAAAATAAGGAGGAATGGGGCCTTAATGACATGGCCTAGAATGAGCTGGCCGCGGCGGCGGCTGCCCCCGCTCCCGTCCTAGCTCCCATCCCCACGCCCGTGCCAGCGACCATCCCCGTAGCATTGATGGGCTGGTCACCGAGCACTATCGCAGAGCTGGAAGCCGCGGGTGTCAGCGAGGTCTCCGCGGACCCGCGCGAGCTTGTGTACATGCCAACGCCAGCTCCCGTGCCCGTGCGTGCCCCTACACCCACCATGGCGCTGGCCCCCGTGTGTTTGGATGTACCCGGTGCGCCCGTGCCCCTGCTCGTGTGCACCCCTCTACCCACCGCGCCGCTGGTCCCCATGCATTTGGCTGCACCCGCCATGCCTGTTCCCATGTGTGCGTCCCCCTCAGTGGCATGGGACGCTGTCGTTGATCGCTACCTCTCAGCGGCTCCAGTCGCCGTGCTCCCGCGCCCCGCCTGTCGATCGCGTGACGACATGATGTTTGATTTACAAGTGAAGAACATTTTGTGCTGGCTTAAAGACTTCAACAACGGCGTCCCGGAGGAAGACAACGACAATGACAACGCGGCACGCTGCCTCCGTCGCCTCCGGAAATAGGTTTTTTGGGGTTTAATATTGTATCTCGATTTTCTTGATCATATGAATATAAATTCGCAGTGTGACTGAATGAAAGATATGGTTTGAACGAACTTGCGTTTTTCTCTATTAATGTACATACTTATCAAACGATTTTCTTTTGAAAAAAACATCAATGGTTTTTAAATATAAAACACTCATCACAAACGTTTTAGTTAGAACACCCATATGCAAACCGACAGCTTCCCCAGGAAGCCAAGGGAAAATGTGCCGAGCAGGATTTCTGCAGCTCTAGATCGCAAACGTTTTAGATAGAACACCCGTATGCAAAGTAGGAGCAATGGTCTTCCCTTGCAGTGCAGGATTTGTGCATCCCTTCAACGCAAACGGTTGTTTTGGATGACCCATGTGCAACCACATAGAAACAATTGGGTAAGATTTGCATCTGTCATTTTGGGAATGTTGCCATTTGTCAAACTGGAAAGATTGACATTTGTTAATCTAGTAACATTGCCATTTGTCAACCTTGTAACACTATGATTTGTCAAAATATGCAGCTAACAACTAACACTATCTAATTTTTGCAACTAAAATCACTAATATTGTTCATATGGACACCACTAGCAGGCGTGAGTTGATGGACACATATGCAAATGTACCATTGATTGCATACAACAAGTCATCAACCTACAATGACAACGATGACACACGTTGGATTATAGATCATTTCCAACAAAACATTCTAGTAAAGTAAAGTTTTTCTCACACAACAAATCTTCACATGTTGTGATTGTGAGCCCCCATCAAAATATTATATGCCAAAATTGTTGACGTTGGACAAGGAAGACAACATAATGATTTATGTTTGTTCATATTCACATAGAAGTTAAATTTCCATAGATCCTTCAACATGTGGTTCTTGCCCCCATCTTTGCTAGCCAAAAATTCCGCACCAAGTAGAGATACTACTTGTGCATCCAAAAACCCTTAAACCCAAATCTTATTTTCAAGAGTCTGCCATACCTACCTATGGATTGAGTTAGATCCTTCAAGTAAGTTGTTATCACTGCAATAAGGCAATGAAAATTTCTTCTAAAAGTGTTAGATCATTTAGTGTAAGAGAAAATTGAGCGTTGTCCGAACTTTTGACAACAAAGAATAAAAGCGACAGACTGCATAATAAAGGTTGCTATCATAAGGGGCAATATAATGTGACATTCTTTTGCACTAAGGGGTTCAGCATACAAACAAATAAGTGCGTGGCAACCTCTGCTTCCCTTTGCAAATGGCCTATCTTTTACTTTTATGTATTTACTTTCATGCAAGAATCAAAGTTTTTCTTTCTATTCCTTTTTATTTTTATACTTTGGCAAGCATCATGTGGTGAGGAAAGATCTAGGCACATATGTCCAGTTGAATATGGGTAGCATGAGTTATTCTTGTTGACATCACCCTAGAGGTGAATACGTTGGGAGGCAAAATTATAAGCCCCTATCTTTCTATGTGTCCGGTTGAAACGTTTTTCTCATGTGTATGTAGTGAGTGTTAGAAATCATAGAAGACTACATGATGGTGGAGTATGTGGACTTTCCTAAAGGTTCCGATACATGACCCTTCCTGAAAAGATGATGAATTATAGTTGCAAAGTTGACTGAGAACATAGTTTGTTGGTTTCCAATAGAGTTTATGCTTTATACTTTGATAGTGTGATGAATTATTACTTATTCATGAGAAATCTATGATAAAGGTTTTATGTTTAAGTTTGTTGCTGTTATAATAATTGACACGATGCTTCTATGTCTATATTTTGTTTTTATCGACACCTCTCTCTTTCTAAGCATGTGGATATGTTTTTCGGTTTCAGTTTTCGCTTGAGGACAAGCGAGGTCTAAGCTTGGGGAGTTGATACGTCCATTTTGCATCATGTTTACCTAATGTTATTTGTAATGTTTTTATGCATAATAATGCTTTTTGGAGTAATTCTAATGCCTTTTCTCTCATAATTTGCAGGGTTCACACAAAGAGGGAGAATTTCGGCAGCTGGAAATCTGGACCTGGAAAAGCTACATCAGGCCACCTATTCTACACAACTCCAAATGGGCTGAAACTTCATGAGGATTTTTTATGGAATAAATAAGAAATACTAGAGCAAATAACCACCAGAGAGGGGGCACCTGGTGAGCACAAGACACCAGGGCGTGCCTGGGCCCCCAGGCGCCCTCTGGTGGGTTGTGCTCGGCCCAGCCCACCTCTGGTGGCCATCTTCTGGTATATAAGTCATTTTGACCTAGAAAAAATAAGGAGAAGACTTTCGGGATGGATCTCCGCCGTCTCGAGGCGAAACTTGGGCAAGAGCACTTTTGCCCTCCGGTGGAGCGGTTTCGCCAGGAGAACTTCCCTCCCGGAGGGGGAAATCATCGTCATCATCATTACCACCAACTCTCCCATCTTGGGGAGGGTAATCTCCATCAACATCTTCAATAGCACCATCTCATCTCAAACCCTAGTGCATCTCTTGTGTTCAATCTTTGTACCGGAACTATAGATTGGTGCTTGTGGGTGACTAGTAGTGTTGATTAGATCTTGTAGTTGATTACTATATGGTTTATTTAGTGGAAGATTATATGTTTAGATCCAATATGCTATTTAATACCCCTCTGATCTTGAGCATGATTATCATTTGTGAGTAGTTACTTTTGTTCTTGAGGTCACGGGAGAAATCTTGTTGCAAGTAATCATGTGAACTTGATATGTGTTTGATATTTTGATAGTATGTATGTTGTGATTCCCTTAGTGGTGTCATGTGAACGTCGACTACATGACACTTCACCATATTTGGGCCTAAGGGAAGGCATTGTGGAGTAGTTATTAGATGATGGGTTACGAGAGTGACAGAATCTTAAACCCTAGTTTATGCGCTATTCCGTAAGGGACCGATTGGATCCAAAAGTTTGATGCTATGGTTAGAATTTACTCTTAATACTTTTATCCTAGTTGCGGATGCTTGCGAGGGGGTTTATCATAAGTAGGAGGTTTGTTCAAGTAAGAACAACACCTAAGCACCGGTCCACGCACATATCAAATTATCAAAGTAGCGAACACGAATTGAATCAACATGATGAAAGTGACTAGATGAAATTCCCGTGTGCCCTCATGAACGCTTTGCTTATTATAAGAGACCATTTTGGCATGTCCTTTGCCTCAAAAGGATTGGGCTACCTTGTTGCAATTTTGTTACTATTATCGTTACTTACTCGTTACAAATTATCTTTCTATCAAACTACTCTATTACTTACAATTTCAGCACTTGCAGACATTACCTTGCTGAAAACCACTTGTCATTCCCTTCTGCTCCTCATTGGGTTCGACACTCTTACTTATCAAAAAGGCTACAATTGATCTCATATACTTGTGGGTCATCACTTCCTCCCTTCCCTCACCATAAACGATGACCCAGTCCACCGCAGCCACCTCCTCCCACCGTCAAGCCCACAAGGAACCCCAACATTATACGTAGTCATGTGACATGATGGCTCTGATTCCATCCAACCATGAGTCATGTGGCAAGGGCAGAAGCCAACTAGGAAAAAAACTCAAAGAAAATAAAAAATGAGATAGACACACCCACGCGGCTTTCCATTTTCATCACGTGTCTATGGGCCTCATGCATCTTGAACTATGTCGGTATTTCCCCAAAGAGGAAGGGATGATGCAGCACATGATGTCTACTACACAAACTCCTTCTTGTAGACATTGTTGGGCCTCCAAGTGCAGAGGTTTGTAGGACAGTAGAAAATTTCCCTCAAGTGGATGACCTAAGGTTTATCAATCAGTGGGAGGCGTAGGATGAAGATGGTCTCTCTCAAACAACCCTGCAACCAAATAGCAAAGAGTCTCTTGTGTCCCCAACACACCCATTTCAATGGTAAATTGTATAGGTGCACTAGTTCGGCGAAGAGATGGTGATACAAGTGCAATATGGATGGTAGATATAGGTTTTTCTAATCTGAAAATATAAAAACAGCAAGGTAACTAATGATAAAAGTGAGCGAAAATGGTATTGCAATGCGTTGAAACAAGGCCTAGGGTTCATACTTTCACTAGTGAAAGTTCTCTCAACAATAATAACATAATTGGACCATATAACTATCCCTCAACATGCAACAAAGATTCACTCCAAAGTCACTAATAGCGGAGAACAAACGAAGAGATTACTGTAGGGTACGAAACCACCTCAAAGTTATTCTTTCTGATCAATCCATTGAGCTATTCCTATAAGTGTGACAAATAGCCCCAGAGTTGGTAGTAAAACAACACCTTAAGACACAAATCAACCAAAACCTTAATGTCACCTAGATACTCCAATGTCACCTCAAGTATCTGTGGGTTCTATTATACGATATGCATCACACAATCTCAAATTCATCTATTCAACCAACACAAAGAACTTCAAAGAGTGCCCCAAAGTTTCTACCGGGGAGTCAAGACAAAAATGTGTGCCAACCCCTATGTATAAGTTCACAAGGTCACAGAACTCGCAAGTTGATCACCAAAACATACATCAAGTGGATCACGTGAATATCCCATTGTCACCATAGATAAGCACATGCAAGACATACATCAAGTGTTTTTTTTGACTAAAACATACATCAAGTGTTCTCAAATCCTTAAAGACTCAATCCGGTAAGATAACTTCAAAGGGAAAACTCAATCCATTACAAGAAGATAGAGGGGGAGAAGCATCATAAGATCCAACTATAATACCAAAGCTCGCGATACATCAAGATCATGCCATATCAAGAACACGAGAGAGAGAGAGAGATCAAACACATAGCTACAGGTACATACCCTCAGTCCCGAGGGTGAACTACTCCCTCCTCCTCATGGAGAGTGCCGGCATGATGAAGATGGGAACCGGTGATGGACACCCCCTCCGGCAGGGTGCCGGAATAGGGTCCCGATTGGTTTTTGGTGGCTACAGAGGCTTGCGGCAGCGGAACTCCCGATCTAGTTTATTTTCTAGAGGTTTGAGGATTTATAGGAGAGGTTGCTGTCGAGAACAAGTCAGGGGGTCCCACGGGGAGTCCATGAGGCACAGGGGCGCGCCCTCCACCCTCGTGGGGGCCATGGGACTCCCCTCCGGTAACTCTTCATTCCAATATTTTTTATATTTTCCATAAAAAAATATTCGTTGATTTTCAACGCATTCCAAGAAATTTTATTTCTGCACAAAAACAAAAACACAGTAATTCTGCTAAAAACAGCGTCAGTCTGGGTTAGTTATAACCAAATCATACCAAAATCATGTAAAAACTATTATAAACATGGCATGAATACATCAAAAATTATAGATACATTGGAGACGTGGCTGGATCCCCAAGCTTAATTCCTGCTCGTCCTCGAGTAGGTAAATGATAAAAACAGAATTTTTGATGTGGAATGCTACCTAACATATTTATCAATGTAATATTCTCTATTGTGGCAAGAATATTCAGATCCATAAGATTCAAAACAAAAGTTTAATATTGACATAAAAACAGTAATACTTCAAGCACACGAACAAAGCAATCATGTCTTCTCAAAATAACATGGCCAAAGAAAGCTTATCCCTACAAAATCATATAGTCTGGCTATGCTCCATCTCCATCACACAAAATATTCAAATCATGCACAACCCCGATGACAAGCCAAGCAATTGTTTCATACTTTTGATGTTCTCAAACTTTTTTAACTTTCACGCAAAACATGAGCGTGAGCCATGGACATAGCACTATAGGTGGAATAGAAGGTGGTTGTGGAGAAGACAAAAAGAAGGAGATAGTCTCACATCAACTAGGCGTATCAACGGGCTATGGAGATGCCCATCAATAGATATCAATGTTAGTGAGTAGGGATTTCCATGCAACAGATGCACTAGATATATAAGTGTATGAAAGCTCAAAAAGAAAACTAAATGGGTGTGCATCCAACTTCCTTTCTCATGAGGACCTAGGGCATTTGAGGAAGCCCATCGTTGGAATATACAAGCCAAGTTCTATAATGAAAAATCCCCAGAAGTATATGAAAGTGACAACATAGGAGACTCTCTATCATGAAGATGATGGTGCTACTTGGAAGCACAAGTGTGGTAAAAGGATATTAGCATTGCCCATTCTCTCTTTTTCTCTCTTTTTGTTTTTTTGTCTTCTTTTTTTGCCTTTCTCTTTTTTTCCTCACATGGGACAATTCTCTAATAATGAAGATGATCACACTTTTATTTACTTACAACTCAAGAATTACAACTCGATACTTAGAACAAAATATGACTCTACATGAATGCCTCCGGCGGTGTACCGGGATGTGCAATGAATCAAGAGTGACATGTATGAAAGAATTATGAAAGGTGGCTTTGCCACAAATACGATGTCAACTACATGATCATGCAAATTGTCGAGGGTGATGATGTTTGGCCGAGGCCACAACACAGGATGAGAGGGTAGCACTGGCTCGGATGGCGTTGGGTGAACAGCTTGAGATGCGAATTTACGAGCCTGACGGTAAGCTTCCTTGACAACTCGTAGCGCATCATTGTCCAAGGTTCTAAATTCGGCAAGCATATTTGAAATCATCATCCCCTGGGCAGTGATATATTGCACCAAGCGAGCGATTGCGGGGTCATCCCTTGGATAGTGGGAGAAGGCTGAATTCCTGATTCTGTCACCACGGGGAAAAAGCAGAACTCCCTCCTCTCTGCCACTTGCGGGAACTTGGTTCGGAGGTATAGGATAGCCTCCACAGCAGTGGCCTGAATGGCCAAATCAGTGGTAGGCATGGCTCTACCCTGAAAAACCAACGGCTGGCCATCTACTGCAGGAGCTAGGCCAATGTGCACTCTTGCATCATAACAATGAAGGTGAGAAACGGGTGTTGACTGGAACACCAGGTAATCGGGGCTAGCATTATATCCAAAGGCTTTGGCGAGCATCTCAGCAAGAAGGGTGGAAAGCCAGTATGGTTGACGACACTTGTGCGGGTGTGAAACTTGGTAGAATTTGAAGTTACCAGCAATGGCTGGAGTGTTACTAGCTAGGCTTCTTTGCAAGGACATGGCTGAATGAGAAGAGCGCGATACGGCTAGCGGAAAGGGGGCTTTTATAGCCAGCTATGCAGGACATGCCCGCATGGTGTGGCCCCTTTCCCTTAATGGCGAAGGGAAAGCGGTGCGGCCGACCAAAAAGGATATGGTTGCTATTGATGGCCCACAAGTATAGGGGATCTATCATATTCCTTTCGGTAAGTAAGAGTGTCGAACCCAACGAGGAGCAGAAGGAAATGATAAGCGGTTTCCAGCAAGGTATTCTCTGCAAGTACTGAAACAAGTGGTAACAGATAGTTTTGTGATAGGATAATTTGTAACGAGCAACAAGTAACAAAAGTAAATAAAGTGCAGCAAGGTGGCCCAATCCTTTTTGTAGCAAAGGACAAGCCTAGACAAACTCTTATATAGAGAAAAGCGCTCCCGAGGACACATGGGAATATCATCAAGCTAGTTTTCATCACTTTCATATGATTCGCGTTCGGTACTTTGATAATTTGGTATGTGGGTGGACCGGTGCTTGGGTACTGTCCTTACTTGGACAAGCATCCCACTTATGATTAACCTATATTGCAAGCATCCTCAACTACCACAAAAGTATTAAGGTAAACTTAACCATAGCATGAAACATATGGATCCAAATCAGCCCCTTACGAAGCAACGCATCAACTAGGGTTTAAGCTTCTGTCACTCTAGCAACCCATCATCTACTTATTACTTCCCAATGCCTTCCTCTAGGCCCAAATAATGGTGAATTGTCATGTAGTCGACGTTCACATAACACCACTAGAGGAGAGACAACATACATCTCATCAAAATATCGAATGAATACCAATTCACATGACTACTAATAGCAAGACTTCTCCCATGTCCTCAGGAACAAACGTAACTACTCACAAAGCATATTCATCTTCATAATCAGAGGGGTATTAATATGCATATAGGATCTGAACATATGATCTTCCACCAAATAAACCAACTAGCATCAACTACAAGGAGTAATTAACACTACCAGCAACCTACTAGTACCAATCCCGGACTTGGAGACAAGAATTGGATACAAGAGATGAACTAGGGTTTTGAGAGGAGATGGTGCTGATGAAGATGTTGATGGAGATTGCCCTCTCCCGATGAGAGGAGCGTTGGTGATGACGATGGCAATGATTTCCCCCTCCCGGAGGGAAGTTTCCCCGGTAGAACAGCTCTGCCGGAGCCCTAGATTGGTTCCGCCAAGGTTTCGCCTCGTGGTGGCGGAGTTTCGTCTGAGAAGATGGCTTCTGATTTTTTTCCTCATCGAAAGACTTCATATAGCAGGAGATGGCCACCGGAGGGCCACCAGGGGGCCCACGAGGTACGGGGCGCGCCCAGGGGGTAGGGTGCGCCCCCCACCCTCATGAGCAGGGTGTGGCCTTCTTGCGCTCAGTATTTTTTATATATTCTGAAAACGTCTTCCGTGAAGTTTCAAGACTTTTGGAGCTGTGCAGAATATGTCTCTAATATTTTCTCCTTTTCTAGCCCAGAATCTGAGCTGTCGTCATTCTCCCTCTTTATGTAGACCTTATAAAATAAGATAGAATAGGCATAAGTATTGTGACATAATGTGTAATAACATCCCATAATGCAATAAATATCGATATAAAAGCATGATGCAAAATGGATGTATCAACTCCCCCAAGCTCAGACCTCGCTTGTCCTCAAGCGAAAGTCGAAATCAAAAAATATGTCCACATGTTTAGAGATAGAGGTGTCGATAAAAATAAAATACGGACATGAGGGCATCATGATCATTCTTAGAACAACAACTTATATAATTCTTGTCATATGATCTCTTATGCTAGAGTAATAATTCAATCACAATTTCAAGTATGAATCGTAAACTTCATTGAAAACTAACAAACTATAATCTCAGTCATTGGAGCAATTGCAATTTATCATAACATAGGAAAGAGTCAATATATAAGAGCTTTTCAGCAACTCCACATACTCAACTATCATATAGTCTTTCACAATTGCTGACACTCATGCAATACTTATGGGTATGGAGTTTTAATCGGACACAGAGAAAGATAGGGGCTTATAGTTTTGCCTCCCAATGTTTTACCTCAAGGGTAATGTCAACAATAATAGTTCATGAAAACTCACATCCAATTAGCCATATATACCAGGATCTTTCCAACATACTGTGCTTACCAAAGGATAAAATGTAAAAAGGATGGGTGAAGATCACCATGACTCTTATGCAATGTAGGAGATAGAAGTAAAAGATAGGCCCTTCGCAGAGGGAAGCAGAGGTTGTCATGCACTTTTATAGTTGGATGCACAAAATCTTAATGCGAAAGAACGTCACATTATATTGCCACTTGTGATATGGACCTTGATTATGTAGTCTATCGCTTTTATTTCTTCCATATCACACGATCGTATAAAGCTTATTTCTCCCACACTAATAAGTCATACATATTTAGAGAGCAATTTTCATTGCTTGCACCGATGACAACTTACTTGGAGGATCTTACTCAATCCATAGGTAGGTATGGTGGACTCTCATGGCAAAAGTGGTTTTAAGGGTATTTGGAAGCATAAGTAGTATCTCTACTTGGTGCGATGGATTTGGCTAGCATGAGGGGGGAAAGGCAAGCTCAATCATGTTGGATGATCCATGAAAATATAATTTATCTCAGATGTAAGAAAACATAACCCATTACGTTGTCTTCCTTGTCCAACGTCAACTCTTTAGCATGTCATATTTTAATGAGTGCTCACAATCATAAAAGATGTCCAAGATAGTATATTTATATGTGAAGACCTCTCTTTCTTTATTACTTCCTATTAATTGCAACGATGACCAAAACTATGTTTGTCAACTCTCAACAACTTTTATTCATCATACTTTTTCTATGTGAGCTCATTACTCTCTATAAGGTCCATATGATCTCTTTGTTTCTTTTTGTTTCTTTCTCTTTTCTTTTATTCACTTAAGATCATGGAAAAATAATCAAGCCCTTGACTCAGCACTAATCTTCATTATATATAGCTCATGGACTCGATTACATAGAAGGATCATAAAGCAAAACTCACAACTAGATCATACTAAAACTTTACTATACTAGATCAAGATATTATCAAAAGGATCGAACTAAGAAAACCGGTAAAGATAAAAGTGATGGTGATACGATACCGGGGCACTCCCCCAAGCTTGGCAGTTTCCAAGGGGAGTGCCCATAACCGATGCTCAATTCTTCTTTGTTGGTGGAGAAGGTGATGGTTTTTTTGATGGTGTAGGCTTCTTCCTTAATTTGCGCTTGAGGACAGAGTTTTGGTCCCTTAGGTCCTCGATCTCCTGTTCCAGGCTCAGTATCTTTTTGCATAGTTCCTGCTTGTTTTCCCGCAAGAGGCCAAAAGGGATAAACTCGATCTTAGGTTTCTTTACTCTATCCGGGAGGCTTGACTTTTTGAACTCCACATGCAAGTCCCCAGGTTGAGGTAGTGGGACTTCATCTTCATCTGAGCTCGTCTCCTCCTTTCCCTTGGGTTCATACTCCTCTTCTTCTTCCATAGTCCAACCACAATGCTCCACATCACCATAGACCTTAGGATCTGCAAGGAAATCAGCCACATAGCTTTCTCCTTCCGAATCCTGGGACGACATGTTGCTCTGTCTGCGGCAGGACGGCTCAAAACAAAGACAAGAGATATTTGCGTGATACGGGAGTCAAAACCTCCGGGAGATTATATAATGAATTTTTACCGACCAAAATACGTAATGTGCAAGAAAACAGAGTCCGAAAAGCGCACGAGGTGCCCACGAGGTAGGGGCGCACCCTCCACCCTCGTGGAGGCCTCGTGTCCTTCCCGGACTGCTTCTTATTTTTTTTATTTTTCTAAATATCCAAAACGGAGAAATATTGCCATAAAAACTGTTTTGGAGTCGGTTTACTTGCCGTACCACATACCTATTCCTTTTCGGAGACTGAAACATTCCGGAAAGTGCCCCTTATGTATTCCTCCGGGGTTACGATTTCAATAACATTGGTTTCAACATTTATAGGATTACCTAAGATATAATGTTTGACTCTTTGACCGTTCACCACCTTCGGATTTGTGCCTTCGAAGTTGTTGATTTTTATGGCACCGGAACGATAGACCTCCTCGATAACGTAAGGACCTTCCCATTTAGAGAGGAGTTTTCCTGCAAAAAATCTTAAACAAGAGTTGTATAGAAATACATAATCACCTACATTAAACTCACGCTTTTGTATCCTTTTAGCATGCCATCTTTTAACTTTTTCTTTAAACAACTTGGCATTTTCGTAGGCTTGGGTTCTCCATTCATCGAGTGAGATAATATCAAATAACCTTTTCTCACTGGCAAGTTTAAAATCATAATTGAGCTCTTTAATAGCGCAATATGCCTTGTGTTCTAGTTCGAGAGGTAAGTGACATGCTTTTCCATAAACCATTTTATACGGAGACATACCCATAGGATTTTTATATGCCGTTCTATAGGCCCATAATGCATCATCAAGTTTCTTGGACCAATTCTTTCTAGACCTATTGACAGTCTATTGCAAAATTAATTTGAGTTCTCTATTACTCAATTCTACTTGACCACTAGACTGTGGGTGATAAGGATATGCAATTATATGATTAACATCATATTTAGCAAGCATTTTACAGAAAGCACCATAATAAAATGTGAACCACCATCAATCATTAAATATCTAGGGACTCCAAATCTTGGAAAAATAACTTCTTTAAGCATTTTAATAGAAGTGTTATGATCAGCACTACTAGTTGGAATAGCTTCTACCCACTTAGTAACGTAATCAACAGCAACTAAAATATGTGTATATCCATTAGAGGAAGGAAAAGGCCCCATATAGTCAAAGCCCCAAACATCAAATGGTTCAATAACGAGTGAATAGTTCATAGGCATTTCTTGACGTCTACTAATATTACCAATTCTTTGACATTCATCACAAGATAAGACAAACTTACGGGCATCCTTCAAGAGAGTAGGCCAATAAAAACCAGATTGCAATACATTATGTGCAGTCCTATCTCCAGCATGGTGTCCTCCATAAGCTTTGGAGTGACACTTGCGTAGGATCTGTTCCTGTTCATGCTCAGGTACACAACGTCTAATAACACCATCTACTCCTTCTTTATAAAGATGTGGGTCATCCCAAAAGTAATGCCTCAAATGATAGAAGAACTTTTTCTTTTGCTGGTATGTGAAACTAGGTGGTATAAACTTAGCAACAATGTAATTAGCATAATCAGCATACCATGGAGCAGTATGAGAAGCATTTATGATATTTAATTGCTCATCAGGAAAGCTATCATCAATAGGTAGTGGGTCATCAAGCACATTTTCTAACCTAGACAAGTTGTCTGCAACGGGGTTCTCGGCTCCCTTTCTATCAACAATATGTAAGTCAAATTCTTGTAGCAAGAGAACCCATCTAATAAGTCTAGGTTTAGCATCTTTCTTTTCCATAAGATATTTAATAGCAGCATGATTAGTCTGAATAGTTACTTTAGAATCAACAATATAAGGTCTGAACTTATCACAAGCAAATACAACTGCTAAGAATTCTTTTGCAGTGGTAGCATAATTTCTTTGAGCATTGTCTAGGGTTTTACTAGCATATTGAATAACGTTTAATTTCTTATCAATTCTTTGCCCTAGAACAGCACCTACAACATAATCACTAGCATCACACATAATTTCAAAGAGTAAATTCCAATCAGGTGGCCGAACAATAGGTGCAGAGATCAATGCTTTCTTAAGTATTTCAAATGCTTCTACACAATCATCATCAAAGACAAATGGTATATCTTTTTGTAATAAATTAGTCAGAGGCCGAGAAATTTTTGAGAAGTCCTTAATGAACCTCCTATAAAATCCGGCGTGACCAAGGAAACTTCTTATACCTTTGATGTCCTTGGGACATCGCATCTTCTCAATAGCATCAACCTTGGCTTTATCAACCTCAATACCTCTTTCGGAAACTTTATGCCCCAAGACAATACCTTCATTAACCATAAAGTGGCACTTTTCCCAATTCAAGACAAGATTAGTTTCTTCACATCTCTGCAGAACTCGATCAAGGTTGCTCAAGCAATCATCAAAAGAAGATCCATAGACGGAGAAATTGTCCATGAAAACCTCACAAACCTTTTCACAGAAGTCCGAGAATATAGCCATCATGCATCTTTGAAAGGTAACAGGTGCATTACATAAACCAAAAGGCATACGTCTATAAGAAAAAGTACCAAAAGGGCAAGTAAAAGTAGTCTTTGATTGATCTTTGGCTGACATAGGTATTTGAGAGAAACCAGAATAACCATCTAGAAAGCAAAAAATGTGTATGTTTGGATAATCTTTATAGCATTTGATCGATAAAAGGTAAGGGGCAATGGTCCTTTTTAGTGGGCTTATTTAATATGCGGAAATCAATTACCATCCTATAACCTGTAATAATTCTTTGAGGAATCAATTCATCTTTATCATTAGGAAGGACAGTAATACCTCCCTTCTTAGGGACACAATGGACAGGACTTACCCACTGACTATCAGCAACGGGATAGATTATACCTGCCTCAAGGAGCTTTAGTATTTCCTTTCTTACCACTTCTTTCATTTTAGGATTCATCCATCGTTGATGACCACAAACTGGTTTAGCATCTTCTTCCAAATTTATTTTATGTTGACATAGAGTGGGACTAATGCCCTTAAGATCATCAAGAGTATACCCAATAGCAGCACGGTGCTTCTTCAGAGTTTTCAATAATCTCTCCTCGTCATGCTCTGAAAGGTTAGCACTAATAATAACAGGATATATCTTTTTCTCATCAAGATAAGCATATTTAAGAGTATCAGGCAACGGCTTAAGCTCAAACACGGGATCACCCTTGGGTGGAGGAGGATCCCCTAGGATCTCAATAGGCAAATTGTGTTTCAGAATAGGTTCATATTTAAATAATACTTCATCTATTTCCCTTCTTTCATTCATAAACATATCATTTTCATGGTCTAGCAAATATTGCTCTAAAGGATCACTAGGAGGTATGGCAATAGAAGCAAGACCAATAATTTCATCCTTACTAGGCAATTCTTCTTCATGGTGTTGTCTACTAAATTTAGAGAAATTAAATTCATGAGACATATCATCTAAACCGATAGTAACAACATCCTTTTTGCAATCTATCTTAGCATTAACAATGTTCAAGAAGGGTCTACCAAATATAATGGGACAAAAGCTATCTTGTGGGGAACCAAGAACAAGAAAATCAACAGGATATTTAGTTTTCCCACACAAGACTTCAACATCTCTAACAATTCCCATTGGTGAAATAGTATCTCTATTGGCAAGTTTAATTGTGACATCAATATCTTCTAACTCAACAGGTGCAATGTCATGCATAATTTCTCTAAATAACATGCATGCCTACCACTGGTCTAGGTTTATCTTTAGCACAAGGTTTAGGAATTCTAGCTCACAGAAATAAATAACATGCCCATCAATATTATCAGCCAAGAGATCTTTAACAATATCAATATCAGGTTCAACTTTAATTTGGTCAGAAGGTGTATAAGTTTTAATATTGCTTTTACGAACCACAGTTGAAGCTTTAGCATGATCCTTTATCCTAACAGGAAAAGGTGGTTTCTCAACATAAGTAGTAGGAACAATAGGATCATTATAAGTGACAGTCTTTTCTTCAACTTTAATAGGTGCAGCTATGTTTACTTCTATGGGGGGGTGATATTTAAACCACTTCACCTTGGGGAGATCAACATTAGTAGCAAAAGATTCACAGAAAGAAGCTACTATCTCAGAGTCAAGTCCATAGTTAGTGCTAAATTTACGGAAAACATCGGTATCCATAAAAGATTTAACACAATCAAACCTAGGTGTCATACCTGACTCCTTACTTTTGTTGAGGTCCCAATCTTCAGAGTTGCATTTAATTCTTTCCAATAAATCCCATTTGAATTCAATAGTCTTCATCATAAAAGAGCCAGCACAAGAAGTATCAAGCATGGTGCGATTGCTATTAGAAAGCCGAGCATAAAAAATTTGAATAATCATTTCTCTTGAGAGATCATGATTGGGGCATGAATATAACATCGATTTAAGCCTCCCCCAAGCTTGAGCGATGTTTTCTCCTTCGCGAGGCCAAAAATTATATATATAATTGCGATCACGATGAACAAGATGCATAGGATAAAACTTCTGATGAAATTCCAATTTCAATCGTTTGTAGTTCCATGACCCCATATCATCACATAGCCTATACCACGTCGATGCATATCCCTTTAAAGATAAAGGGAAGACCTTCTTCTTAACAACATCTCCGGGTACACCTGCAAGCTTAAATAATCCACAAACTTCATCCACATATATTAGATGCTCATCAGGATGCTTTGTTCCATCTCCTACAAAAGGATTAGCTAGCAGTTTTTCTATCATACCCAAAGGAATTTCAAAGCAGACATTTTCATTTTCAGTAGGTTCAGTAGGTTGAGGAGCAACTCTTTGATCTACTGGTCGGGGTGAAGATACTCCGAACAAGCCCCTCAGAGGATTACTTTCCATAGTAACAAGTGACAGTAAATTTCAGCACACTATATAAATTTTTCCTTACCAAATTCCACCTACCAAAGGCGCTTCACTCCCCGGCAATGGCGCCAGAAAAGAGTCTTGATGACCCACAACTATAGGGGATCTATCGTAGTCCTTTATATAAGTAAGAGTGTCGAACCCAACGAGGAGCAGAAGCAAATGATAAGCGGTTTCCAGCAAGGTATTCTCTGCAAGTACTGAAACAAGTGGTAACAGATAGTTTTGTGATAGGATAATTTGTAACGAGCAATAAGTAACAAAAGTAAATAAAGTGCAGCAAGGTGGCCCAATCCTTTTTGTAGCAAAGGACAAGCCTGGACAAACTCTTATATAGAGAAAAGCGCTCCCGAGGACACATGGGAATATCATCAAGCTAGTTTTCATCACGTTCATATGATTCGCGTTCGGTACTTTGATAATTTGGTATGTGGGTGGACCGGTGCTTGGGTACTATCCTTCCTCGGACAAGCATCCCACTTATGATTAACCTCTATTGCAAGCATCCGCAACTACAACAAAAGTATTAACGTAAACCTAACTATAGCATGAAACATATGGATCCAAATCAGCCCCTTATGAAGCAACGCATAAACTAGGGTTTAAGCTTCTGTCACTCTAGCAACCCATCATCTACTTATTACTTCCCAATGCCTTCCTCTTGGCCCAAATAATGGTGAATTGTCATGTAGTCGACGTTCACATAACACCACTAGAGGAGAGACAACATACATCCCATCAAAATATCGAACGAATACCAATTCACATGACTACTAATAGCAAGACTTCTCTCATGTCATCAGGAACAAACGTAACTACTCACAAAGCATATTCATGTTCATAATCAGAGGGGTATTAATACGCATATAGGATCTAAACATATGATCTTCCACCAAATAAACCAACTAGCATCAACTACAAGGAGTAATTAACACTACCAACAACCTACTAGTACCAATCCCGGACTTGGAGACAGGAATTGGATACAAGAGATGAACTAGGGTTTTGAGAGGAGATGGTGCTGATGAATATGTTGATGGAGATTGCCCTCTCCCGATGAGAGGAGCGTTGGTGATGACGACGGCAATGATTTCCCCCTCCTGGAGGGAAGTTTCCCTGGCAGAACAGCTCTACCGGAGCCCTAGATTGGTTCCGCCAAGGTTCCGCCTCGTGGCGGCGGAGTTTCTCTGAGAAGATGGCTTCTGATTTTTTTCCTCGTCGAAAGACTTCATATAGCAGAAGATGGCCACCGGAAGGCCACCTGGGGGGCCACGAGGTAGGGGGCGTGCCCATGGGGGTAGGGTGCGCCCCCCACCCTTGTGGGCAGGGTGTGGCTCCCCTGGTGAACTTCTTGCGCTTGGTATTGTTTATATATTCTTAAAACGTCTTCTGTGAAGTTTCAGGACTTTTGGAGCTGTGCATAATATGTCTCTAATATTTTCTCCTTTTCCAGCCTAGAATCCCAACTGTCGGCATTCTCCCTCTTTATGTAAACCTTGTAAAATAAGAGAGAATGGGCATAAGTATTGTGACATAATGTGTAATAACCGCCCATAATGCAATAAATATCGATATAAAAGCATGATGCAAAATGGACGTATCAGCTATTCGTTCCACGGATAACTAGGCGGGGATAGCGGGGTGAGGACATGTCGGTCCCGACTGCGCCACCTGTGGATTAACAGTGGCCATGCCGGATGCCAGGGATGGGTAAAATCCCTTAGGGTTATTACGGTTTAATGGGAGCGGTGATCTAATACTAGGATAACCTATGCCGGCCTGGCTGCTCTGATACCATGTCCTGTGGCACCCCGATCCGCATGGAGCAGGAGGCCTTCGCACGTCAGCCCAGGATAACACCTGAGGCACGACAGGTCCATAATACAGCATTCCAGGTACAAGAATATTCATCAAATACATGTATAGAAGATTACATCATTGATGAATACAATTATCTGGTATAGCCCTAAGGCTATTTAAATGGCGGCGGAAGTCTTGGTTTGGCGGCTCATCAACTCTGGCTGGGCTCCATAACTCACAGGACTGGCAAGGTTGCGGCCTAGCACGACGGATCAAGCAAACAATTTGGGTACGACCTACAAAACTGGTATGACACGCCAGGTCAGTATATTGAATGTACTTGCAACACAACCAAATACATAGCATCCAAACAAGCAGAAGACAAGGCAAGAACCAAGCGTATGAAACAACCTATGTCATATCAATTACTAATAATGGCATGATATAGATCAACTAAACATGAGCAACATCGTAGCATCTACTAATCATGGTAGTAACATGGCATATTAGAACATACATCTAACATGGCAACAGTAAAACATAGCATATCATCTCAATCATGGCATAATTTTCACATATCAATCAAAACATGCCATGGCATCATGAAAATATGCTGGATATAAACTACCGGTCATCTTCAAAGAAGACATAACATGTTAACTATATGCAACTACTAACTGTCATGCAAACAACAACATATTACTCATGCAATGCAACCAAGCTTGTGCACTGAGTCCCTCGGACTCTCTTACCAACGGGTTTCCTCGCAACCGAACGGTGATCATGACGAATCACAAACGGAACCACACTCAGTTCAACGGGTTACCTTGTAACCAAACGATGATCTTTCCGGCGATCACAACCATGACCAACACTTGGTCTCAAACGGTGATCTTTCCGGCGATCACAACCATGACCAACACTTGGCCTCAAACGGTGATCCTTCCGACGATCACAACCATGACCAACACTTGGTCTCTAACACTCACCGAGACCTCGTCTCGTGATCTTATCAAAACATCATCGTGACTTCTCACGACTATCTCATAGTCCAAGTCACCACATTCTTGTTACCACATTAATTTACTTAATTATTTCAGGTTTATCCTCCATTTCAACCAAGACCTGATAGTGTGACCTACTAAGAACTGTGTTGCTATCGATAGACTTTATAAACACTCTGCAGAGGTAGCGCACTGTACCCACACTACGGAACTCATGGCCTCGGCCTCCCATTCGGGTGGACCAACGGCATTCCAACAAAACCGACCTACTGCCATGATACTCTCCTGGCCACTCCGACTCCCCACTGGGCTAAGTCCTGGGTGGCCTCGTGTCTACCAAAGACACCAACGGCCACCATCGTGGCAAAACGGCCACCATCATGGCAAAAAAACCGTCCCACACGGGGTGAGGGAGTCCTGGATTAGGGGGTCTCCGGACTGCCAGACTATATCCTTTGGCCGGACTGTTGGAGTATGAAGATACGAGATTGAAGACTTCGTCCCATGTCCGGATGGGACTCTACTTGGCGTGGAAGGCAAGCTAGGCAATACGGATATGTATATCTCCTCCTTTGTAACCGACCTTGTGTAACCCTAGCCCCCTCCGGTGTCTATATAAACCGGAGGGTTTTAGTCCATAGGACAATAGACAATCATACCATAGGCTAGCTTCTAGGGTTTAGCCTCTTTGATCTCGTGGTAGATCAACTCTTGTAATACTCATATCATCAAGAACAATCAAGCAGGACGTAGGGTATTACCTCCATCAAGAGGGCCCGAACCTGGGTAAACATCGTGTCCCCTGCCTCTTGTTACCACCCACCTTAGATGCACAGTTCGGGACCCCCTACCCGAGATCCGCCAGTTTTGACACCGAGATTGGTGCTTTCATTGAGAGTTCCACGGTGTCGTCACCATAAGGCTTGATGGCTCCTTTGATCATCGCTAGCGATGCGGTCCAGGGTGAGGCTTTCCTCCCCGGACAGATCTTCGTATTCGGCAGCTTCGCACTGCGGGTCAATTTGCTTGGCCATCTGGAGCAGATCGAAAGCTACGCCCCTGGCCATCAGGTTAGATTTGGAAACTTGAACTACACGGCCGACATCCCCGAAGACTTGATCTTCCACGGATTCGAGCCCATGCCGGACGCGCTGCACAGTCGTGACGAGCAAGACGTAACTCTACCGTCGGACAATGTTCGGGAGATCCCATCTGCAGCTACTCCGGCCGTTAATCCAGAGCAAATCGCGCCATCCGAGAGCGGAGGGATAGACCCCGCCATGGAGGCCGCACTCTCAGTGGCGATAGAGACAGATACTGACTTCACCCCTTTCGAGAGCCGCGTCACCAAACCACAGGATTTATCCCCGGCCACGGACTCCGAGCCGCCTACATTCGTGCCTATCGAATCCGACGGGGCGCCGATCATGGAGTTCACCTCCGTGGATATCTTTTAGCACTCACCTTTCGGAGATGTGCTAAATTCATTAAGGTCTCTCTCCCTGTCAAGAGAACCTTGGCCGAACTATGTCCGGCTAGAATGGGATGCGGACGACGAAGAAATTCGCTACCCACTCACCACCCACTTAGTAGCCACTATCGACGACTTAACCGACATGCTCGACTTCGACTCCGAAGACATCGACGGTATGGACGACGATGCAGGAGACAAACAGGAACCACCGCCCATAGGGCGCTGGACCGCCACTTCATCACATGACGTATACATGGTGGATACACCCAGAGAGGGAAATGGCAAAGAGACAGTGGAGGATGCCCCTCCAAGCAACCCAAGCATCGACGTCAGCGGCGCCGCTCTAAGTCCCGCCATAGCAAAAACAGCGATAACAGCTCAAGAGGAAATAACAGTCCAGCCGACTCTAGAAGAAATGACGATTGCACCACCCCGGCGGCAGAGCACGATCAAGATGCAAACTGCAAGCATAGTATGGATCCGACGTCCGACCGCGGCGACACCAAGGATAAGCCTCATCAAACCCCGTTTGGGGAAGAAAACAGTTCGGACGAAGATGCACACATCATCCTTGAAACGCACTTGGAGCAAGAAAACCTCCGCAGAAGGCTTATTGCCACAGCGAGGAGCCTGAAGAAACAGAAGCAAAGGCTCAAGGTCGCACAAGATACGCTCAACAGCAAGTGGAACAAAGTAACAAAGTATGGTGGAAGTTACCATAAAACAGCTATCCAAAGCGCAATCTATTACCGGAATTCGACGATGAGTCCTTAGAGCCCATACAGCCAAAGAGTGATACGGCCAACCGGCCCGATACACCACCTTGTGAACGCGATAGAGCGGCTAACAAAGTCGCGCATAAGTCAACACACGATCTACGTGAGAACTTGCGTCAAAAATCCGGCGCGACCAAATCTATCTATGGATCTAGGAAGCGCGCTACGGTACAAAACCAACACTGAATACTACAACCGTTCGAACACCATGGTGCATCCCAGTACAGGGGTGTAGCACACCCCTTATGTTTCACTGATGAGGTGCTGGATCACGAATTCCCAGAGGGATTCAAACCGGTGAACATAAAGGCGTACGACGGGACCACAGACCCTGGAGTCTGGATAGAGGACTTCATCCTCCATATTCATATGGCTCGTGGAGACGATCTCCATGCCATTAAATACTTGCCCCTCAAGCTTAAAGGGCCAGCTCGACACTGGCTGAAAAGCCTCCCCGAAAACTCAATTGGAAGTTGGGAGGAGCTCGAGGACGCTTTTCGGGCCAATTTTCAAGGGACTTATGTCCGACCTCTAGATGTAGACGATTTAAGTCATACAATCCAACAGTCCGGAGAGTCCGCCCGAAAGCTGTGGAACAGGTTCCTCACCAAGAAGAACCAAATCGTCGACTGTCAGGACGCTGAAGCCTTAGCAGCTTTTAAACACAGCGTCCGAGACGAATGGCTCGCCAGACACCTCGGTCAAGAAAAACCAAGAACAATGGCAGCCCTAACAAGCCTCATGACCCGCTTTTTTGCGGGCAAGGACAGCTAGTTGGCCCATAGCAGCACTAGCGACCCAAGCACATCCGAAGTCAGGGATGGCAATGGTAAACCACGACGCAACAAAAACAAGCGTCAAAATAAAGAAGGTAGCCCAGATAACATGGCGGTAAACGCCGGATTCAGGGGCTCCCGACCAGGTCAGCGGAAAAATCCTTTCAAAGGCAGCAGAGAAGGACAATCTGGCCTAAACAAAATTCTTGACAAACTCTGTCAGATTCACGGCACCCCGGACAAACCTGCAAATCATACCCATAGAGAATGTTGGGTCTTCAAGCAGGCCGGTAAGCTAAACGCCGAACACAAAGGGGAAGAGACGCCAAGCGAAGACGAGGATGAGCCTCGCCAGCAAAGCGCCGGAGGACAGAAAAAGTTCACACCAGAGGTTAAAACAGTAAACGTGATCCATGTGACAAAGAGGAGAAGCAAGCATACACTCCGAGGCACACCAGCCATAGAGCCCGTCACCCCTAGGTTCAACCCCTGGTTGGCCTGCCCGATCACTTTTGATCATAGGGATCACGAGACAAATATCCGGCACGAAGGACTGGCAGCCTTGGTGTTAGACCCAATAATAAATGGGTACCATTTCACACGAGTCCTCATGGACGGCGGCAGTGATCTAAATCTGATATATCAGGACACAGTCTGCAAAATGGGGATAGATCCGACACAAATAAGCCACAGTAATACTACCTTCAAGGGAGTAATACCAGGCAAAGAGGCCCGCTGTACGGGCTCTCTACTACTAGAGGTGGTATTCGGTTCTCCCGATAACTTCCGAAGCGAAAGTTTAACTTTTCATATCGCCCCATTCCGAAGTGGCTATCAAGCACTACTCAGAAGAACGGCTTTTGCTCGTTTTAACGCAATACCACATTACGCTTTTCTCAAGCTTAAGATGCCCGGTCCACGTGGCATCATCTCAGTTAGCGGAAATACCGAACGTTTCCCACGTACAGGAGAGGATGCGGCGGCTCTAGCAGCCGCAAACTAGACGGCCTCACCAGCCAAAGAAATGGCAGGTCGTCAAGACCACGGACATGGTCAAACGAATTCTGCGTTCCATCATATATACATGAGATTGGTTTGATGATCAAACCCTCATAAACGATACCAGGGGCTTCCCTCATGTAATCAGGGCCAGCCCGGCTCAACTTGGCTTCTCTTGAATTTTGATAGTTCATTGATAATAACCAACTCTTCTTTTTGGCACGGCAACTTTCACCTAAGTTCTTTCCTTTTGCAGATGACAATCGTGCTACACCCATCCAGGACACGGCACAACGGAGACACAAGCGCAGACATGCAGCAGGGACCCGCCCAAAGGTTTCTTTTTAGATTAAGACCCTGCGTAAACCTTTTTTACTGTCTCTTGTTGCTCATATCCTCCGGATACTCCACACAACCAAGAAGGATGATGGCGTTATTGGCATGTGGCCACGCTAGGATTTTGCACGTACCCAGACACATGGGGTTTCTTATTAAGGGCATTGTTTATCCAGGTATATGTTATAAAGACCGAACACCTTAGGGAGTGTTCGGCATCGCGAGTTTGGCCCTATATGCATTAGCTCTGAATCATGTCTTTGGTAAAATGTTGGGTTTGCCCGGCTCCCACGTTTTGGTACCTTACGTTCCGTTATATCGGCTAAGGTAGCACTGGGAGAACTACTGCGATTGTGCCCTGGTTCATCCGGATGAGCACCTCAGTAGAGAAAGTCGAAAATTGACTGTCATGATATAGCGAGAAACTGGTCAACCACTCGATGACTCATCGGAATCTTCGGGATTCCTCCGCATTAACGAAGGGCCGTTTCCCAGTCATGTACGTACATGCCCCGTATTCGGATGAGCACAAAAGTACCAGGGGCTATATAGTAGCCCCACTGTCAAACTCCTATGGCTAAGTGAAAGTGTTAAAGCAATATAGCCTGATTGCCTCGTTCGCTGCGCTATCACCTCCTTAATGGACCAAGACGTTGGATCAAGTGTGGATATGCATTTTTTGCAAACACCCCCGCATTATATGTGTGGGGGAGGAAGCCGACGACTGCAAACTTTCACGTTATATACATATATACATAAATGGCCGCACAGGAGGCATCATAGTACTTTCGGGCAAAAGTATAAATACAGCCTTGATAATTCAGTAAAACATTGTTTTTACAATGGGAATACATGTCACTAGAACATAATATTCTTCGAGCACTGAGCCTCTATTGAATGAGCGCCTTCAAGAACTTATTCAAAGTAGTGCTCGGTAGCCACTCGGCCTACGGTCGAACCCTGTGTCGCAACAATGGTGGCCTCCATCTCCGCCCAGTATGTCTTGACACGGGCAAGGGACATCCGCGCACCCTCTATGCACGCTGATCTCTTTACAGCATCGATGCGTGGCACAGCACCAAGGAATTGTTGCACTAAACTAAAGTAGTTATTCGGCCTTGGCCCTCCCGGCCAGAGATGATCCACAACGGACCTCATGGCAAGTCCGGACAACCTATGGAGCTCGGCCCACTCGTCCAATCGCTCATTCAACAACAGCGGACGGACTGGAGCGTGAAACTGTGACCAAAACATCTGTTCCACTTCGGGACCTTTCTGATCCTTAAAGTACTCGGCCGCATCAGCAGCACTTGCAGCCAAATCCATGTAGGCATCCACAGAACTCCATAGCCGGTCCAGAGGAGCATACTTCGGATCTCCGAACTTAGTCCGCAATAAGAAGGGCTCCCCAGACACGATATCTGCACCTTGATTCAGCTCCTCCTTCGTCGCTCTAATTTTGGAGCGGGCTTCCTTGGCATCCACCAGGGCCTTCTCCAGGTCCGTCGCCTTCGCCCGGTTTTCTTCTTCAAGAAGCTGGTAACGATCAGCGGCATCTTTTAACTCTACAGCCATCTTGGCTATTTTTTCCTTGCTTTCGCAATGCGCGGCCTATTCGGCCCTTAACTCTTTGGCCGCTTTTAGAGCGACCGCATTACTACTCCTTGCTTGCTCCTTGGCTCGGGCAAGCTCTGCCCGAAGGGTCTCCACAGTGGCAGCTCCATCTGCAGTCACAACATATTAAAGATACTTGCATCATGCTACTCTCATTATGTGACAATCACCAGAGAAATCACTCACCCTGTGCCTCGTCAAGACGCTTGTTGACAAGCACAATGTCGGCATCTGCCGCATCAAGTTGCCGCTTTAGCTCGGCAAACCCATCAGTCCAGCTAGCCACCGGAGCTTCAGCCACCTGCACATAAAGGCGGTCTGGTTATTACCTGGGACTATGAGCCTCTGTTTGCCGCCGTTTTCGACGACAACCAGAGTCTCAGGGGCTACTATCTGCATAGGGCACACCTAACGTGTGTGGTACTGTTAAAAACATACATTATTTCATGTACCTCGAAGCCTTTCAGCAGACTCATAAAGGCTTCATGCAAACCATTTTAAGTGGATGAAATCCTTTCAATTACCATACCCATTAGCGTACGATGCGCTTCCGAGACGGCCGCTTGCCCCAGAAGATCCTTCAGCGTGTCCGACTGCACATTGTACGGACCCTAGCTGTCGCTCTCCTTAGGAGCCAGATACTGGGGATTCCAGGTAGCCAAAGGGTTATCCTCTGGCCTTAGTGGATCCGGAGATACCCTTTGTGACATCACTTCAAGGTCGCCCGCTTCATGAGGCGGGGTGTCCGGGGGAGGCGTTTCGTTCTCCATCATCTCCGGAAGAAGATCCCTCGAAGATGAACTCTGTCGGGAAGGGCTATGATCCGGACTACAATTTATAAGCATCAGTTATTGTCTTCGAAAGTAAGGTAGGATGTTTCCACTATTAAGTACTTTTCGATTACTTACAACTCGGTAGAGGGCTGATCCCCGCACGAACATTGTGCGGCAAGAATACCCTCCGAGGCAGGACCCTCTGATGAATATTTCTTCTCCCGTTTGGAAACCTTAGTTTCCGGATCTTCAGAGGCAGTCTTCTTCCTTCCCTGGGGAGAGAGAATGTCAGATTCTTCCCTTTGGTTGTCCTCCCTCGCGGAGGTGCTCATTCCCCTGGCTAGAATAAGTACAGAGTGAGGCCCGCTTTCGCCCTCTTTGTTCCCCCCATCATCTTCCTTTGAGGGCACTGGATAAGGCGCCGGCTCGAGCATCTTGTCCAGTACTGGATTGTCCAAGCCCTCATGAAGGGGGGCCGAACACCTGCTCATCATCGCCTTTGCTATCCAGTCCTGGTCAAAAGGCGGCTCTTGAGAATGATGCCATGATAAATAAAAGGACACTAGGTTCGACATGGGATTACTTACTAGGGAAGCGGGGTGGTTGCAGCTCAGACCCACGTCCTCGGTGGTGTCCGGACACTCTATTTGGGTCCGAAGAACGATTTGTACATCTCTTCGAGCGTTATGCCGAGGAAATGCTAAATAGCTCGCGGTCCTTCCGGGTTGAATTCCCAGATGCGGAGGGGCCGGCGTTTGCAAGGCTGGATTCGACGAACTAGCATAACTTGCATTACCATAACCAAACTGAAATCTCTCTCAAAGAGATCTCAGATGCAGCTCTGCAGTATTGGCACGTCCTTTGCTGGACCTCAGCTCAGCCCCCTGCTGACCCATGACATCAGTTGTGGTGGGGGCCCGAGCGAAAGGTGGGGGCAGCTACCCACTTGGCACTTCGGGGAGCTGTGACGTAAAACCATTCCCGCTGCCACAATCCGGACACCTCTAGAAAGGAACCCTCTAGCCATGGAGCGTCAGCAATTTTGCTTATTAAAGCACCTCCGCATGCTGCATGATGCCCCTCGATCATCTTTGGCTTCACATCAAAGGTCTTGAGCCACAGGCCGAAGTGAGGAGTAATGCGGAGGAAGGCCTCACATATGACAAGAAATGACGAGATGTGAAGAAGGGAATCCGGGGCCAGATTGTGAAAATCTAGCCCATAATAGAACATAAGACCCCTAACAAAGGGATCCAGAGCGAGGCCTAGTCCTCGGAGGAAGTGGGAGACAAACACAACACTCTTGTTGGGTTCGGGAGTAGGGACGACCTGCCCACGGGTGGGCAGCCTATGCGAAATTTTGGCGGTCAGATATCTGGCCTCTCTCAACTTCTTGATGTCCTCCTCTGTGACGGAGGAAGGCCTCCACCTACCTTGAAGGTCGGATCCAGACATAGTTGAAGGTCTGAAGCACCTGACCTAAGCTTTGGGTGTTAGAACTCGAGGCGGGGGAAGGATTCGATTGAGCGCGGGAGGGAAAAAAGAAAAAGCCTTGTCCCCTTTATAAAGAGGGTGAATATCAGGCATCCCCCTCGTGGCCATTTGGGACTTGCCTAAGATCTAGGAGTCATACTAACAGGCACAGTTGGGTTACCCACATTTGTATTGATGAGAATCTCATGATAAGGGGGACACGATCTCTGCTTTGACAAGACGTGTCAAGAAAACCGCCTCGCGTTATGTGCGGAGCTGGTTGAGAAAAATGGTTCGGATAATGACCGGGCCATGGTGTGACGTCATGTTGTCAAAATGTGTTAGCAGATTAGATTTGTGGAAATATTATTCTCTCTAGAGTGGTATGTGGAACTTATTTTGCAGAGTCGGACACTGTCCTTGTATTCAAACTCTTCCATGATGTATTCGGAGGAGGAACCCGCCTTGAAATGCCGAAGACAACACTGCACGCTGGACTCATCGTCATTGAAGCCTGGTTCAGGGGCTACTGAAGGAGTCCTGGATTAGGGGGTCTCCGGACAGCCGGACTATATCATTTGGTCGGACTGTTGGACTATGAAGATACGAGATTGAAGACTTCATCCCGTGTTCGGATGGGACTCTACTTGGCGTGGAAGGCAAGCTAGGCAATACGGATATGTATATCTCCTCCTTTGTAACCGACCTTGTGTAACCCTAGCCCCCTCCGGTATCTATATAAACCGGAGGGTTTTAGTCCATAGGACAACAGACAATCATACCATAAGCTAGCTTCTAGGATTTAGCCTCTTTGATCTCATAGTAGACCAACTCTTGTAATACTCATATCATCAAGAACAATCAAGTAGGACGTAGGGTATTACCTCCATCAAGAGGGCCCGAACCTGGGTAAACATCGTGTCGCCTGCCTCCTGTTACCACCCACCTTAGACGCACAATTCGGGACCCCCTACCCGAGATCCGCCGGTTTTGACACCGACACGGGGGCATGAGCTCAAATCCAAACCCGGGCACACAAGGCTTATGTCCGCCTACCTGATCAGGGTAGCGCACGCCCATAAACTTCCCTCTTTGGAGGCACCGACGAGAGGCATGACAATAGATCACATTAGGGCCTTCCCATAAAGGCAAAATGTGGCTGCACTGAAGAAGTTCGATTTGGTGGCACTATGACTCGATCCCATCGATAACGGAGGAGGTTTGTTATTATTAAGTAAATTTATTAGCTTCTCCATCATCATGAACATTTTTAACATGAATGCAACAATGAGCATGCAGCATACAAATGCATGGACAAAATGTCAAACTTCTCAAGTGCACAACTACAACATAGGGAACATGACATTACCAAGTACTAGCACATCAATGGTGCATTACAATCATCATAGACATTTATAATGATGTCGTGAAAATAAAGTAGAGTAGTGACATGGCATTATCAACAATAACATTCTAATTAGCATGGCAAAAGATATCATAAAAACATAAGCATGCATGATAATCATGAGAGAATAACTGCAGACGAAAATGATAAGGAACAAGTGTAACTACACACACATGAGGTGCAAGCAAAGTCAAAATGCAAGTTCGGGGCTCGTGATAAGAGGTTGGCTTGCCTGGGGGTCGATAAATACTCCAGGAAAAAGTGTGGAACGACCGCGGAAAGAGTTGCCGGAAACAGTTCTCTCTCGGAGGGGGCTATTTACGGGAAATGGCAAAATGGGAATTTTAAGAATGTTAGAACATCAAGAAAATGGTCCCATCCAAAAGGGCACGACGAACAAAGAAATTGAGCGTTGGAATCACATCATTGGGAGTTACGGGTAAAAAGATGCGGACGATTAAAGCTCATGGACTAGTTTGTAAAAATACTTCTACAAACAGGTCCCTGGTAGTTTAAACAGAATATGTCTTTTCTGATAATACGTTTTCCAGAGAGTAAAACATATTTCCGATCAAAGAAGAGGAAGAATACGCTTTCGGTGATTGAAAGCACACTTTCCAAGAATACGCTTTCGCCTGGGGAAAGCGGCTTCACGGTGGGGGCGCCGCCACTTATCCGACGTGGCACTGGGCCAGGCCCTTTGGTCGTCGACAGGTGGGGTCGCGCGAGGTGGTGCCCCCTAGCCTCGCGTCTTCAACCTCCGGCTCAGGAGCGAGCCTGGCCGAGGGGAGGCAGCCATCCCGACGACAATCGTCGGTGCGTCCGGCCACCTCTCGAGGCGCACGACATACCCATAAGATCAGGGCGGAGAGGCGCATCGGATGAGAGTGGCTGCTGACACCGACGAGCTCTATAGAGGAAGCAGCGAGGCCCGCGGCAAAGAGGGGATTCGGTCGCAAGCGGACACGGGGCTACGGTGGGGAAGAGGAGAGGCGAGGCCACGGGGAGGCTCGCCGGAGCATGGGGGATGCATTGGTGGGGGTGGAACAACAAGGGGAGCTTGGGATCACCGGAATCTAGAGAGACCCAAGGCGGCGACCACGGCGGCGATGGAAGTGGAGGAGCGACTCCGGGGACGAGAGGAGGGGTTGGGGAGGCGTAGAGAGGCGGGGAGAGGCTGCTGATAACCTCGACAGGGGGTCGCGGCTCCTTAAATAGCCGGGGCGAGGCACCCGAGCCGGTCGCCGCTGAGCGTGCCCGGCCATGGCTCTACCGGCTGCAGCAATCACGGGGGCGCACAAGAAGGCGACGACGGGGGAGTGGACGAGTGCCAGAGGCTCACAGAGACGAGCGGCGCTCGGAGACAAACGGAGGAAGAGGACAGGGGCGAGGAAGAAGATGATGGCCATATTAGCGCACTGTTCGGTCATTGGCACGGCTTGCCGGAGAAGAAAACAAAGTGGGCGAGCGATCCAGGGGGAAGAGGACGCCGAGGGGGAACTATAGGACATTAATGGCAAGGCCAGAGCCGGTCGGAGCAGCGTTGCCGACAAGAACAGTGGCTAGAGCACCGTTTTGGGCTGGCTACACTCGTCATCACCACGGACAAGGCATGCTCTATGGTTTTTACTGATGCCAACTCATGTCTACTGCGTAGTACATCGAAGATAGAGTGTTACTATGGTAAAGAAACAGGCAGAGACAAATTGAGATGAGTAAACTAAGCTCCACAAGTTTGTTGTTGCAAACTTGGCCACACTCTAGAGAGTAAACCAGAGAGGATAAAAGGTAAATTTGTTGTCTGGGAGGCTTAGGGTAGAAAGGACTACGGTCCTGGGAATTATGAAGTCATTAGGACAATGATTTAGCATAGTTGCAGTACAACTGCTAAATCTGACCCAGAAACTAAATCTTGAACAAGGACTCACTAGGAGTGATGGATTGAGCTAAAGTTTGGCAAAGCTTGATGATTTGGACATACCATGATGCTGTAAAACTTTCATACCAAATGGACTTGCCAAAAAGGTACTTGCTTCACAAACATCCCCTCCATCCCGAAATTTGAGAAAAATCCTCAGGTCAAATGGGGAGGCTCGCCGGAGCATGCGGGGTGCATTAGTGGGGGTGGAACAACGAGGGGAGCTCGGGATCACCGGAATCTAGAGAGACCCAAGGCGACGACCATGGCAGCGATGGAAGTGGAGGAGCAACTCCGGGGACAAGAAGAGGGGTTGGGGAGGCGGGGAGAGGCTATTGATGATCTCTAGAGGGGGTCGCAGCTCCTTAAATAGGCAGGGCAAGGCACCCGAGCCGGACGCCGCCGAGAGCGTCCAGCCAGGGCTTTGCCGAGTGCAGCAGTCACAGGGGTGCACGGGAAGGCGACGATGGGGGAGTGGACGAATGCCAGAGGCTCACGGAGATGATCAATGCTCGGAGACGAACGGAGGAAGAGGACATGGGCGAGGAAGAAGACGATGGCCACAGTAGCGCACTGTTCGATCGTTGGCATGACTCGCCGAAGAATAAAACAAACGGGGCGAGCAGTCCAGGGGGAAGAGGACGCCGAGGGGGAACTCTAGGACATTAATGGCGAGGCCAGAGCTGGTCGGAGCAGTGCTGCCGACGAGAACAGTGGCTATACCACCGTTTTGGGTTGGCTACACTCGTGATCACCACGGACAAGGCGCGCTCCAGGGTTTTTACTAATGCCAACTCATGTCAACTGCGTAGTACATCGAAGATAGAGTGTTATTACGGTAAAGAAACGGGCAGAGACAAATTGAGATGAGTAAACTAAGATCCTCAAATTTGTTGTTGCAAACTTGGCCACACTCTAGATAGTAAACCAAAGAGGGTAAAAGGTAAATTTGTTGTCTCAGAGGCTTAGGGTAGAAAGGACTACGCTCCTGGGAATTATGAAGTCATTAGGGCAATGATTTAGCATAGTTGCAGTACAACTGCTAAATCTGACCCAGAAACTAAATCATGAAGAAGCACTCACTAGGAGTGATGGATAGAGCTAAAGTTTCGCAAATCTTGATGATTTGGACTTACCATGATGCTGTAAAACTTTCATACCAAATGGACTTACCAAAATGATACTTGTATCACAAACATCCCCTCTGTCCAGAAATTTGAGAAAATTCCTCAGGGCAAATGGCTAACCTAAATGAGCCAAAATCATGTGGATATAGGTTATATGGGTAGGAGAAGACTTGGGAAAATTTTCAGCCAAAATGGATCAAGATAAAATATACTTGCTTCACAAACTGAAAAATTGGACAGAAACCAAGAATTGTTCCTGTGCTCACATAGTTCAATGAAATGAACTGAATTTAGGTGGAGGCTAATTATTTGAGATACTTGAGAGGATGGAAAAGTTTCATCCCATTTGGAAACTCTATGAAGGTACTTCCTTCACAAAGTTGTGTTCTCGTCAGAAACTTTGAAAAATTGCACAGGGAGCAATGATGAATGGATTGAGATCATATTCGGCATCCATGGGTTATTTAACAATGTTAATCACCCTGCCAAATTGCAGATCCATTGGAATTAGTAATAAAGCACTTCCTTTGCAAGATTTCATAGAAGATAGAAACTTGCATTGGATCATGTGCCCAATTTGGAACTGTAGAATCATAAGATTAGGATGGAACTAGTGATTATATAGCAAGGACAAGCTCCACAATTTATGTGGGAATTTTCTCTGCTATCAAAATAGTAGTTCCTTTGGAAAATGGCAGAAATGCAATATTGGCATTAAATAGGAAAAGCCAATTTTCCTTATTTAACTATGGCCAATATATTTGTGAGAGCTTGGATTGGGAATAAGTATCAACTCCACCAATTCTCATTAATTTAGGAGATGGCTAGCTATGCCTTTGGATTTTATTCCTTAGAAGGGCAAGAAAAGGAATAAATCACAATTCAAAAATATTGCATGGGACTTAGCAATATTTTTGCACATCCAAGGATCAGAAAGATAGGAGGATCTCGGGGAACAATTGGGAGGATCAACAGATCAAGGAAAATGATGGCTCCTTTGTAATCACAAAGGCCACATTCAAATTCCAAAAATTTGGAATTAGGGTTTGAGAGGTTTGAGATGATGTAAATGAGGTCTTGCCCACTGAAAAATACATGGGCAAGGTTTTGAAAGGTTGAAAATGACAAGAATTGTCAGAGTCATCCAGCAAACTCAGGAGAATTTTTTTGAAAATGAGTGCCCGGAAGGAATAACAACACCAAAAATTGATAACCCAATTTTGGGGCTGTTATAACTCTTCCCCCCTTAAAACAATCTCGTCCTCTACCCCCCTTAAAAGAATCTCATCCTCGAGATTTCTAGGGTTACAACATAACTAAAACGATAACCACTCCGGGGGAAAACCACGGGGTTAATTTTTAACCCCTTGGTTAAATTCAAACGAGATGGGGGCACCGATAATTGGTACACCCGGGGAGGGATATGGCAAACCTAGATATATCCACCGCTAGGGGCACTCGAGATCAGACTCCCGGAAAAAAAATGCTGGATGCACCCAATGAACAGTGGCTTACCTGCTGACACATGGGTCCAGGGCCCACTGGCAGCCTCCTTCTTCTACCTCCAACTTGCTGCTTCTTCTTCATCGGTGCTCCCTGTGTGGCTTGGCGCAGCGCACATCTAGCTCCTAGGGCGATGAGAACCCTAGTGCCATAGTGCGGTGTGCACGGCGCCCGTGGAGCGAGCACTCACGTCGCGGGCCAGCACCATGTCGGCACAACTCGTGGATTCGCCTCCTGGACGCCGGTGATCGAGCGACGAGAGGTTCTCCTGGACCTCGCTCACCATACACCGGGGTTGGGCTATAAAAGATGGCAGCGTGGCTCTCCTCCAACACACCAACACAATGCCCCTCTACTACCTCTTTGGTTTGGACGAGATCGAGCCGAGCTCCTTCGGCGAAGAAATGTTCTTGGCGGCGCTGCGGTTGTTCCTTGTGGCGCTGCTGGGAACGCTCATCCGCTCGTCGATCCTCCTGCTGATACTCATCAGGAATGATCGAGCTCGGGACAACACGCGGCTAGGTGCGTGGCTCGAGATGCGGGAGAAGATGGTGCACTGCATGGTCCTCCGCCACGCTTGATCCTCCGTCTCTTTGCGATAGCGGAGTAATCGCATGCGGCGGTGGAGCGGGGTGGTGACTTGCTGCGCCACGCAAGGCACAGAAGATGATGGTGGTGGGGTTCGGATGCAGGTGGGGTGGCTGCGCCATCTCGGCATCAGACCGGGGTACGAGGGAAAAATTTCGTGGATTGCTCCACAAAAAGTAGGTGTCAAGGTAGAATCGGAGTTGAAATCTATATTGGGTAGATGCACTGGATCGAGGGAAATAAAGTTGGCATTGTTCCTCCGGAAATGAAATTGGGAGAAAGAATTAGAGACGAGGAATTGCCAGATGGAAATGCCTCTATGAGGCTCGGGATTTGAAAATCCGGCACACGGGGTATGCACAGATAGAAAGGGACATGTGACTTTGCATTCCCCGAGTACTGCCTGAAGGTACTCGTGGGTGAACCGGGTATGCGTGCAGTATGCAGTATAATCTAAACTAGCAAACAGACAGAGGTAATAAACATGCAATGAAAAACACAGCGGACAAATCATCCTAAGGTGTTTTAATTCTAGTGGGTATATGTAATCCTGGTATACATATACCTACACCAGCGCGCATTTTATTAAAGACGCGGGACGAGTCAATGTTGTTTTCAGTGTATGTGCTCTACTGATTAAGATCTTGTTAGCACACATTGCCAACCCTATCAAACATCTCTATTTGACAAAGAGACAAACAAAAACAAGCACAAAAATCAAAAGCAAGAAGGCATACATAAACACATCATACGAGTTACAACAATGCAAACCTACAACCAAACACGAAAATGCTACATGTTACAAGAAACAACTCACTCCGGGATACATAGTTCTATCCTCACATCAAGGATGAACTGACAGACTGATCATCTTACTGCGTGACTGAGGTCATGCAGAGGACTTGCCTTGCTGGGGCTCTCCGGGAGGACGAAGACTGAGCCAATCTCCATCTTCATCGTCCGATAGCACTATGGGTTGGGGTTCGACTACTGGGGGTGCGGCTGGAATTGATCCCAGAAGATGCTGCTGGTGGATCCAGAAAATAGCCTTGTCGAGGGTGATGATGTTTGGCCGAGGCCACAACACAGGCTGAGAGGGTAGCAGTGGCTCGGATGGCGTTGGGTGAACAGCTTGAGATGCGAATTTACGAGCCTCGTGATAAGCTTCCTTGACAACTCGTACAGCATCATTGTCCAAGGTTCTAAATTCGGCTAGCATCTTTGAAATCATCATCCCCTGGGCAGTGATATATTGACCACGCGAGCGATTGCGGGGTCATCCCCTTGGATAGTGAGAGAAGGCTGAATTCCTGATTCTGTCACCATGAGGAAAAAGCAGAACTCCCTCCTCTTTGCCACTTGCGGGAACTTGGTTCGGAGGTATAGGATAGCCTCCACAGCAGTGGCCTAAATGGCCAAATCAGTGGTAGGCATGGCTCTACCCTGAAAACCAACGGCTGGCCATCTACTGCAGGACCTAGGCCGATGTGCACTCTTGCATCATAATGATGAAGGTGAGGAACGGGTGTTGATTGGAACACCAGGTAATCAGGGCTAGCATTATAGCCAAAGGCTTTGGCGAGCATCTCAGCAAGGGGTGGAAAGCCAGTATGGTTGACGGCACTTGTGCGAGTGTGAAACTTGGTAGCATTTGAAGGTACTAGCCATGGTTGGAGTGTTACTAGCTAGGCTTCTTTGCAAGGACATGGCTGAATGAGAAGAGCGCGATACGGCTAGCGGAAAGGGGGCTTTTATAGCCAGCTATGCGGGACATGCCCGCATGGTGTGGCCCCTTTCCTTTAATGGCGAAGGGAAAGCAGTGCGGCTGACCAGAAAGGATATGGTTTCTATTCTTTCCATGGATAACTAGGCACGGACAGCGGGGTGAGGACGTGTCGGTCCCGACTGCGCCACCTGTGGATTAACAGTGGCCATACTGGATGCCAGGGATGGGTCAAATCCCTTAGGGTTATTACGGTTTAATGGGAGCAGTGATCTAATACTAGGATAACCTATGCCAGCCTGGCTGCTCTGATACCATGTCCTGTGGCACCCCGATCCACATGGAGCAGGGGCCTTCGCACGTCAGCCCAGGATAACACCTGATGCACGAAAGGTCCATAATACAGCATTCCATGTACAAGAATATTCATCAAATACATGTACAGAAGATAACATCATTGATGAATGCAATTATCTGGCATAGCCCTAAGGCTATTTAAATGGCGGCGGAAGTCTTGGTTTGGCAGCTCATCAACTCTGGTTGGGCTCCATAACTCACAGGACTGGCAAGGTTATGGCCTAGCATGACGGATCAAGCGAACAATTTGGGTACGACCTACAAAACTGGCATGACACGCCAGGTCAGTACATTGAATGTACTTGCAAGACAACCAAATACATACAATCCAAACAAGCAGAAGACAAGGCAAGAACCAAGCATATGCAACAACCTATCTCATATCAATTACTAATCATGGCATGATATAGATCAACTAAACATGAGCAACATCGTAGCATCTACTAATCATGGCAGTAACATGGCATATTAGAACATACTTCTAACATGGCAATAGTAAAACATAGCATATCATCTCAATCATGGCATAATTTTCGCATATCAATCAAAGCATGGCATGGCATGGCATCATTAAAATATGATGGATATAAACTACCGGTCATCTTCAAAGCAGACATAACATGTTAAATATATGCAACTAATATCTGTCATGCAAACAACAACATATTACTCATGCAATGCAACCAAGCTTGTGCACTGAGTCCCTCGGACTCTCTTACCAACGGGTTGCCTCGCAACCGAACGATGATCATGACGAATCACAAACGGAACCACACTCGGTTCAACAGGTTACCTTGTAACCAAACGGTGATCTTTCCGGCGCTCACAACCATTACCAACACTTGGTCTCAAACGGTGATCTTTCCGGCGATCACAACCATGACCAACACTTGGCCTCAAATGGTGATCCTTCCGGCGATCACAACCATGACCAACACTTGGCCTCAAATGGTGATCCTTCCGGCGATCACAACCATGACCAACACTTGGTCTCCAACACTCACCGAGACCTCGTCTCGTGATCATATCAAAACATCGTTGTGACTTCTCATGACTATCTCATAGTCCAAGTCACCACATTCTTGCTACCACATTAATTTACTTAATTATTTTATGTTTATCCTCCATTTCGACCAAGACCTGATAGTGTGACCTACTACAAAATGTTTTCCTATCGATAGACTTTATAAACACTCTGCAGAGGTAGCGCACTGTACCCACACCACGAAACCCAGGGCCTTGCCCTCCCATTCGGGTGGACCAACGGTGTTCCGACAAAACCGAACTACTACCATGACACTCTCCCGGCCACTCCGACTCCCCACTGGGCTAAGTCCTGGGTGGCCCCGTGTCTACCAAAGACACCAACGGCCACCGTCGTGGCAAAACGGCCACCATCATGGCAAAAAACGGTCCCACACGGGGTGAGGGAGTCCTGGATTAGGGGGTCTCCGGACTGCCAGACTATATCCTTTGTCTGCCTACCTAATCAGGGTAGCGCGCGCCCATAACCTTCCCTCTTTGGAGGCACCGGCGAGAGGCATGACAATAGATCGCATTAGGGCCTTCCCATAAAGGCAAAA
Organism: Triticum dicoccoides; assembly: GCF_002162155.2. Taxonomy (NCBI): domain Eukaryota; kingdom Viridiplantae; phylum Streptophyta; class Magnoliopsida; order Poales; family Poaceae; genus Triticum; species Triticum dicoccoides. The sequence goes on from NC_041388.1 coordinate 525,857,188, forward strand.
TGTGGCTGCACTGAAGAAGTTCGATTTGGTGGCACTATGACTCAATCCCATCGATGACGGAGGAGGTTTTTCATTATTAAGTCAATTTATTAGCTTCTCCATCATCATGAACATTTTGAACATGAATGCAACAATGAGCATGCAGCATACAAATGCATGGACAAAATGTCAAACTTCTCAAGTGCACAACTATAACATAGGGAACATGGCATTACCAAGTACTAGCACATCAACGGTGCATTACAATCATCATAGCCTTTTATAACGATGTCATGAGAGTAAAGTAGAGTACTGACATGGCATTATCAATAATAAAATTCTAATTAGCATGGCAAAAGATATCATAAAAACATAAGCATGCATGATAATCATAACAGAATAACTGCAGACGAAAACGATAAGAACAACTGTAACTACACACACACGAGGTGCAAGCAAAGTCAACATGCAAGCTCGGGGCTCATGATAAGAGGTTGGCTTGCCTAGGGGTCGATAAATACTCTAGGGGAAAGTGTGGAATGACCACGAAAAGAGTTGCCAGAAACAGTTTTCTCTCGGAGGGGGCTGTTTACAGGAAAGGGCAAAATGGTCATTTCAGAATGTGCAAACATCAAGAAAATGGTCCCATTGAAAAGGGCTCGACGAACAGAGAAATTGAGCGTTGGAATCACCTCATTCGAAGTTACGGGTAAAAAGATACGGACATTTAAAGCTCAGGGACTAGTTTGTAAAATACTTCTACAAATAGGTCCCTGGTAGTTTAAACAGAACGTGTCTTTTCTAAGAATTCGTTTTCCAGAGAGGAAAACATATTTCCGGCCGATGAAGAGGAAGAATACGCTTTTGGTGATTGAAAGCGCACTTTCCAGGAATACGCTTTTGCATGGGGAAAGCGGCTTCGCGGCGGGGGCATCACCACTTATCCGACGTGGTGCTGGGCCAGGACCTTCGGTCGTCGACAGGTGGGGTCACGCGAGGTGGCGCCTGCCTAGCCTGGCGTTTTCAACCTCCGGCTCAGGAGCGAGCATGGCCGAGGGGAGGCAGCCATCCCGACGACGATTGCCGGCGTGTTCGGCCACCTCTCAAGGCGCATGACCTACCCAGAAGATCAGGGCGGAGAGGCGCATCGGATGAGAGTGGCTGCTGTCGCCAACGAGCTCTGTAAAGGAAGCAGCGAGGCCGGCGGTGGAGAGGGGATTCGGTCGTTGGCGGACACGGGGCTACGGTGGGGAAGAGGAGAGGCTGGGGCCACGGGGAGGCTCGCCGGAGCATGGGGGATGCATTGGTGGGGGTGGAATAGCGAGGGGAGCTCGGGATCACCGGAATCTAGAGAGACCCAAGGCAGCGACCACGACGGCGATGGAAGTGGAGGAGCGACTCCGGGGACGAGAGGAGGGGTTGGGGAGGCGTAGAGAGGCGGGGAGAGGCTGCTGATAATCTTGACAGGGGGTCGCGGCTCCTTAAATAGCCGAGGCGAGGCACCGGAGTCGGGCGCCGCTGAGCGCGCCCAGCCATGGCTCTGCCGGGTGCAGCAATCACGGGGGCGCACGGGAAGGCGACGAGGGGGGAGTGGATGAGTGCCAGAGGCTCACGGAGACAAGCGGTGCTCAGAGACAAATGGAGGAAGAGGACAGGGGCAAGGAAGAAGATGATGCCATAGTAGCGCACTGTTCAGTCATTGGCATGGCTCGCCGGAGTAGAAAAAGAAGTGGGCGAGCGGTCCAGGGGGAAGAGGACGCCGAGGGGGAACTATAGGACATTAATGGCGAGGCCAGAGCCGGTCGGAGCAGCACTGCCGACAAGAATAGTGGCTAGACCACCGTTTTGGGCTGGCTACACTCGTCATCACCACGGACAAGGCACGCTCTGGGGTTTTTACTAATGCCAGCTCATGTCTACTGCGTAGTACATCGAAGATAGAGTGTTACTATGGTAAAGAAACAGGCAGAGACAAATTGAGATGAGTAAACTAAGCTCCACAAGTTTGTTGTTGCAAACTTGGCCACACTCTAGAGAGTAAACTAGAGAGGATAAAAGGTGAATTTGTTGTCTGAGAGGCTTATGGTAGAAAGGACTAAGGTCCTGGGAATTATGAAGTCATTAGGACAATGATTTAGCATAGTTGCAGTACAACTGCTAAATCTGACCGAGAAACTAATGATGAAGAAGCACTCACTAGGAGTGATGGATTGAGCTAAAGTTTGGCAAAGCTTGATGATTTGGACATACCATGATGCTGTAAAACTTGCATACCAAATGGACTTGCCAAAATGGTACTTGTTTCACAAACATCCCCTCCATCCCGAAATTTGAGAAAATTCCTCGGGTCAAATGGGGAGGCTCGCCGGAGCATGGGGGATGCATTGGTGGGGGTGGAACAACGAGGGGAGCTCGGGATCACCGGAATCTAGAGAGACCCAAGGCGACGACCATGGCGGCGATGGAAGTGGAGGAGCAACTCGGGGGACGAGAGGAGGGGTTGGGGAGGCGGGGAGAGGCTATTGATGATCTCCACGTCCGGCCATGGCTCTGCCGAGTGCAGCAGTCACGGGGGTGCACGGGCAAGGCAACGATGGGGGAGTGGACGAATGCCAGAGGCTCACGGAGACGATCAACGCTCGGAGACGAACGGAGGAAGAGAACAGGGGCGAGGAAGAAAAAGATGGCCACAGTAGTGCACTTTTCGATCGTTAGCACGACTCGCTGAAGAATAAAACAAAGGGGGCGAGCAGTCCAGGGGGAAGAGGACGCCGAGGGGGAACTCTAGGACATTAATGGCGAGGCCAGAGCCGGTCAGAGCAGCGCTGCCGACGAGAATAGTGGCTATACCACTGTTTTGGGTTGGCTACACTCGTGATCACCACGGACAAGGCGGGCTCCAGGGTTTTTACTAATGCCAACTCATGTCTACTGCGTAGTACATCGAAGATAGAGTGTTATTACGGTAAAGAAATGGGCAGAGACAAATTGAGATGAGTAAACTAAGCTCCACAAATTTGTTGTTGCAAACTTGGCCACACTCTAGATAGTAAACCAAAGAGGGTAAAAGGTAAATTTGTTGTCTCAGAGGCTTAGGGTAGAAAGGACTATGCTCCTGGGAATTATGAAGTCATTAGGACAATGATTTAGCATAGTTGCAGTACAACTGCTAAATCTGACCCAGAAACTAAATCATGAAGAAGCACTCACTAGGAGTGATGGATAGAGCTAAAGTTTCGCAAATCTTGATGATTTGGACTTACCATGATGTTGTAAAACTTTCATACCAAATGGACTTGCCAAAATGGTACTTGTATCACAAACATCCCCTCTGTCCAGAAATTTGAGAAAATTCCTCAGGGCAAATGGCTAACTTAAATGAGCCAAAATCATGTGGATATAGGTTATATGGGTAGGAGAATACTTGGGAAATTTTTTAGCCAAAATGGATCAAGATAAAATATACTTGCTTCACAAACTGAAAAATTGGACAGAAACCAAGAATTGTTCCTGTGCTCACATAGTTCAATGAAATGAACTGAATTTAGGTGGAGGCTAATTATTTGATATACTTGAGAGTATGGAAAAGTTTCATCCCATTTGGAAACTCTATGATGGTACTTCCTTCACAAAGTTGTGTTCTCGTTAGAAACTTTGAAAAATTGCACAGGGAGCTATGATGAATGGATTGAGATCATATTCGGCATCCATGGGTTATTTAACAATGTTAATCACCCTGCCAAATTTCAGCTCCATTGGAATTAGGAATAAAGCACTTCCTTTGCAAGATTTCAGAGAAGATAGAAACTTGCATTGGATCATGTGCCCTATTTGGAACTGTAGAATCATAAGATTAGGATGGAACTAGTGATTATATAGCAAGAACAAGCTCCAAATTTATGTGGGAATTTTCTCTGCTATCAAAATAGTAGTTCCTTTGGAAAATGGCAGAAATGCAATATTGGCATTAAATAGGAAAAGGCAATTTTCCTTATTTAACTATGGCCAATATATTTGTGAGAGCTTGGATTAGGAATAAGTATCAGCTCCACCAATTCTCATTAATTTAGGAGATGGCTAGCTATGCCTTTGGGTTTTATTCCTTAGAAGGGCAAGAAAAGGAATAAATCACAATTCAAAAATATTGCATGGGACTTAGCAATATTTTTGCACATCCAAGGATCAGAAAGATAGGAGGATCTCTGGGAACAATTGGGAGGATCAACAGATCAAGGAAAATGATGGCTCCTTTGTAATCACAAAGGCCACATTCAAATTCCAAAAATTTGGAATTAGGGTTTGAGAGGGTTGAGATGATGTAAATGAGGTCTTGCCTACTGACAAATACATGAGCAAGGTTTTGAAAGGTCGAAAATGACAAGAATTGTCAGAGTCATCCAGCAAACTCAGGATAATGTTTTTGAAAATGAGTGCCAGGAAGGAATAATAGCACCAAAAATTGATAACCCAATTTTGGGGCTGTTACAGAGACTCTCAAAATGATATAAGTGAAGCATGAGAGTTCAACAATTTCTTCAAAATAAAACTATCGACGTGCTCTAAAAAGATATAAGTGAAGCACTAGAGCAAAAGACAAACTACTCCAAAAGATATAAGTGAAGATCAATGAGTAGTCAAATAATTATGTAACTATGTGAAGACTCCTTCTTATAAATAAAACTTCAGATCTTAAGTACTTTATTCAAAAAGCAAGCAAAACAAAATAAAATGACATTGCAAGGATAGCACATATCATGTGAAGAAGCAAAAACTTAGGCTCAACCGAGGCTAACCGATAATTGTTGATGAAGAAAGGTGGGATGCCTACCGGGGAATCCCCAAGCTTAGATGCTTGAGACTTCTTGAAACATTAATTAGGGATTCCTTGGGCATCCCCAAGCTTGAGCATTTGTGTCTCCTTAATTCCTCTCATATCATAGTTTCCTGGAATCTTAAAAACTTTATGCACACAAAACTCAACAAGAACTCGTGAGATAAGTTAGTATAAATCAACGTAAAACCTTATCATTCTCTATTGTAGAAAATCACTAAAATTATAATTTGACATTGCACACTAAATGCCTCTGCATATTTAATAGTCCTATCCTCAAATAGAATCATTCAACAAGCAAATGCAAACAATGCAAACATAACAGCAATCTGTCTAAACAGGATAGTCTGTAAAGAATGCAAGAGGAATCATACTTCTTTAACTCCAAAATTCTGAAAATTAACACACTGTATATAATTTATGTTTACTCATTGTGTAAAAATTTCAAGATTTTATCATGTTCTGACTATTCACAAATATTCAAAACTCTATACTTAACCTTTTTATTGAACTAAAAGATGCAAAACATTACCCTAAATAACAGCAAGAAAATCCTAATAAAACAAAATGAAGCTCCAAGCAAAACTCATATCATGTGGTGAATAAAAATATAGCCTCAAGTAAAGTTACTGATAAACGAAGACGAAAGAGGGGATGCCATCCGGGGCATCCCCAAGCTTAGATGCTTGGTTGTCCTTGAATATTACCTTGGGGTGCCTTGGGTATCCCCAAGCTTAGGCTCTTTCCACTCCTTATTCCATATTACATCGAATCTTTACCCAAAACTTGAAAACTTCACAACGCAAAACTTAACAGAAAACTCGTAAGCTCCGTTAGTATAAGAAAGCAAAACACCATTTAGGTACTGTCAAGACAAGATTCATAATTTTTCTCACATGATGCCTACTTTACCATATCATTTCTACAATTTATATTAAGCAGTATAAGCCACAGAAACTAGAAAACAATCAAACTATGCATCGAAAACAGAATCTATCAAAAACAGAACAGTCTGTAGTAATCTGTAACTCCAAAAATCCTGAGAAATTAGGAAATCCTCGGAAATTTGTTTATTAATCCTCTGCAAAAAGAATCAGTATTTTATCATGGTTCTGTTAAAAATGAAAACTAATATCCTGGGCACAAAAGTTTCTGTTTTTCAGCAAGATCAAATCAACTATCACCGTAAGCCATCCCAAAGGTCTTACTTGGCACTTTATTGAAACAAAAGCTATAAAACATGATTACTACAGTAGCTTAATCATGTAGACACACAAAAACAGTAGGTATAAATGTTGGGTTGTCTCCCAACAAGCGCTTTCTTTAATGCCTTTCTAGCTAGGCATGATGATTTCAATGATGCTCACATAAAAGATAAGAATTTAAACATAAAGAGAGCGTCATGAAGAATATGACTAGCACATTTAAGTCTAACCCACTTCCTATGCATAGGGATTTTGTGAGAAAACAATTTTTGGGAACAAGAATCAACTTGCATAGGAAGGTAAAACAAGTATAACTTCAAGATTTTCAAGACATAGAGAGGAAACTTGATATTATTGCAATATGTAACAGCATATGTTCTTCTCTCATAATAATTTTCAGTGGCATAATAAATTAATTCAACAATATAACCATCACATAAAGCATTATTTTCATGATCCATAAGCATAAAATTTTTATTACTCTCCACATAAGCAAATCTATTCTCATCAATAGTAGTGGGAGCAAACTCAACGAAATAACTATCATGTGAGGCATAATACAATTGAAAATTTAAATCATGATGACAAGTTTCATGGTTATCATTATTATTTATAGCATACATGTCATCACAATAATCATCATAGATAGGAGGGATGCTTTCATCATAATAAATTTGCACATCAAAACTTGGGGGACTAAAAATATCATCTTCATCAAACATAGCATCCCCAAGCTTGTGACTTTGCATATCATTAGCATCATGGATATTCAAAGAATTCATACTAACAACATTGCAATCATGCTCATCATTCAAATATTTAGTGCCAAACATTTTAATGCATTCTTCTTCTAACACTTGGGCACAATTTTCCTTTCCATCATCTTCGCGAAAGACATTAAAAATATGAAGCATATGAGGTACCCTCAATTCCAATTTTTTGTAGTTTTCTTTTATAAACAAAACTAGTGATAAAACAAGAAACTAAAATATTCGATTGCAAGATCTAAAGATATACCTTCAAGCGCTAACCTCCCCGGCAACGACGCCAGAAAAGAGCTTGATGTCTACTACACAACCTTCTTGTTGTAGACGTTGTTAGGCCTCCAAGTGCAGAGGTTTATAGGACAGTAGCAAATTTCCCTCAAGTGGATGACCTAAGGTTTATCTATCCGTGGGAGGCGTAGGATAAAGATGGTCTCTCTCAAATAACCCTGCAACCAAATAGCAAAGAGTCTCTTGTGTCCCCAACACACCCAATATAATGGTAAATTCTATAGGTGCACTAGTTCGGCGAAGAGATGGTGATACAAGTGCAATATGGATGGTAGATATAGGTTTTTGTAATCTGAAAATATAGAAACAGCAAGGTAACTAATGATAAAAGTGAGCGAAAATGGTATTGCAATGCGTTGAAACAAGGCCTAGGGTTCATACTTTCACTAGTGCAAGTTCTCTCAGCAATAATAACATAATTGGATCATATAAATATCCCTCAACATGCAACAAAGAGTCACTCCAAATTCACTAATTGCGGAGAACAAATGAAGAGATTATTGTAGGGTACGAAACCACCTCAAAGTTATTCTTTCCAATCAATCCATTGGGCTATTCCTATAAGTGTGATAAACAGCCCTAGAGTTCGTAGTAAAATATCACCTTAAGACACAAATCAACCAAAACCCTAATGTCACGTAGATACTCCAATGTCACCTCAAGTATCTGTGGGTATGATTATATGATATGCATCACACAATCTCATATTCATCTATTCAACCAACACAAAGAACTTCAAAGAGTGCCCCAAAGTTTCTACCGGAGAGTCAAGACGAAAACGCGTGCCAACCCCTATGCATAAGTTCACAAGGTCACAGAACTCACAAGTTGATCACAAAAACATACATCAAGTGGATCACGTGAATATCCCATTGTCACCACAGATAAGCACATGCAAGACATACATCAAGTGTTCTCAAATCCTTAAAGACTCAATCCGATAAGATAACTTCAAAGGGAAAACTCAATCCATTACAAGAAGATAGAGGGGGAGAAGCATCATAAGATCCAACTATAATAGCAAAGTTCGTGATACATCAAGATCGTGCCATATCAAGAACACGAGAGAGAGAGAGAGAGAGAGAGATCAAACACATAGCTACTGGCACATACCCTCAACCCCGACGGTGAACTACTCCCTCCTCGTCATGGAGAGCGCCGGGATGATGAAGATGGCCACCGGTCCTGGATCCCCCCTCCGGCAGGGTGCCGGAACAGGGTCCCGATTGGTTTTTGGTGGCTACAGAGGCTTGCGGTGGCGGAACTCTCGATCTAGGTTATTTTCTGGAGGTTTGGGAATTTATAGGAGAGGTTGGCGTCGAGAACAAGTCATGAGCCCCACGGAGAGTCCACGAGGCACTGGGGCGCGCCCTCCACCCTCGTGGGGCCCACGGGACTCCCCTCCGGTAACTCTTCATTCCAGTATTTTTTATATTTTCCAGAAAAAATGTTCGTTGATTTTCAGCGCATTCCGAGAACTTTTATTTCTTCATGAAAAACAACACCACAGTAGTTGTGCTGAAAACAGTGTTAGTCCGGGTTAGTTCTAACCAAATCATACCAAAATAATGTCAAAAATATTATAAACATGGCATGAATACATCAAAAACTATAGATACGTTGGAGACATATCACATAGCTACGATAGGTATTTCCCTCGGTGATGAGACCAAGGTTATCGAACTAGTAGGAGAACCATGTAACACCACGTAAACAGCTCCTGCACCCAAATAACAAATACTTGCAACCCGACGTAAGAGAGGGGTTCTCAATCCCTTACGGGTAAAAAGATAGGTAAAATTGTAGTAGATTGGATAAATAGATCTCGCGGGAACGCGAGATAAAATAAATAAACAAAAAATGCATCAAGGTATTATTGGGTTTTTGGATTAACAGATCTGAAAATAAAAGCAAATAAAAATAGATCGCGAAGGCAAATATAATAAAGAAGAGACTTGGGGGCAATAGATTTCACTAGTGGCTTCTCTCGAGAAAAATAGCAACGGTGGGTAAACAAATTACTATTGGGCAATTGATAGAACTTCAAATAATCATGATGATATCCAGGCAATGATCATTATATAGCCATCACGTCCAAGATTAGTAGACCTACTCCTGCCTGCATCTACTACTATTACTCCACACATCGGCCGCTATCTAGCATGCATCTAGTGTATTAAGTTCATGGAGAAACAGAGTAATGCAATAAGAATAATGACATGATGTATCACAAGATCTATTTATGTAGAAATAGACCCCATCTTGTTGTCCTTAATAGCAACAATACATACGTGTTGGTTCCCCTTCTGTCACTGGGATCAAGCACCGTAAGATCGAACCCATCACGAAGCACCTCTTCCCATGGCAAGACAAATTGATTAGTTGGCCTAACTAAACCAAAGATTCAAAGAAGAAATATGAGGCTATAAATAATCATGCATATAATAGATCAAGACTCAAATAAGCTTCATCGATAAAAACATAGATCTGGTCATAAACTCAAAGTTCATCGGATCCCAACAAACAGACCGTAGAAAGAGTTACATCAAATAGATCTCCAAGAGACCATTGTATTGAGAATCAAGAGACAGACAGAGAGAGAGAGAGAGACAGAGGAAGGCATCTAGCTACTAACTACGGACCTGTAGGTCTACAAAGGACTACTCACGCATCATCGGAGAGGCACCAATGAGGATGACGAACCCCTCCGTGATGGTGTTTAGATTGGATCTGTGGTTTCTGGAACTTGCGACGGCTAGAATTGATTTTCGTCAAATCCCCTAGAGTTTATGGAATATTGGAGTATTTATAGAGCAAAGATGCGGTGCAGGAGGCCACCGAGGTGGGCACAACCCACCTGGGCACGCCCTGGTGGGTTGTGCCCCCTCGGGGCACCCCTCCCCAGGTGCTTCTCCGACCCATTGGGTGTCTTCTGGTCCATAAAAATTCCACAAAAAGTTTCGCTGCATTTGGACTCCGTTTGATATTGATTTTCTGCGATGTAAAAAATAGCAAAAAAAACAGCAACTGGCACTTGGCACTATGTCAATAGGTTAGTCCCAAAAAATGATATAAGATGATTGTAAAACATCCAAGAATGATAATATAATAGCATGGAACAATCAAAGATTATGGATACGTTGGAGATGTATCAGCATCCCCAAACTTAATTCCTGCTCGTCCTTGAGTAGGTAAATGATAAAAACAGAATTTTTGATGTGGAATGCTGCCTAACATGTTCATCACATATTCTTTCTTTTATAGCATGGATAATTGGACTTTTATATGGTTCAAAGTAATAGTCTATTTTTGACATGAGGACTTTAATACTCAAGCATATCAACAAGCAACCATGTCTTTCAAAATATCAACACTACAGCAAGTTATCCCTAGCCATTATGCTCAACCATTGATCCATTCATGAAACACACTTGCATATTAGCTACATCCAATGCTCAAATATGATCATAGTTCCCCTTAGTTGGTGCTTTATAAGAGAAGATGGAGACTAAAGTAAAAAATAAAAGTTTCATAAAGTAAATAGAAAGGCCCTTCGCGGAGGGAAGTAGCGATTTGTAGAGGTGCTAGAGCTCAAAGCGAAAAAGATAGAGATAAAACATTTTCAGTGGCATGCTTTTCCTGTCAATGAAAACGATTGAGTAGTTCCCAATACTTTCCATGCTAGATATATCATAAGCGGTTCCCAAACATAAAATAAAGTGTATTCCTTTTTCCATCATACTTTCACTTTCCATGACTAACCGTATCCATGGGTGCCTTCCATACCAACACTTTCCACGGAAACGGAATGTATTATTTGACAACATAAAGTAAATTCATTTTTCATTTCAGGACTGGGTATCCCTAATACCTTTGTCGTACTCTCGTGCAATGACAAGTGAATAAACACTCATCTTGAGAATAACACATCTAGCATGAAAATATATCAGCCATCCCCCTACCGTTTCATGAGCGGTACGAGCACACAAAAGAGAAGTTTGTTTTGAAAATTAGAGATGGCGCATACAAATTTGCTTAGAACGGCAAAAGGATGGCGCATATAGGTAGGTATAGTGGACTCATGTGGCAAAACTGGTTTAAAGGATTTTGGATACACAAATAGTGATCATACTTAGTGTAACATCCCAATTTTCAATTTGAATGTTATACATAGGTCATCATATGCATATCATATTTTGTTTGCATTTTGGTTGTGATCCTAGATATCTTAAGCAACTCAAGGACCCAAGGAGAGAGTTGGAGATTTTGTTTATTTTCATATATGAATTTTCTCAAATTTGAAAAGAGGATCAATTTGGTTTTAATATTTTTCTCTCCGAATATTTCCAATATTAAAAATAAAAGAGAGAAGATAATATGACTTCTTCAAAAAGAGAGGAATATTGTAGGAATTTTTTTAAATCAAATATATATTTTATTTGGATTTTATTTGAGATTTTATTTGAATTAGAAAATATGCATTATTGGAAATTGCATTTTTAGGCCAGAAAAATGTTCACTTTGTTCTAAATATTTTATTTAGATGGTGAAAATTGTATTTTGGCATTTTTAGAATTTTTATATATTTTATTAGGAGTTTTATTCAGGCGGATTTTTTATATTTTTTTAATCTTTCCCTGCCCGACTGGGCCGAAGCCCAGCCGAGCAGGCCGACCCACTCCCGCGCCGCCGCCTTCCTCCTGTCGTGCGAGGCACGAACGCCGAAGGGAGTCCGAGCTAGACCCCGCCTCGCGCCACCCCTTCCCCAAGGCGCCACCACCCCCTCCCGTCCTTAAATACCGTAGCCCCACCGCCGCCTCCACCCCGTCCCACCACCGCCGCAGCCGCCGCCACCGCAAGCCCGCGCCGCCGCCGCTTCTTGCCGCCGCTCTCTGATGTCACCGCCCCATAGCACCGCCCCACCTCGTCGTTGCCCGCCGCCGCCAGAGATCTCGCCGGATCTCACTGCCGCCGGTTTTTTTGTTGAACCGGTAAACCGCCAAAACCACCGCCTGGTTTTTTTAGGTTTTTCGTTAGATCGGTTTTTTTCGAGTTCGCTAATTAGCGGATGTTCACTCGAACGTATTCACTTGTTTGTCCCTGATAGCGAACGTTCGTTCGATAGTCTTTTTCTTTTATTTTATTTTCAGCTAGGCACCTATCCGCGATTTTTATCGCAGATTAGCCCCTAATCTTTAAACCCTCGCAACTTTTTGATCGCTCGTACAAATCCAGTGAAACCAATGCCAAACTCTTCGTCTCGAACCCTTCTTTCCAGTTAACCAACTTGAACATGATTTTGACAATTTAAAATTTGATTACAAGCAGATTTGAATTTGAACTTCTTTTGATCGTAGTTTGAGTTTCGTAACTCCGATTTGATTGATTATTTTTGCAAATCGAAGCTCTTCAGTTGAACTTTCAATTTGGATCTTTTCTCTTAAGTTTTACCCTTGCATATATTGCTTGAGTGCTTATGTATGTTATTGTTTGTTTGCGATAGAGTTTCCGGAGTGCGAAGCATGCTACTACGAGTCACTAGGGTTTTCAGATCATCATCAAGGCAAGTAACACTTTGATCATATCCCTTTAATACCCAATTTTTATGCATCAGTCTCAACCCTCAAACATTGCATGAGTAGGATCTGTTTAACATGTGGGTATTGGAAGTAGTTGTTGAGGTAGTACCTATTGCCCTTTTCCTTCAAACCCTGGGAGTTACTTCTACGTTATGCTTATACTGCTATGCTATGCTCGTAGACGTGGTTTGGTTTGAGTGATTCATGAAAGTTGTGAGTATTATTATGAACTAAGGGTTTATTTAAGGTGGCTACTTTAACACATATCTGGGTGGATTGTTTGTGGGCACCTGGGGTAATCCAGTGTTGTCCAAGGCGATCCAGGGGAATCGTTGTGATCATCCTATGGTCCGCCACCCAGGCTCAAAGGGATCATAAAGTTATTCATCCTAGAAACTTCCGTGTGTAGCCACAAGCCATTATGGGCTCTGGCATAGTTGAGTATGTTGCGTGACCTCTTTCAGTGGTTAGCAGATGTAGGGGATGTAGGTGGTACGGTTTACCCGTCGAAAGGGCTAATGCTTCTAAAAGACTGTGTCTCCGTCATCCGTTTCTCAAACATCATGTAGTGCGAGAAATCAAACAGAGTAGATCGAGTCTTGTGGGGAAAAGTGTGCAAACCTCTGCAGAGTGTACAAACTAATCATGGTTAGCCGTGTCCCCGATTATGGACATCTTGAATATCTGGTGCTTGAATTATTACTTAATTAACTTGTTGGGTTAATGATAATTTGGGATTGAGATGGGGTTACCATTCTCAATGTTTTCAACAAACTTCGTAGTTAAATAAAATATATTCCTTTGTTGTGGGGGAAATGTAGCTTTCTGCAAAAATAACCATAGAGCCTCCACCAGCCAAATATGCATATAGTTATAGCTGCTACTTGTTCGTTTCTCTACAGTGTTATTTTGCCAGCATATTCTATGTGTTGACCTGCTTCGAGCTGCAACGTATTATGTTGCAGACATTTTAGATGAAGAGTAAGGTGCGCTAGGTCGTTGTCTTGCACTCAGCTATGTCGTTGGAGTTGATGGACTCATTTTACCTTCGAAGCCTTCCGTTGTTATCTTCGTTAGATGGCCTTCAGTAATATTATTGTAATAAGTTCTCTTTTGAGATATTCGATGTAATAAGTGTGTGATTGAACACTGTTATAAATCCTTCAAGTATTGTGTGTGTCTGCATTACCGATCCAGGGATGACACTTATGCACAGAGATTTGACCGTTTGAGGTCGGATCGCTACAAGATGGTATCAGAGCACACGCTAACTGTAGGACGCGACCACTAAGATAAGCCTTAGGTCACTCTTCTCTACTCATTTTTGACTCTTCTCCACTTTCCGCTCTATAGATGGCGGATTCAAGGAACAAGTTTGCTCAACAGGATGAAGACACCCCTTTTGGATGACACTTGAAGGAGGCCACTAGATACCTGAACATCAGAATACCAAGCTTCACCGGGACCTACACCGCCACCATACCGAAGGAAGAGCGATGCACCATTCGAGTACATGTTCGAGGAAGGACATTCACACCAGCTACTGAGCCCATAGAGTTTTCCTTTGATGCACCAACCTGGAGTCTAGGAAAGAGCATGGCAGCTCACATCGCCATGGGACGCATCGGCGAAGTTTACCACAAGGATCTTAAGGACACCATCTACCAGATATGTCGGTGCCGAGATGAGCAATGGGAGATGATCAGCACCAGGAGGGACAAGTCCATTGCAGCCTACATCCAGGAGTTAAACCAGCACATTCGTTGTCAGGAGAACCAGATGTGCGCCAGCATGATAGACCTGAAGAAGGTGATGACCAGGAACATGGAGCTAGAAGAGGAACTCAAGTCTACACACGATGGATATGAAGAGGAAATTGCAGTACTACTGGAGAAGAATGAAAGATATGCAGAAGAAGCTAGGAATATTCATGGGAGACCCTGCGCCAGGAGGTGACGACCATCCCAAAGACTACATCATCATCGATGACACTGACTCCGACCCCGACAATGATGATGACTATGAAGATGAAGCTGGAGCAGATATCATGGAGTCTTCTTCTGATCAAAATTTCTAGTTGACCGCCATATTATCAGTAGTATTCCCCATGTATATAGAATAGTCTGAGTATTTTGTAATGGTAGCCAGATCGATTGTATGCCCTTCTTTGAATTGAGTGGTGTGATTATGATTGTGTGTTTGTCTCATGTGCATATGGGTAGTGATTTTCTCCTTAGACCTCACTCTATTCTAATCGCTCCCCTCTAAAACCTACCAGATGCCTCCGAGATGTGACCCCGGATTTGTCTTCCCCCCGGAGCTCACCCAGTTGATCCAGTAGTAGAATGCCTTGATGCACCTACTAGTCTAGAACCAAGGCAACAATAACAACAACAACCCACCTCCACCACCTCCAGTTGACAACTTAGCCCGTTTTCTGAGGTTAAATCCGTCGGTGTTTTCTAGTAGCACCGAGCCGATTTTTGTTGATGACTGGCTTCGCAGGATTGGAAGGGAGCTGACCACCACAGGTTGCATAGATGCTGAGAAGGTGCGCTTTGCCGCACATCAATTGGATGGACCTGCAGCCTCATGGTGGGAGAATTGCACAACCACTTTTCCCATAGCCAATGTCACATGGGATCAGTTTCAGCAAGCTTTCCGCACAGCTCATGTCTCTATAGGAGCAACGAATATGAAGAAGTGTGAGTTTCACAACTTACACACTAGTGCAGAACCGGGCAATAGCACCGGTTCGTAAGGCCCTTTAGTGCCGGTTCCATAACCGGCACTAAAGTGTGGGCACTAAAGCCCCCCCCCTTTAGTACCGGTTCAGCATGAACCGGTGCTAAAGGGCAACCACGTGGCACGAGCCAGCTCCGGGGGCCAGGAGCCCTTTAGTACCGGTTGGTAACACCAACCGGTACTAAAATGTTTGGGTTTTTTTTGGTTTTATGATTTCTTTTTCATTTAATTTTGTGTTTTCCATTTTAATTCTTTTTCGTTTGCTGGTATTTTACCGGTACTAATATAATGGTGATGTGTAGTATCGTAAATGATATAAATGATATAATAACTCATCATCGTCATCATCATCATATTAATTAATATAAAAACTCTTGCATCATATATATCATCACCAACGGTTTTCATAGCAAAGATATCATCGAGTTCAACATGGTAATGATATTATAAGCGTTCATAACACCACAAAAGCAAATCACTGTTTGAGATTAAGTTCAGGACGAAGAACACGAACATGAGAGGACAAGTACTAAGAGCATGGACTAGCTAATTAATCACTCCTGCTGCTCTCTCTCTCAGGTAAAATAGCATAGAACATGTATAGCTTTGCTGATTCATCATATTGGAGCATGCAGATGAACCTGTCTCCTAATCGTGGGTTGCGCTTCTGATTGCTGCCCCCTAGTACTTCTCTGTGATCGTTCACAATTTTGCTCCAGTCTTTTACTATCACTAGTAGAAAACAGGGCTTTCGTCCTGGCCAGTTTAGCCCATTAGTCCCGGTTCAATCCAGAACCGGGACCAATGGAGCTATTTGCCCCGGTTCGTGAGCCCAGGGGGCCGGCCGGGCCACGTGGGCCATTGGTCCCGGTTCGTCCGGACCTTTTGGTCTCGGTTGGTGGGACGAACCGGGACCAATGGTCCTGGCTCCTGGCCCACCACTATTGGTCCCGGTTGGTGGCATGAACCGGGACCAAAGGGTTACCTTTAGTCCCGGTTCATGCCACCAACCGGGACTAAAGGGTTGGCCCTCGTTGCACCCAGCTTTTAGTCCCACCTCACCAACAGAAGGGCGCCCACACCTGTTTATAAGCCCGTCCCTCTCTGTGTTGTTGATCTCCTCTCAAAGTGAAAATAGATGCACCTATAGAGGAAATTGGACCTAAATTTATAAATAGAAATTGATTATGATTTTATGTTTAATTTTCTCTATAAGTGCATCTATGTTCACTAACAGAGAAGTCTTTATTTTTTGTGACCTAAAAGAAAAAAGAAATCACCAAAAAACTGTAAGTATTTATTTCTAAGTAGAACTGAAAAAATAATGGCACTAGTAAAGTTAATCACAAACTTCAAATTCACACAAATTTCAAAGAATTCAATTTAACTATTCACACAAATTTCAAAGAATTAAAAAATAAAGCAAAAAACCAAAAGAAAATAATTAATGCAGAAAACAAAACAAAAAAACTGGAAAAAACTAAAAATAGCAACAATAAGTATTTTATTGTAAGTAGAAACAAAATAAAATGAATAAAGCAACAAAGAAAACAAAAAAAGAGTTTCCAAATTTGAAAACTAATGGCACTAACAGAAAGTTTATAATTTTTTTAAAACTAAAAGCAAAAAAAATTAAAAAATAAAGCAAAAAACCAAAAGAAAATAATTAATGCAGAAAACAAAACAAAAAAACTGGAAAAAACTAAAAATAGCAACAATAAGTATTTTATTGTAAGTAGAAAC
>NC_041388.1:525874413-525875173 GCF_002162155.2 Triticum dicoccoides
AAGTAGAAACAAAATAAAATGAATAAAGCAACAAAGAAAACAAAAAAAGAGTTTCCAAATTTGAAAACTAATGGCACTAACAGAAAGTTTATAATTTTTTAAAAACTAAAAGCAAAAAGAATTAAAAAATAAAGCAAAAAACCAAAGAAAATAAATAATGCAGAAAACAAAACAAAAAACTGAAAAAAAAATAAAAATAGCAACAATAAGTATTTTGTTGTAAGTAGAAACAAAATAAAATAAATAAAGCAACAAAGAAAACAAAAAAAGAGTTTTCAGATTTGAAAACTAATGGCACTAACAGAAAGTTTATAATTTTTCTAAAACTAAAAGCAAAAAGAATTAAAAAATAAAGCAAAAAAACAAAAGAAAAATAAACCAAAACCAAAATAAACTAAATAAAGCAACAAATAAAACAAAAAAACAAAAAAATGCCACCTACTGGGCGCCCACGGCCTGAATACGACTAGAAACTCTATGGGCCAGGATTCAGGCCCGTGGAAGGCCCAGTAGGCCCACAGGCACAGATGGCAGAGTTAGGCCCGAAAGCCTGCTTTAGACAGGAGCTCGAGAGGGGAGCCGCACCACACCTTATAAACTGGTGCGGCTTCCTCTCAACTAGCGAGGTGGGACTAAACATTTGGCGCGGGGCAGCACAAGGCCTTTGGTCCCGGTTGGTGGCACCAACCGGGACTAATGCCCCCCTTTAGTCCCGGTTGGTGCCACCAACCGGGACCAAAGGCCGCCGCTTCCCGCCCTT
>NC_041388.1:525876232-525884571 GCF_002162155.2 Triticum dicoccoides
AGGGATAAGAAGAAAAGAAGAGGAGAAGAATAAAGAAAGGAATAGAGGAGAAAGAAGAAACTTTGACACGAGGGGGGGTACCGATACCCCCTCCCCGATAACATTATTTTCCCATGTATATGTATGTTGCGTCGTTGTAGATATAACGAGGGTGTCGAGGATCGCCGAGGGGTCGAGGGTCGGGGGTCGTTAAGGGGTCAAGGGTCGAAGGTTTCAGGGTCGAGGGTTCCTATAGTGTCAAAGTATTGAAGAAATCCAATAGCTTGTGGGCGTCGATGCCCACGTCACTTGTGGGACATAGATGTACTGTTCAATGCCGACCCCCTCCCGATAGCTTCAACACGTGGGGGGGTCGATATTACCCCCTCCTAGCTTGAAGCGTTCTCGAGGCCACCCCCTAACCCTTGAAGCATTGTCGAGGCCACCCCAAACCCTAGACGAATCCTTATTGTGATTAGCTAGCTAGTTCTACGTTTGCCACTAATATATCCATATCTGTCATGTTTGGATAATAATTGCCATGTTGTAAGTATTTGTAGAAACTATGGACACCCCCCGAGACGAAGCACAAGAAGCGTTGTTGAGGGACATAATCGCAGAAGGAAGTGATGCCCTCTCGATGTTTCTCAACGACAACGATGGTCTGGAAGGAGAGGGTGAAGAAGCAGATGGCCCTCTCCTCATTGATTTACATGGCTCCGATGACCCAATGCCGGTGCAAGAAGGAGAGGGTGAAGAAGTAGACCGTGAGGACGGCTCCGGTGATCACCAAACCGAGTCCGGCCAGGTATATATATTAGTTAAGCCTGTGCTGACTAGCTAATTGATGCATTCATTGTTTTGGTATGTACACATATTAATTAACTCTCGTCTTTGTTCTTTTTACTAGCCCTCCGGATCGACCACAACTTCGGTAAAGAGACGAGGCCCGAAGAAAAAGTTGAGCTCGGATGAAAAGTTTGAGATCATACAAATCGCGCGCGACGGCCAACCGATTGAACCCTACCGGACAAAGAAGGCATTTGTTGCTCAGTGTGGGGTTCTGGTTAGGGACAAGATCCCCATCAGCATCCAGCAATGGTATAAGCCTAAGAACGAAGACCCTGAGGTGTCTTATGTCAATGAGATGCAGAAAGAGAATCTTTGGACTGAGCTGAAGTCAAATTTCACCCTACCGCCGGAGGATGATCCGGAGAAGCCAGTTATAGAGCCATTAATCAAGTCTTTTGCTCTGAGGAAGATGGCAGACCTATTCAGGAATTGGAAGAAAGACCTCAATAGGTATGTCGAAAAAAATGAGACACCAGAATTCATTGGCAAATATGAGAAGATCAGAGATGACTGGCCCGCATTTGTGGCCAACAAGACATCGGAAAAGAGTAAAAAAATGTCGGCGACAAACAAGAGAAATGCTGAGAAGAAGAAGCTTCACCATCGCACGGGGTCAGGTGGCTACCTCGTAGCCCAGCCTAAGTGGGCCAAGGCTGAGAATGATCTGCTTGATAAAGGGATCGAACCAGAGACAATGAACTGGCCAAAACATTGCCGGACTTGGTTCTTTGGGGTCGGCGGATCCTTGGACCCTATAACAGGGAAGTGCATTTGGACGGAGGAACAATTGGACATACCAGTCAAGAAGCTTCAGCAATATATCGAAGCAGCGCAGCAAGGGACGTTCGTTCCAGACAGGGAGAAGGACGAGCTCACAATGGCCCTGGCAATCCTGAGCACCCTGGACGGACACGAGGCACGCCAGGCTCCGTTTCATGGAAGGCTGGATTTCCGGACGCAGGGGGTTACAAAACCCACGAGAGGAGGAAGAAACTGGAGCAGAGCCAACTGCAGTCGCTGCACGAAAGGGTAATGGGGCTAGAGGAACGAGAAGCAGATCGCAGCAAACGACCTGCCGAAGCTTCCCCCGAAGCTCTCCCGCCATCTCAGCGGAAAAGCAGCGTGGCTTCCACCGAGCTGCTTTAGCCAGAGCATGCCTTGACGGCCACTGCTAGCTATCCCGTGGATGCTATCACGGATGCTGAAAATTGCCACCTTATGGCGCAATGGAGCAATTTGAAGGTCAAGGCGGCTGTTGGCTCTGTTTATCCTACTAAACCCGACTCAACTTTTCACTGCCGGCCGATTCCAGAAGGATATGCTAAGGTGATGGTCGATGAAATAACGGAGGGATTTGAGGACCTCCGGCTTGACCACCCTACCGGTGAAGGGGAGTATCGGCTGGGTTCTGCTCTGAAGACTCCATGCCTATGGCGGAAGGATCTCATCAACCTTCCGAACTGGACGCCTCCGCCTCCTCCTCCTCCTCCGGCGAGTCAGGGCACTCCGCCTCCTCCTCCGGCGAGTGACGATCAGGGCACTCGGCCCGCTCCTTCTCCGGCGTGTGGCGGCACTCCGCCTCCTTCTCCGCCTGCGCCGGCGCGCCCGAGCAGCCAGCCTCCTCCTTCTCCGCCTCGTCAGCAAGGGAGGAAGAGACCTGCCGCCGCTCCGGCTTCTACGGCGCGTTGCAGTCCTTCTCCTCCACCTCGTAAGCAAGGAAAGAAGACATCCGCTCCGTCTACTCTGCCGGCGTCTAGCAGTACAGCCAAAGGCGGGAGGAGATACAGATTCGGTCCTTCTCTGAAGACTCCAGAGAAGTTGCCGTATGAGAGGAGCGAGGAGGAAAACGCGAAGATCGCGCAGACCGAAGTGGATGACTGGTTTCAAGGGTTGAAAGCAAAGAGACATCCACCTCCGGAGGAGAAGGTAGATCCGGTGAAAGGGAAGCGCACTCTGGCTGCCCTGACAAAACCACCCAAGTCTCCACCGAAAGGCAACTATGAGCGCATTATTGGAAAGGCATTTTCCGAAGCGGAGAGGTCGGGAAGTACTAAAAGTGATCAAAGGATGAAAGAACGACGAGCTGGGAAACAAATTGCCCAGCTCGGTGAACAAGCGAAGCAATCGTGCCCCCCCGCTCAAGGTGCCTGCTAGCGACATCGTCGATCCGAGGATGGTGCCCGGTTATGGCAATCCTGCAAATTACCTGCCCGACGATGTACATTATGATATCATGGAGGTGCAGATACAAAGATACGAGTACGGGAAGCCTCTCGTCAAAGATGAAAGTTCTCTATCAACGATGATGCGAAGATTGCATGATTGGTACATGAAAACCTGCAAAGAGTCTGAGGGGAGGAATACTTTGTATATGAGAGTTAAAAAGGAGCATGACCTCCTTGGAATTGAACTGTTGCCTATTCCATTTGAGGAGTTCTATCAGTTTTTCAATAAATTGGCCATCGATAAAGCAATGGTCACCTCCTACTGTCTGTAAGTAGTACTACTTTCGTCATTAAGTCTCTCTATATAACTCAGCCCTTTCATTTGCATGTATTTATAATTACCCTCACTATATTATGCAGATTGAAGATCGCCGAATTGAAGAAAAGACAAGTGGGAGATATTGGGTTCATTAACACGTATCTCATAGATGCAACTGAGGTTCAATATCGTGCCCAAGAAACCGAGGCCAACTTGCTACGATCGTTGGAAATAAATGAACACAAAGATATAGTACTTTTTCCTTACAACTTCAAGTGAGTGTTACTGTCTTGTGGCATATTCGGTTTCCTTATTAGTCCAGGTTATAGTAATGTAATATTGATGAGTTATGCATGTGTGCGCAGCTACCACTATATTCTCCTAGAGATTAAGCTTGAGAAGGGAGTAGTAACTGTCTTAG
Organism: Triticum dicoccoides; assembly: GCF_002162155.2. Lineage (NCBI taxonomy): Eukaryota > Viridiplantae > Streptophyta > Magnoliopsida > Poales > Poaceae > Triticum > Triticum dicoccoides. The sequence continues at coordinate 525,879,969 of NC_041388.1, forward strand.
ACTCCAAGCGAAAAGATCCCAAGGAGTATGCGGACATGACTGAAATGCTCGAGAAGTAAGTTAAATCGATCATTATCCACCATATCAGCAACTTAATTTGTTCATTTCTGATATCAAGTAATTGTTTTCTTTGTATGGCAGGGCTTGGAGAAAATTCACCAAAAAAGCTCCGGGACTACCGAAGAAGCTGCAATTTAGGCACCCGAAAGTAAGTACTATATAGTAGCATATTCCAGGCATCTCCTAGTGATTCAAGCGCTAGTTTCATCAATACCATTTAGCATGCTTGCTAATTATCAGTTTGATTGACCTCTATTTCTTGTAAAGTGGTTGTGGCAGGAACAAGGGAATGATTTCTGTGGATACTACATTTGCGAGTCCATCCGCCACACGACCTGTGAGCAGTGCTACTCCGACAAACAATATGAAGTGCGTAAATAACAATATTCACAATTTTATTTTATTACCATCATTTGTGTTGAGTTTCATTCATTCATATATATATATGTATTGACCCCCTTCTTAAAATTAGATGTTTCGGATGCGGGATGAACTCCTAGCACCAGATCGCATGCGAGCAATTCAAGAGGAATTGGCGGCATTCTTTCTTGACCACGTGATCGCTGAAGACGGAGAATACTATGTGGACCACGTGTCCGTATTTTAGGAGATTATATATTTGTAAAAGATAATTATTGTATATATGTAGCCGGTAGTGTCGGATAGATATATGAGAACTTGTTTGTTCGACCAATCTCTCGGAGAAGGAGAGGTGGTCGATATCACTTCTCTCTGTATGCATATATGTTCATGACGATCTTCTGTTTGCTTACTAGCTAGCTAGCGTGTCTAGCTAGTCCTCTCTATACGTATGTATGTATGGTACGTAGCGTCGACCAAGCACGGACAAAAGAGAGGACACTTCTCTCTATTAATTAGCTAGCTATAGCATAATATATGAAACACCTAAATTAACCCCCCAAAACCCCCCAACCCCCCCCCCCTTTCAAAAAAAACAAAAACCACAGCCACATAAACGCTGACGCGTGGATGCCTATTGGTCCCGGTTGGTGCCACCAACCGGGACCAAAGGCCCTCCTGCCTGGGCTCAGGGGACAGGCCACGTGGAGGCCCTTCTGTCCCGGTTCTGGATTGAACCGGGACTAAAGGGGGGAGGCATTAGTACCGACCCTTTAGTCCCGGTTCACCAACCGGGACTAAAGGCCCTTACCAACCGGGACAATAGGCCCTTTTTCTACTAGTGTATTAAGCATTCCTCACTATTAGAAATCCTGAATGCACTAAAGTGCATTGTAGGATATCTTGGTCGTAAGCTAACAATATTCATGGTACCTTTAGTCTCAATCCAATCAGGCACAACATTCATCGGGAGTCCCTGTTGAAGAACATCGTATAGTAACATACTTAGCAATGAAGTTTAGCTTAAAAAAATAATGTATGCAAAAGATGCACTGAGAAGAAATAGTAGAAATCTTGCCATCTTTCCTAAATATATGTGACCATAGTTCAGTACGAACACTATTGGTCGCACGTTTTGAGTACTAACATTTCTAAGTGCAAGAAAGAAATTTGTCTTGACAGCATCAAGATCCTCGAGCCGTGAAACATAATGACTTGTCTCCTCGCAGTTTAGTTCAGCCCCGGGACAGTGGATGGTCCTGTCTACCAAGCGTCGAACATGTTTGCTTGACTGGAAGTAAGCTGTCAATATTAATTGAGATCTATTAATTATTCAACTAGTTCAAATAATCTCATATCGAAGACATAAATATGGTTGAGAAACTTACATAATGGTAGAACTGGAGGCGTCTGCACATCGACCCAGATGTCTCTATTACCTTCAATATCATCTTCCGGACGAATATCAAAGGTGGTAACCATATCAGGCTCAAATGTATAAGCCTTGCATAGTGCTTGCCAAGTTTTGCATTCAAAATAGGTGTATGTGTCTGCATTGTATAATTTGACGTTGAAGGTATAACTATGCTCGGTCTTCAAGTAAACGCTTTTTACCTCCATAAATTCGTTAGGACTAAAACCTATCTTATCCAAGACAAAAATTCTTGCATGGCAGGGGATACGCTAGTAGAATAGTGAAAAATTAAAATTAAAAGGTGAAGCAAAATGAAGCATAAGTCATGCTTAATTATGAAAAAAGACTTGTCATTGTGACTTACTGTATCCACTTCGAAGTTCTCATCCAGCTTGATGCTGAAGCGTCTATCATCAACTAGAAAATTTTGGCCGCACAGGCCGCGCTGGTCTTCGCAGTATTCACACATAATGAAATCGTGTTCGTCGTCAGACGACATTCCTATGTTCATAGGTGAAACATTAAACACTTATTAGTTCTATTAATTCAACTAATTCTGTTAATTCAACTAGTTCAACTAAGCACTTACGAAGAATATACCTAATTAATTAAACTAACTCAACTAACTAGTTCAACTAATTAATTGAACTAATTCATCTAATATCTAACATATATGTTCATATATAGGTGAAACATTAAACACTTACTGGTTCTATTAATTCAACTAAATAAACTAATTCTATTAATTCAACTAAGCATTTACTAAAAATAAACTAGTTCTATTAATTTCTTACTAAAATAAAGTAGGTAGTTCTATATAGTAATATTTTGATTAGATCATCAAATCTCATATACCTAAATTTTCTTACTAAAAATAAACTTGTTCTATTAATTTTCATACTAAAAATAAACTAGTTATATTAATTCAACTAGTTCAAATAATCTCATATATATACCTAATTAATATCTAGCTATACTAATTCAACTAGTTCAACTTGTTCTAATTCATGTAAAATATATTTGACATTAATATTTAACATCTTTTCCATATAATTCATCTAACCATTAACATTCTAACATTATTATCTATGTAATTTATCTAACATTAATCTAAACAACAGAAAATAGAAAATAAGTAAAAATTAACAATGTGTGTGTATGTGTGTGTGTACGTACGTACGACCGGGGGACGGCGGCGTACGGGCGGTGGCGGGCGACGACGGGGGGACGGGCGCGGCGGGCGAGAGGCGACGGCGACCTACGGGCACGGCGGGGGCGATAGGTCGGGCGGTGATGGCGACGGGCGGCGGGGGCGGCGAGGGCGGCGCGCGATGGGGCGATGGGCGCGCGGCGAAGAAGTTTGGATCGAGAAGAACTACTGGTGGTCGATGAACTGATTTTTTCGTAGGTTCCATATATATAGGAGGGGTCTTTCGTGTCGGTTGGAGTCACCAACCGGTACTAAAGGACAATTTTCGCCAGGCCAAGGGGCGGGAAACGGCCCCTTTAGTACCGGTTCGTGCCACGAACCGGTATTGAAGACCTCCCCTTTATTACCATGGAGCCATCAACCGGTACTAAAGGTTGGGCGCTGCCACCGGCGGTGCACAATGTTTAGTCCCACCTCGCCGAGCGAAGGGCAGCCGCACTAGTTTATAAACCCAGCCGCGGCTGCTCCTTCGAGCTTCTCTATATAGCAGGCTTCTAGGCCTAATTAACTAGGGCGCGCTGCCCTGTGAGCCTGCTGGCCCTTCTGGGCCTGCATTTGCACACCCTAGGTCTGGCAGGCCCACTGGGCAGCGCGCCAACAAATTTTTTATATAGTTTTTTTCTTTTCCGTATTATTTATTTTCTTCTATTTATTTTTGAGTAGTTTTTTATATAGTTTTTTCTTTTCTGCATTATTTATTTTCTTCTATTTATTTTTGAGTAATTTTTTGTATAGTTTTTTCTTTTCTGCATTATTTATTTTCTTCTATTTATTTTTGAGTAATTTTTTTGTATAGTTTTTTTATTTTCTGCATTATTTCTTTTCTTCTATTTATTTTCTTCTGGAAATTGAATGCTGCATACTGAACAATTAGGTAAATGACCGAAAAACAACAAATGATGTCAGAACATGTTGGAAATTGATGACGTCGCTTTGAATGCTGCATATTGAACACAAAAAAAGTCTGGAGTTCAAATAAGTTTAAAAAACATTGAAGTGGCCGTGTAACAGATGAGTTCTCCTCCGAAACCCTGATACTCCGAAAGAGTATGTGCAGTTTGTACACGAAGTGCGTCCAGTTTTTGCCGTGACCCTCTCTACTCTTTCGCATATGCTATGCGGGTGATATGATGATACCATGCCAAGTTCCAACATTTTCAGGATTCATTTTGTAGTGATTTTCAATTTCACGGTCATTTAGCTCTCTAAACAATTAGGTAAATGACCGAAAAACAACAAATGATGTCAGAACATGTTGGAAATTGATGGCGTCGCTTTGAATGCTGCATACTGAACACAAAAGAAGTCCGGAGTTCAAATAAGTTTAAAAAACATTGAAGTGGTCGTGTAACAGATGAGTTCTCGTCTGAAACCCTGATACTCCGAAAGAGTTTGTCCAGTTTGTACACGAAGTGCGTCCAGTTTTTGCCGTGACCCTCTCTACTCTTTCGTGCATGCTATGCGGGTGATATGATGATACCATGCCAAGTTTCAACATTTTCAGGATTCATTTTGTAGTGATTTTCAATTTCACGGTCATTTAGCTCTCTAAACAATTA
>NC_041388.1:525884876-525885180 GCF_002162155.2 Triticum dicoccoides
AAGATACTCCAAAAGAGTATGTCCAGTTTGTACACGAAGTGCGTCCAGTTTTGGCGTGACCCTCTCTACTCTTTCGCGCATGCTATGCGGGTGATATGATGATACCATGCCAAGTTTCAACATTTTCAGGATTCATTTTGTAGTGATTTTCAATTTCACGGTCATTTAGCTCTCTAAACAATTAGGTAAATTACCGAAAAACAACAAATGATGTCAGAACATGTTGGAAATTGATGACTTCGCTTTAAATGCTGCATACTGAACACAAAAGAAGTCCGGAGTTCAAATAAGTTTAAAAAACATT
>NC_041388.1:525886196-525905253 GCF_002162155.2 Triticum dicoccoides
TGTCAGAACATGTTGGAAATTGATGACGTCGCTTTGAATGTTGCATACTGAACACAAAAGAAGTTCGGAGTTCAAATAAGTTTAAAAAACATTGAAGTGGCCGTGTAACAGATGAGTTCTCGTCCGAAACCCTGAGACTCCGAAAGAATTTGTCCAGTTTGTACACGAAGTGCGTCCAGTTTTTGCCGTGACCCTCTCTACTCTTACGGGCATGCTATGCCGGTGATATGATGATACCATGCCAAGTTTCAACATTTTCAGGATTCATTTTGTAGTGATTTTCAATTTCACGGTCATTTAGCTCTCTAAACAATTAGGTAAATGACCGAAAAACAACAAATGATGTCAGAACATGTTGGAAATTGATGACATCACTTTGAATGCTGCATACTGAACATAAAAGAAGTCCGGAGTTCAAATAAGTTTAAAAAACATTGATGTGGCCATGTAACAGATGAGTTCTCGTCCGAAACCCTGATACTCTAAAAGAGTTTGTCCAGTTTGTACACGAAGTGCGTCCAGTTTTTGCAGTGACCCTCTCTACTCTTTCGCGCATGCTATGCGGGTGATATGATGATACCATGCCAAGTTTCAACATTTTCAGGATTCATTTTGTAGTGATTTTCAATTTCACGATCATTTAGCTCTCTAAACAATTAGGTAAATGACCGAAAAACAACAAATGATGTTAGAACATGTTGGAAATTGATGACGCCGCTTTGAATGCTGCATACTAAACACAAAAGAAGTCCGGAGTTCAAATAAGTTATTTAAAATAAAAAAGAGGTGCAATGCTGGTTAATTTCCTTCAAGCCATTCGGAATAGTGTAGACTGCACTGCACATAGCTCAGTGCAATCTATGCTATTCCGCAAGGCTTGAAGCTAATCAACATGTAGGTGAGCATTGCAACTCTTCATCATTGTCTGTGCACTCACGGCTTATAAACCGCTCATACTGCCTCTCTCTTGGCAAGGTGGGACTAAAAATCATCTAACAAAGAAACTCTAGTACCGGTTCATGGCATGAACCGGTACTAAAGGTCTTCGTGGGGGCCCCAGACTGACCATAGCCTGACACAACCTCATTAGTACCGGTTCGTGGCATGAACCGGTACTAAAGGTTACCGACGAACCGGTACTAATGATGCCCGCCCGCCTAGCCGTTGGAACCGGCACTAATGGTCACATTAGTGCCGGCTCAAATTCAAACTGGCACTAATGTGCTTCACATTTGAACCTTTTTCTACTAGTGACACTAGGGAAATCGTATTGTGGGGTACTACGTGGATGAGTTTAGCAAGTTAGCCCGCTATGCCCCAGATGATGTGGCCACAGATGCCGCGAAGCAGGAGAAGTTTATGGAAGGGCTGAATGATGAGATGAGTATGCAGTTGATGGTGGCAACATTCACTAACTACCAGGAGTTGGTAGACCGGGCCCTTATGATTGAAAGAAAACATCATCGGATAGAGAGCCGCAAACGAAAGTATGGACAGGGGAAGTACAATTCTGGAGCTCAGCAGAAGCCTAGCTTTACCCCTAACTCTGGAGCTTACACCCATAACCATGGAGGCCATACCCACAATGGAGGAAGCTCACATAACCACAGTGGGCCTAAGAATGGAAACAGAAATGGAGCAAGCAGCAACTAGAACCGTCCCAACCCAGCAACGCCCACCAAGAAGTACCTGGGCCATGTTACCTGTTACAAGTGCGGGAAGACTGAACATTACGCCAATGATTGCTCAGAGTTGAAGAATGGCAATGGAAATGGAAACTCTAGGAAGAAGCCCAATCCCTTCACCAGAGGTCAGGTGAACCACATCAACATGGAGGAGGTTGAAGATCGGCCTAACGCAGTGATCGGTAAGTTTTTGATTAAGTCATTTACCGCACTCGTTATTTTTGACACTGGTGCATCGCATTCATACATATCAAGGGGATTTGTGGACAAGTTTAAGTTACCAACCTTAGCCCTTTAGGTCACCCATGTTAGTAAGCTCGCCAGAAGCAGAGTATATGGCCAGCCGATGTTGTGATCGGTTACCATTAACCATTGGTAGCCACTTTTTCCCCTCAGACCTACTGATTTTGGAGTCCCAAGGATTCGATATAATATTAGGCATGGATTGGTTATCGAAGTATGGAGGAAACATTGATTGTGCTAGTAAGTCAATTTTACTCACCACCCTGGAGGGAGAAAGGATCAAGTATGTGTCTAGGCATGCGCCAAGGAGGACCGAAGTAAATTCTCTCTTGGGAGTTGTTCAGGAAGAAGTGCCTGTTGTGAAGGATTACCCGGATGTATTTGCAGAGGAACTACCAGGCATGTCACCAGATCGAGACATAGAGTTTTTGATTGAGCTATTGCCAGGCACCAGACCAATATCGAAGAGACCGTATCAGATGCCCGCAAATGATCTAGAGGAAATTAAGAAGCAAATTAAGGAGTTATTGGAGAAAGGTTACATCCAACCAAGTTCATCACTGTGGGGAGCCCCAGTGCTCTTAGTTGAGAAGAAGGATGGATCTTTGAGAATGGTTGTTGGTTATCGGGCCTTGAATGAAGTGACGATCAAGAACAAGTACCCACTACCGATGATCAATGATCTATTTGACCAGTTGCAAGGAGCTAAAGTATTCTCCAAGATCGATCTGCGATCAGGATACCACCAGCTGAAGATCCGAGAACAGGATATACCTAAGACAACTTTTACCACAAGGTACGGGCTATATGAGTACACGGTCATGTCATTTGGACTGACTAATGCCCCTGCCTATTTTATGAGCATGATGAACAAGGTGTTCATGGAGTTTTTGGATAAGTTTGTAGTGGTGTTCATTGATGATATTTTGGTATACTTGAAGAATGAAGAGGAACACAAGGAACACTTGCGCTTAGTTCTCGAGACGCTCAGGGAACATTAGCTATATGCCAAGTTCAGCAAGTGTGAGTTTTGGTTGAAGGAAGTTGGATTTCTTGGACATGTTATATCAGGAGAAGGTATAGCCATTGATCCTACCAAGGTTCAGTCTGTCACCAAGTTCAAATGGACTGAAGATTGTGAGGCTAGTTTTCACGAGTTGAAGAAACATTTGGTTACAGCCCCAGTGCTGATTCTTCCGGATATACGCAAGGATTTCCATGTGTATTGTGACGCTTCTCGCTTAGGACTTGGAGGAGTACTGATGTAGGACAGAAGAGTTGTTTCATATGCCTCACGACAGCTCTGACCTCACGAGTTGAATTATGCCATCCATGATTTGGAGTTAGCAGCCGTAGTGCATGCGCTTAAAACCTGAAGACATTTTCTGATTGGAAACAGATGTAATGTGTACACGGATCACAAGAGTTTGAAGTACATTTTCACGAAGAAGGAGCTGAATCTCAGTCAGAGGAGATTGTTGGAGCTCATAAAGGATTATGATATGAAATTGCATTATCATCCAGATAAGGCCAATGTCGTAGCTGATGCTTTGAGACAGAAAAGCTATGCCAATACCCTCGTAAGCGGAGGATTACCGCAGGAGTTAGTTGATGATCTTAAGGAACTTCGTTTGGAAATAGTTCCAAGAGGTTTTGTTGCAGCAATGGAGGTTCAGTCTACGTTATTGGGAAAGATTCGAGAAGCTTAGAAGGATGATAAGGAAATTGCTGAGATAAAGGAGAAGATGAGCAAGGGAAAAGCCAAGGGTTTTCATGAGGATGAATGACGGTGTCCTGTACTAGGGGGTACTCACCATGTCGTCTCCCGATCTGTTAGATTGGGCCGAGGACCCCCCATGGCCGTATACTCATGGGCCAGTTTGGACAGCTGCCGCATACATGGAAGATTCCACAAGACTTGGTGATCAAGACAAGGACTCCTCCCCACTGTCGTATTCGGCTAGGACTCTTGTTATCCTAGGCCTCTAGTGCATTATATAAACCGAGGCCAGGCTAGTCGATAGATATATACATACAATCATACCATAGGCTAGCTTCTAGGGTTTAGCCTCTCCGATCTTGTGGTACATCAACTCTTGTACTACTCATATTATCAAGAATAATCAAGCAGGACGTAGGGTTTTACCTCCATCAAGAGGGCCCGAACCTGGGTAAAACACCGTGTCCCCTGCCTCCTGTTAACATCCGCCTTAGGCGCACAGTTCGGGACCCCCTACCCGAGATCCGTCGGTTTTTACACCGACATTGGTGCTTTCATTGAGAGTTCCGATGTGTGATCGGCAAAACGATCAATGGATCGCCCGCAGGTCAACTGCGACGCCGGCATCTTCGTCGCCAGCTCGACTGGTCACCTTGGCTCGACCAAGGACCGTGCTCCATCTCCGATCATCATGTTCGGACGGGGGCTTTCTTCAACATCAACTCCGATCTCTATCATGATCATAGAGGAGTCATCCATGGAGCTCGAGGGCTCAACGTCAACATTGCCCTCGGGCGGCCATGCTGTTTTTATGGACAGCGAACTTGTATTCGCTGTCGCCACCTCCTTGAGCGTCAGTTTGACGATTGCTTCGGTGGAATAGTGCGGAATTACGTCTTCAACAGCCATGCAAAATTTCATCGAGTTCCGATGGAGGAATCTTCGACAATCTACAATATACCGGAGCCCTGTCAAATCTGGACGGGAATCTGGACAAGTTTAGGGCGTGGTCTCCAGGTCCCAACTCGGAGGTCCTTTGGAAGATCCAACCATTCATCTACTGAGGAATCCCCATATCTACCACCCCTCCAAATTTCAGCTCGATCCAATGGTTCAAACTCCGGGAACCTTTCGATGAGTGGACCAATTTTCGGATCCGTTTTCTGCGCGAATACGGATACGACCCGAATTCATGTTTCTTTATGAACGTGATATTGGACAACCTTTTTGGAGGAATTCTCTTCTAGGGTATTGTGCGTTGTTTTTTAACACATGCCCGTAAATTTTTGAGCCTCCCCTGAGGTCATCTTCATCATTATGCTGGTGTCAAACCAGTCTGACAATATTGCTCCAAGGCTGCCGACCTGCGCTAGACACATCATCACTTTGTTGAGCCGAGCTCAACTTCTTCGGATCATCATCTCGGCAGCCGAACAAGAGTCCGGAATCGTGAAGGATAAATCATCACCAACATCGCCGCCCCACGGATTACACGGAGAGGGCATGCCGGCATCGGCGCATGGTCACTTCATCAAGCCGGCATCGACCACGTCACGACCTGCATCGGCAGGGCCGCACCATTGCTTCTTCAAGCTGGTGTCCATCACGCTGACCTACTTCGACATCTCGGTTGGACCGGGGGCTTCGCCATCTCTTCATCAACCTACTCCGGAGACTTCGGCGTCACTAGCCGACCAGCTCCGTCACGTTAGCTAGACCGAGGGCTTTGCCTCAGCGAGCCAACCTTTGCCAGCATCGCCATACCGTCGCTTTATCGCCCATTAGGCAATGGGTGTGCGGATCGAGTCCCAATTTTTGGAATCACCTTTCTTCGGATTGCTACAACAAATAAACCAGGTGCTATTAATTCTAGTATTTTTGCTTGTTCGGATTCATTTTTCCCAAGAAATTATTACTCTGGTTTGTTCATCATATGTACACGGGTCTATCAAATGATGGCCGCATTAACGATGGTCGCATGGTGGTTCGGTCAGTTTCCGTACATGGTCCAGCGAACGCCGCATCCGGAACTCGGACCAACCTGTGAATTCAGGCTTTGCCACGCCTTTACCGCATCATGTCGACGCCCTGCATCGACATTGACTTCGGCGCCAGGCCATATTTCTTTTATTACTCACTTTGCATAAATCATTTATTATGCAATGATTTTTTTAATTATTATTATTACTATTATCTTTGGTTTGCACTATTTTTTGTGCACAGGAAAATGATCCGGGTTGGGCAGTATCGTCAACTGGGCGTACTGACATACCACGTCACCTCGGCTGGACAGGGGGGGCTTCGTCAACACTTCATTACCCCATGCCAGGGACTTCGGCATCACTCTGCTGGCCCGCATTGACCGTGCTATGTCACCACTTCGGAGTGGCGAGTTCTTTGCTCCGCCACCTCGGGACCGGCTTGGGGGATGGAACCTTGTCCCGCATCAAGCTCGGGCCGCGTCATCAATACCGAACACATTAACCAGCTAAGTTGTCTTCATGCTCAAAGTTTTAAATTTTTAACTTGTGTTCGGTTCGACCAAGCATTATACCTTTTTGAAAAAAAAGAGTTGCTTGTAGAGAATCTCCTTGCCAAAACTTTGTTTGTGACACACAAAATTAAAATACCCCATTTACTTGGGGGCTCCCTTGACGGAGCTTTTACTCTTGCATATGATTATACTTGTATGGCTTCGTTCCTTGTTCGTGTATTACGCCACAATATGCACCATATTGACCTAAGCGATTTGCAAGATGGGTTGCCTGGCTCCTGTGCTTACCCCTACGTTCCCGATTGTTCGGCTAGGGAGTAAAGGGAGCACCTCTGTGATTGTCACGACCGGGTCATCCGAGCTCTGACCTCAGACTGGGTGAAGCCGAAAGCTAGCGCTCTTATTGTTTTCAATCATGGTCGGCACACAACGGAACTCATGAGTACAAAAAATCTATTGCACAAGTCTCATAGTAATAATGAGCACCGAAGAAAGGTACCGGTGGGGGTACTATTTTCTTCGAAGATGCTTCTTACACTTCGTTAGTAATACAACATAAGTTTTCTGAGCGCGCTTTGTCTGTTACAGCCTTATGGCCTGATTTCCTGGTCATCGGAAACACCATCGATACTCTCGACAGGCGGAGTACATGACACTTTTCGGCCCTTGGCCGAAGAGGGAGAAGCCGACGGTCGGTTAAGACGCGTTTAAAGTTCGGGTGAACACAAATATGATATAAGTACTTCGGTACATACAATCATTATACATAAAATTCTTACCCAAGTCACTTGGGGGCTCTTAAAATTTATATATGAGCTGTAAATGTGTTTTCTTCTTGGTCGTTGTCAAAACACGACAGAAGCACAATTTTTCTTTCTCTTCCAATTTTCGGATTGGCACCGAACACTTGATCTTGTTCGGACGTCATGTTTTTACTGACGTTTTTTGGTTTTCCAAGCTTTTTGGCACTTTTAAACTATTTGTGTGTTTCCAGCACAAGTCTCACAATGCAATGTTGGACACCTTTATAGATTCGGCAAAAACATTCTCGGATCTCACTATATATGCATTCGTTTCGAACTGTGTCTTCAGTCAATAGTTGGGTTGCCCGGCTCCTGCGCTTGCCTCCTACGTTCCGCTTTGTTTGGCTAGGTGTGCAAAGGGAGAACCACTGCGATTGTGCTTCCAGCTCACATGGTTAAGCACCTCAGTGGATAAAGCCGAAAACTAGTTGTCACAACAAGCGTAAACTGGTCAGCGATCCGATGACGGCGTTAAATGACGGGCCATTCATAACAATGGCCGAAGTGTTTACGGCTTGACCTCGACTGTCGCCAAACACTACCGGGGGCTATTAACTGGCCTCCCAAACTAAATCCTCGATATTTTGCTCTTACATTAGAGCTGAGGTTTCATGATCATGCTTAGCATGACAACTCAAAGAAAGGAACCAATAGCGGGACTATTTTCTTAGGAAGACATTTCTTATGTTGAACAGTAATATAACATATCTCTCTGCGTACCTTTTTTTATAAAACCGTATGGCCAGATGGCCTTGTTTGTCATAAATATTTTCCCTCATAAAAGCTTTATAAAGTAGGACAAACAATCCTCAGCTACTAGCCGAGGAGGTGGAAGATGATGGTCGGTCAACAAAGTTTGGTACAATGCGGATCCGAGCATTAAGGATGTAAAGTACTTGGATACATAGAGTCATTACACATAATTTGTGATTTTACTATGGATATCGATCCTTAATCCGGCCACCCGTGCCCGCGTTAAGGCTTGGGGGCTACTGGGTTTCGGGCTTATTATTTACAAATATTAAAGGGGCACATCGATCCCCTAATCTGGTGTTGCCACCCGACCAGTGTCTCGGGGGCTACTGCATTCCTGTCCAATGCAGAAAATTTTAAGTGCAATACAGCTTTCAAGGAGATTATGATCCTCAGGTTGGTCGGCCACACCCAACCTGAGTCTCGAGGACTGAGCATGCCGCTTTTTGTATCCCGAAGTATTCTGCCGAGCTAGGACTTGATCCTCAGGCCGATTTTGCAAATCAATTGAGTCTCAGCGGCTACTGGAATCAGTGGTCTTACATCATCCTTCAAGTGCATCTCGGGTTTTAAACTGATACACACGTTGAGGGTTACTGGCTATATATCTCGGCAGAGAATAAATTGCACCAATCAAAAATATTGACAAAAAAATTGGCCCACAGTCGGGGTGGTGCACCACCTCGGAAGCAGTCCGGCATAAAGCTCGGGAGCTAGTGGCTGGCTCCATAGAGGGCATTTCCAGCATTAAGCTCGGCTAAACTCCTTCAACTTTTTTGGACCAAGATGATCTATGACATCTTGGATATAGTCCGGCGTTGGAGCTTGGACACAGTCCGGCGTTGGCGCTCGGATACATTTCGGTGTTGGAGCTCGAAAGCAGTCTGGCATTGGTGCTCAGCTGTAAAAGATACCTCGAATGCAGTCTGGCGTTAGAGCTCGGACGCAAGAGGACACTGCCTCCCAGGAAAAACTTCAAACCCGAGGTGTGGCATAAAAATAACAAGGCATTGATAAAGGCCGGAAACTTAAAGGGGCTCCTCGGATACCCGACGTGTAAACTCGTCGAATGCATTTCGGTGATCCTCAAGATCGAAGATGAGAAGATTTGTTGAACCAGTTTTCAAGACCGACAACCAAAGATGAAGAACAGTTCGGAAGAATCGAGGAGCGTCCCTAACTTGAAGACCAGTTCAGGGGGCTACTGACGGTGTCCTGGACTAGGGGGTACTCACCACGTCGTCTCATGATCTGTTAGATTGGGCCGAGGACCCCCATGGCCGTATACTCATGGGCCAGTTTGGACAGCTTCCGCATACATGGAAGATTCCACAAGACTTGGTGATCAAGACAAGGACTCCTCCCCACCGGCGTATTCGTCTAGGACTCTTGTTATCCTAGGCCTCTAGTGCATTATATAAACCGAGGCCAGGCTAGTCGATAGATATATACATACAATCATACCATAGGCTAGATTCTAGGGTTTAGCCTCTCCGATCTCGTGGTAGATCAACTCTTGTACTACTCATATTATCAAGAATAATCAAGAAGGACATAGGGTTTTATCTCCATCAAGAGGGCCCGAACCTGGGTAAAACATTGTGTCCCCTGCCTCCTGTTACCATCCGCCTTAGACGCACAGTTCGGTACCCCCTACCTGAGATCCGCCGGTTTCGACACCGACAATGAACATGAAACTTTATGGTTTGAGGATCATGTATATGTGCCCAATAATGCGAAGATCAGGAAGTTAACACTTCAGGAAGCTCATGACTCACCATACTTGATTAACCCCGGAAACACCAAGATGTATTTGGATTTGAAGGAACGTTTCTAGTGGACACATATGAATAAGGATATTGCCGAGTATGTAGAAGTATGTGATGTATGTTAGATAGTGAAGGCAGAACATCAGAAGCCAGCAGGATTGTGATAGCCTATGCCGATACCAGAATGGAAGTAGGACAAACTTGGCATGGATTTCATCACTGGACTACCCAGGACCCAATCGGGATATGATTCAATCTGGGTAGTAGTTGATCGCTTGACCAAGGTAGCTCACATTATCCCAGTGAAAACCACCTACACGAGTGCAAAGTTGGCCAAGATATATATGACCAGGATCGTATGTCTGCACGGAGTTCCGAGGACCATCGTATCAGATAGAGGAACACATTTTACTTCGAAGTTTTGGAATCAATTGCCCCAGACTTTGGGTACTAGGCTAGAGTTCAGTACAACCTTTCATCCGAAAACAGATGGACAGACCGAGAGAGTCAATCAGATTTTGGAGGACATGTTGAGAGCTTGTGCGCTAGATTATGGATCTAGTTGGGATGACAATTTGCCTTACGTAGAGTTATCATACAACAACAGTTATCAGGCTAGTTTGAAGATGGCACCTTTTGAAGCCTTTTATGGGAGGAGATACAGGACACCGTTAATGTGGGATGAAGTTGGAGACCGTCAGTTGTTTGGACCAGATCTGATCAAAGAGTCTGAAGAGAAGGTTAAGTTGATTCGAGATAGACTGCAGGTAGCTCAGTCCATGCAGAAGAGTTATGCCAATACTAAACGAAAGGAGGTAGCCTATGAAATTGGAGATCGAGCATATCTTCGTGTGTATGGGACAAGTTGCTTATAAGTTGGAGTTACCTGAAGGATTGTTAGGAGTTCACGATGTGTTTCACGTTTCCCAATTGAAGAAGTGCCATGCCAAGATGGCCGATATTCCTCTAAGAGATATAGTGCCCCTGGAAGCAATTCAATTGGATAATGACCTAACCTACGAGGAGAAGCCCGTCAAGATTCTCAAGTTTGCCAGCCGAGTTACACGCAGCAAGGTTATCAAGTTTTGCAAAGTTCAGTGGAGCCACCATACCGAGGATGAAGCCACCTAGGAGCGAGAGGAAGACCTACGGAAAGACCACCCACACCTATTTTCTAGCCAACCCGAATCTCGAGGGTGAGACTCATCTTAAGGGGGTAGGTTTGTAACATCCCAATTTTCAATTTGGATGTTATAAATAGGTCATCATATGCATATCATAATTTATTTTCATTTTGATTGTGATCCTAGAAATCTTAAGCAACTCAAGGACCCAAGGAGAGAGTTGGAGATTTCGTTTATTTTCATACTTGAATTTTCTCAAATTTGAAAATAGGATCAATTTGGTTTTAATATTTTTCTCTTGGATATTTCCAATATTAAAAATAAAAGAGAGAAGATAATATGACTTCTTCAAAAAAAAGAGGAATTTTGGAGGAATTTTTTTTTAAAATCAAATATATATTTTATTTGAATTAGAAAATATGCATTTTTAGGCTAGAAAAATGTTCACTTTGTTCTAAATATTTTGATTAGACGGTGAAAATTGTTTTTTGGCATTTTAGAATTTGTTTTTATATTTTATTAGGAGTTTTATTTGGGTGGAATTTAATTTTTTTTTAAAAATCTTTCCCCGCCTGACTGGGCCGAAGCCCAGCCGAGCTGGCCGGCCCACTCCTGCCACCGCCGCCTTCCTCCCGCCGTGCGAGGCACGGACGCCGAGGGGAGTCCGAGCCGGACCCCGCCTCGCGCTACCCCTTCCCCAAGGCGCCGCAACCTCCTCCCCACCTTAACTACTGCCGCCTCCACCCCGTCCCGCAGCCGCCGCCACCGCCGCAGCCGCCGCCACCGCAAGCCCGCGCCGCCGCCGCTTCTTGCCGCCGCCTCCTCCAGCTGCGCGCTGCTGCTCGCCGACGCCCCATAGCGCCGCCCCGCCTCGCCGTTGCTCGCCGCCGCCGGATATCTCGCCGCCGCCGTTTTTTTTGGTTGAAGCGGTAAAACCGCCAAAACTGCCGCCCGTTTTTTTAGGTTTTTCGTTAGATTGGTTTAGATCGGTTTTTTTAGTTTGCTAATTAGCGAACGTTCACTCGAACGACTCTCTTAGCGAACATATTCGCTCGTTCGTCCCTGATAGCAAACGTTCGTTCGATAGTCTTTTTCTTTTATTTTATTTTCGGCCACGGACCTATCCATGATTTTTATCGCAGATTAGCCCGTGATCTTTAAACCCTCGCAACTTTTTGCTCGCTCGTCCAAATCCAATGAAACCAACGCCAAACTCTTCATCTCGGACCCCTCTTTCCAGTTAACCAGCTTGAACATGATTTTGACAATTTAAAATTTGATTTCAAGCAGATTTGAATTTGAACTTCTTTTGATCGTAGTTTGAGGTTCGTAACTCCGATTTGATTGATTCTTTTTGCAAATCGAAGCTCTTTAGTTGAACTTTCAATTTGGATCTTTTATCGTACGTTTTACCCTTGCATCTATTGCTTGAGTGCTTATGTATGTTATTGTTTGTTTGCAATAGAGTTTCCGGAGTGCGAAGCGTGCTACTACGAGTCACTAGGGTTTTCAGATCGTCAGCAAGGCAAGTAATAGTTTGATCGTATCCCTTTATTACCCAGTTTTTATGCATTAGTCTCAACCCTCAAACATTGCATGAGTAGGATCTGTTTAACATGCGGGTATTGGGAATTAGTTGGTGAGGTAGTACCTATTGCCATTTTCATTCAAACCCTGGGAGTTACTTCTACATTATGCTAAAACTGCTATGCTATGCTCGTAGACGTGGTTTGGTTTGAGTGATTCATGACAGTTTTGAGTATTATTATGAACTAAGGGTTTATTTAAGGTGGCTACTTTAACACACATCTGGGTGGATTGTTTGTGGGCCCCTTGGGTAATCTAGTGTTGTCCAAGGAGATCCCGGGGAATCCGTGTGATCATCCTATGGTCCGCCACCCAGGCTCAAAGGGATCATAAAGTTATTCATGCTAGAAACTTCCGTGTGTAGCCACAAGCCATTATGGGCTCTGGCATAGTTGAGTATGTTGTGTGACCTCTTTCAGTGGTAAACTATCAGATGTAGGGGGTGTAGGTGGTACGGTTTACCCGTCGAAAGAGCTAATGCTTCTGAAAGACTGTGTCTCGGTCATCCGTTTCTCAAACATCATGTAGTGAGAGAAATCAAACGGAGGAGATTGGGTCTTGTGGGGAAAAGTGCCCAAACCTCTGCAGAGTGTACAAACTAATCATGGTTAGCTGTGTCCCTAGTTATGGACATCTTGAGTATCTGGTGCTTGAATTATTATGTTGATCTCATCACTTTACTTAATTAACTTGTTGGATTAATGACTATTAATTTGGGATTGAGATGGGGTTACCATTCTCGATGTTTTCAACAAACTTTGTAGTTAAATAAAATATATTCCTTTGTTGTAGGGAAAAACTAGCTTTCTGCAAAAATAACCATAGAGCCTCCACCAGCTAAACATGCATATAGTTATAGCTGCTACTTGTTCATTGCTCTACAATGTTATTTTTCCAGCATATTCCATGAGCTGACCCATTTTGGGTTGCAACATACTATGTTGCAGACTTTTCAAATGAAGAGTAAGGTGCACTAGGTCGTTGTCTTGCACTCAGCTATGCCGTTGGAGTTGATGGACTCATTTTACCTTCGAAGCCTTCTGCTGTTATCTTCATTAGATGGCCTTCAGCCATATTATTGTAATAAGTTCTCTTTTGAGATATTCGATGTAATAAGTGTGTGATTGAACTCTGTTATAAATCCTTCAAGTACTTTGTGTCACTGTATTACCGATCCAGGGATGACACTTATGCACAGAGATTTGACCGTTTGAGGTCGGATCGCTACACTTAGTGCAAAATGAAGGCTAGCATAAGATTGACAAGCAACCAACCAAGAAACAAAAAATCTCATAAGCAAGCATTAAGCATAACTATCACCAAATAATGTACCACAAGTAGGATGTAATTTCATTGCATAATTATTGACTTTCATGCTTGCATAGGGAATCACAAACCTTAACACCAATATTCTTACTAAAGCATAATTACTCATCAACATGACTCACATATTATATCAACATATCTCAAAACTATTACAAGGAATCAAGTTTATTTTTTCCAGTGATCTTCATGAAATTTTTTATTATATCCTCCTTATCACTTTGGGACTAGTTTCATATGTTGCTTTTGATAGCTCAAACAAATATAAGTGAGCATAAAAAAATTCTTCTCTCAAAATAATTTAAGTGAAGCAAGAGAGAATTTCTTAAAAAAATACTAAATCTCAAATAAATCTAAGTGAATCATGAGAGCATTTCTTCAAATATACTAAAGCACACCGTGCTTAAAAAGGTATGAGTGAAGCACTAGAGCAATTCCATGGATCATAAAGATTTAAGTGAAGCATAGAGAGCAATTCTAACAAATCATGGCATAATTTTGGCTCTCTCAAATAGGTGTGTCCAGCAAAGATTCCTGACTAAAAACACAAAGAAAAACAAGCAAAGACTCATATCATATAAGACGCTCCAAGAAAAACTCATAATATGTGATGAATAAAAATATAGTTTCAAGTAAAATACCGATGGTTGTTAGAAGAAAGAGGGGATACCACTCGGGGGCATCCCCAAGCTTAGTTGCTTGATACTTCTTGAATATTATCTTGAGGTGCCTCGGGCATCCCCAAGCTTAGCCTTTTGCTAATCATTATTCCTTCATCCATCGTAAAGTCACCCAAAACTTGAAATTTTCAATCACACAAAACTCAACAAAACCTTCGTGAGATCCGTTAGTATAAGAAAGCAAATCACTACTATAAGTATTGTTGTAAACCCATTAATTTTTTATTTTTGCATTATATCTACTATATTCCAACTTTTATATGGCAAAAACTCTCCAAATAAAACCATAGAATCATCAAAACAAGCACACAACGCAAAGAAAATAGAATCTGTCAAAAACAGAACAGTCTGTAGCAATCTGGAGATTTCGGATACTTCTGTAACTCCAAAAGTTCTGAGAAATTAGGACAACGTCAGAAATTTGTATATAAATCTTCTGCAAAAACAATTAGTATTTTATCATGCTTCTGTTAAAAATTAAAAATATTTTTATGGGTGCAAAAGTTCCTGTTTTTCAACAAGATCAAATCAACTATCACCCAACATGATCCCAAAGGCTTTGCTTGGCACAAACACTAATTAAAACACAAAAACACAATCATAACAGTATCATAAGTGTGCAAACACTCAAGAACAGAAAGAAAAAAGACAAAAATCAATTTTATTCATTGGGTTGCCTCCCAACAAGCGCTATTGTTTTATGCCCCTAGCTAGGCATAATGTGAAGGATCTAAGTATTGTCATCTTTAGTTTCCAACTCTTAAATCAGACATTTGTAATTCTTCAAGGATTTAGCATACAAATTTTGAATGACAATACTCCTAGGAACAAGTTTAAGGAATTCATTTTTGCACAAAGGATCTCTTATAACTTCAACAAAATCTGGATGAATACTAATCATCTTAAGATCTTCTTTACTGCTATTGCTAGAAGTTTCACCCTTGTTCTTCATAACTTAAGTAATCTTGCCAACTTTTACAGGAGTTTTTTCAATAGTTTAAGCAGAAGCAAAAGTCGTACTTAGATTACTAAAGATTTCTTCTAGTTTATCAATCTGAGACGGGCTTTCTTCAATTCTTTCATGAATTATGGTCCCCTTTTCTTTTAACAACCTAAAAACTTCTCCCGCTTTTGACCCAATTTTAGTAGCAAAATTATGCATCTTTTTATCCAAGTTTTCAATATGTTCTTTGGTAAGCATTTTCTTTTCAATAACATCTAGTCTTTCCATAACATGCTCAAGAGTCAAAGTTGTTTCATTAACCATAAGCGGTAGTGAACACACTAAATTTCTCATAGCACTAAAAGCATCAAGAGAGGGACACATCAAGAAATTTCCACCGGTAATCGTATCAAGGATGAATCTATACCAAGTGATGATGCCCACATCAAAACAGTGAAGAAGAAAAATGGTAGATTGCTTACGGATAGATCTATTATGAGCATTGCAAATCCTATACCAAGCATCCTTTAAATTCTCCCCTCCCCTTTGTTTAAAGTTAAGAACCTCGTTCTCGGGAGTGCACGCAATAGCGGAAGAACTATCATTAACGACAAGAAGTGGCAAACAAGATTGCACACAAAAACAGATCTGACGAGAAAATGGCGAACGAAAAAGAGAGCGAATAAAGCGGCAATTTTTGTGAAGTGGGGGAGAGGAAAACGAGAGGCAAATGGCAAATAATGTAAATTGCGAGGAGATGAGATTTGTGATTAGGAACCTGGTAGATGTTGATGATATCTCCCCGGCAACGGTGCCAGAAATTCCTTTTGATGCGGCTTGAACTACGTCAGTATTTCCCCAAAGAGGAAGGGATAATGCAGCATAGCTACGGAAGGTGTTTCCCTCATGATGAGACCAAGGTTATCGAACCAGTAGGAGAACCACGCAACATCATGTAAACATCTCCTGCACACAAAGAACAAATACTTGCAACCCAACGTAAGAGAGGGGTCATCAATCCCTCACGGGTAAAAAGATAGGTAAAATTGTAGTAGATTGGATAAATAGATCTCACGGGAACGCGAGATAAATAAATAAACAAAAATTGTAGCAAGGTATTTTGGGGGTTTTGGATTAATAGATCTGAAAATAGAAGCAAATAAAAATATATCGCGAAGGCAAATATTATAATGAAGAGACCCGGTGGCCGTAGATTTCACTAATGGCTTCTCTCGAGAAAAATAGCAACGGTGGGTAAATAAATTACTATTGGGCAATTTATATAACTTCAAATAATCATGACGATATCCACACAATGATCATTATATAGTCATCACGTGCAAGATTAGTAGACCGACTCCTGTTTGCGTCTACTACTATTACTCCACACATCGAACGCCATCCAGCATAATTCCACACATCGACCCCCTACGTGCTTCTCCGGCCCATTGGGTGTCTTCTGGTCCATCAAAATTCCACAAAAAGTTTCGCTGCATTTGGACTCCGTTCGATATTGATTTTCTGCGATGTAAAAAACAAGCAAAAAAAAGCAACTGGCACTTGGCACTATG
Organism: Triticum dicoccoides; assembly: GCF_002162155.2. Classification (NCBI taxonomy): domain Eukaryota; kingdom Viridiplantae; phylum Streptophyta; class Magnoliopsida; order Poales; family Poaceae; genus Triticum; species Triticum dicoccoides. The sequence goes on from NC_041388.1 coordinate 525,902,892, forward strand.
TCAATAGGTTAGTCCCAAAAATGATATAAAATGGGTATAAAATGATTGTAAAACATCCAAGAATGATAATATAACAACATGGAACAATAAAAAATTATAGATACCTTGAAGACGTATCAGGGCCCACCATGGGCATGCGGCGGCACGCGAGAGAGAACGCTTCATGTTTTGATTGATGCTCCATGTGTTATGTCTCAGCATTCACTTGACGGCTCTTCTCCATGCCGTCGGCACCCGCATCATCTCGTGTTTGGCTTCACCGTATTAGTATCCCCTCGGGAACCCTAGTGGCCTGACCAGACCCCTCCCTTCCTCCCGCCTTGCCATGGACGACGACCTAGCACACCGCTGCCACCTCCTCGCATTGTCGAGCCTACTTGGACACCCAATGCTACACAGACACGAGCCACGATGGCTTTGATTCTCCCCAACCATGAGTCACATGTGCACGATCCATGAAGCAAGGGATGAAGGAGTCCAACTAGGCAAAAAATCTCGAAGCGGAGAAAAAAATGAGATAGACATCCCATGTGCCATTCCATTTCTATCATGTGTGTGTGGGCCCACCATGGTCATGTGGTGGAATCAAAAGAGATTGTTTCACGTTTTGCTCGATGCTCCATGTGTTCCCTCTCAATGTTCACTCGACGGATCCTTGCCGCACCATCGACACCTGCATTATCCCACATTTCACCTCACCGTATTGTCATCCCCTTGATTACCTTAGTGGCCCGACTAAACCCCTCCATTCCTCCCTCCTCTCGACATGGATGATGACCCAGTGCACCGCCGCCACCTCCTCCCACTGTCAGGCCCACATGAACAACCAACACTACGCAGCCATGTGCCATCGTGGCTTATTCTACCCAACCACAAGCCACATGTGCATGGGTCATGAGGCAAAGGCGGAAGGAGTCCAACTAGGCAAAAACCTTGAAGCAAACAAAAAACATGATAGGCACACCACCCAACGCTTCATGTTTTTCTTGATGCTCCATGTGTTCTGTCTCGGCGTTCACTCGATGGCTCCTCGCTGCACCGTCGGCATCTGCATCATCCTATGTTCAACCTCATCATATTAGTATCCCATCAAGAACCCTAGTGGCCTGACCAGATCCTCCCTTCCTCCCTCTCCTCACCATGGCGACGACATAACGCAACTCCGCCACCTCCTCCCATAGTCGGGCCCACAAGTACAACCAACACCACATAGCCATGTGCCATGGTGGATTTGATTCTACACAACCATGAGCCATGTGTGCATGAGCCATGAGGCAAGGACGGAAGGAGTCCAACTAGGCAAAAAAAACCTCGAAGCGAAGACAAAATGAGATAGACACCCCCACGTGGCTTTCCATTTTCATCACGTATGTGCGGGCCCACCATGGCCATGCGATAGAACGTGAGAGAGAACCCTTGACATTGTGCTCGATGCTAAATGCATTCTATCTTGGTGTTCACTCGACGGCTCCTCACCACACTGTCAACACCCGTGTCATCCTGCGTTCGGCCTCACCATATTAGTATCCCCTCGAGAACCCCAGCGGCGCAACCAGGCCCTCCCTTCCTCCCTCCCCTCACCATGAGCGATGAGCCAGCGCACTGCTGCCACCTCCTCCCACTGTTGGCCCACATGGACACCCAACACTACGTAGCCATGTGCCACAGTGGCTTTGATTCTACCAAACCACGAGCCACAAGGGCGGAAGGAATCCAATTAGGTAAAAAACCTCAGCTAAAAAAATGGGATAGACACTCCACACGCCTTTACATTTTCTGTCATGTGTGTGTGGCCCCACCATGGCCATTCGGGGACACGCGAGAGAGAACACTTCATGTTTTGCTTGATTCTCCGTGTGTTCCTTCTCGACGTCCACTCGACCGGCTCCCGCCATACCGTTGACATCGCATCGTCCCGCGTTCAGCAGCACCGCATTAGTATCCTCGAGAACCCTAGGGGCCGACCAGACCCCTCCCTTCCTCCCCCCTCGCCATGGACGACGACTCAGCGCACCGCCGTCACCTCCTCCACTGTCGGACCCACATGGACACCAAACACCTACGTAGCCATGTGCCACAGTGGCTTTGATTCTACCAAACCACGATCCACGAGGGCGGAAGGAGTCCAACTAGGTAAAAAAAAACCTCAGCGAAAAAATAGGATAGACGATCCACACGCCTTTACATTTCTGTCACGGGTGTGTGGGCCCACCATGGCCATGCAGCGGTACGCGAGAGGGAATACTTCATGTTTTGGTTGATTCTCCGTGTGTTCCTTCTCCGCGTTCACTCGACCGGCTCCTTGTCGTACCGTCGACATCGCATCATCCCGCGTTCAGCGGCATCGTATTAGTATCCCCGA
>NC_041388.1:525905385-525919320 GCF_002162155.2 Triticum dicoccoides
CGACTCCGCGCACCGCCACCACCTCCTCCCACTGCCGGGCCCACATGGACGCCCCCGCGCACCGCCGCCGCGTCCTCCGGCTGCCGGGCCCACATGGACGCCTACCACTAGACAGTCCATGCGTGTTCGCCCTCTCATCCCATCGCCACCGACCTCTCATCCCGCCGCCGCCGACCTCTCCTCCTCCATACACCGCCTCCAGCCCTCGCTCCGACTCCCGCCGGCCCACCCTGCCTCCGTAGCCGCCCGTTTCGTCCCGGGCTTCGGCTACTACCGCGTGCCCCCGCCACCACCGCCGCCGCTGCCGCCGGCGGCGAGCGGTGGCGCAGGATCCCATCACTCGCGCTCGCTGTCGCAACCCCAGTTCTTCTCCATGGACTTTCTCTTCCGGCCCCCGTACCCCGATCCGTCTGCGCCATCAGCGATCGCGCTCTCCCCGCCGCCGCCGTCGGGCTCAGACCGGGGGGCGTCCGGACTGCCGCCGCCGTCGGGCTCCGAGCGGGGGGCGTCCAGACTGCCGCCGCTGCGGGCGGGGCATCAGCGGTCGCAGAGCGACGTTCTCCTCGCGTTCTCCTCCCAGCAGAACCTGCCCATGCCACCTCCGGCGCCGGTGAACGCGGAGGCCCTGGTGGCCGCGAACAACAGCACCCTCGACGGGATCCTCGGCGCCTACAACAAGAGTACGAATGGCCTGGGCGCGGTCGGCTCCTCCGGGCCCGTCGGCCAGGAGCGGCGCGACCAGCTGGACAGCCAAGCGCCCGCTTGGAGCCCCGGTGACAGCAGCGAGAACGAAGCCGAGAGCGCGGACGGCAGCTTGCCCAGGCATTGCCGCAGCTTGTCGGCGGACAGCCTTGTAGGGAAGTTCAAGTTTGGACCGTCCGGCCTGGAGCCGTCCAACTCCAACTCCAACTCCAACCCGCCGCCTCCATCTCCGGGTCCGGGGCCGGGTGCTGCTGCTCGGCTGGCACGCAGTGGAAGTGGTTCCATTGGTGGCGCCGCTGCTCTCTTCGCCAAGGAATTCGCAAACAGTAAGGAATTCAGTGAAGCAGAGAAGAAGGTTATCATGGACAGTGAGCACCTCGCGCAGATTGTGCTGACCGATCCTAAGAGGGTCAGGAGGTGTGTTGGGCGTCCATGATCGCAATAAAGTTGTCATTGGTAAAAATGTTTCGCTTACTGAAAATTGATCATATCTTGTAAAATTTTCCAGGATCCTAAACAATCGGCTGTCTGCTGCTAAGTCAAAGGAGCGCAAGGCAAAATACATAGTGGAGCTTGAGGGCAAGGTTCAGGTGCTGCAGGGGGAGACTATGAACTTATCTGCACAAGTGAAAATGGTTAAGGTTCGTTCTCTGAATTTGGTGGGCCTTTTTCCCCCCTTCTTACAGACAAGAGGCTTTCTGGCCCAGCTTTATATGTGGTGAGCATTTTGATTTGTATTTGAAGGTTTGACAGTCCTAGTTACTGTGAATGCATGTATTTTGCAGAAGGGCCAGGCTAGGCTTTCAATTCACAACCATGAGATGAGAATCAGGCTGCAAGCTTTGGAGGAGCAAGCACAGTTGAAAAAGGGTGAGTTTGCTTCCTTATTTTCCAGCATCACTGTAAGTTGCGGTAAAAATAGATAATGAGTCGAAATAGCAGTCAGCGTATGTATGATATATGAGTTGGTGCCCGGTGCTGTATGTTCTGACTGTTCATGTGCAGCTTGCGATGTTGCAATAGAAGTTATGATGATTCCTACAACCAAAACTTGGCTTTGTGTTTACAGTGATAAAAATAGATAATGCTTTGCAACATATAAGCATGTTGGGGCAACTGGAATTCAGGAATTGTTTCGACTGTTAGGGCGACTGGAGTTTTCAATGTTAAGAATTGAATGTGTAGTTCAGAAAACCAAATGGTAGGATGGAGTCTAGGCATAACACCAAAAACATTATGTTGAATTCTGGTGCCGCGTTGTCAAACTAGCGCATGTATGCATGCCTGAATAACTTGATATCGTAGAATATTCTAAATGTGCCACAAAACTTGGATCTTTTGACAATGGTTCCTCTTCTTGTGAAACTTAATTCAAACAGAACCTGCATGTTATTGTTTAATCTCATAATGTTCTCATTCGTTGTCTGGTATATTTGCTTTGTTTATTGACCAGCACTGCAAGATTTTTCTGCTGATTTACTTCAAGTTGTGTTCTTCCAATGGTTGATTGTAAACTATCAGTATTTTGCACTTTTACTTCAGTTGTGTTGAGTCCTGTTAGTCATGTGGTATGCTGTGTTAACGTGCTTGTTACCCCTACTACGCCTATGTTAGAATGAACTTTATTGTTTATTTGTCATAGTCAGTTAACTTGGGTTTTCACTCTGTGTCCAGCTCTGAACGAAGCATTGCATGCTGAGGTCGAACGCCTAAATCTGGTTGTTGCCGAGGCCAGTAATCCTCATATGCCGAACAGTTCAGAGCAACGGATGAGCTCCCAGATGATTCAGCTTCACCAGCTGCAAATTCTGAGGCAACCATCACAGCTCCAGCAAGGTCAGCAACGCCAGCGGAACTTCTAGGATGCTTTCCCAAATGAGATCTTCCAAGGGAAATTTGATACGACAGATTCGGTTAAAAATACCATATGCTCTGGACAATACTTTACTTAGGTCGCGGGAAACAATCATAGGAAGAAAAAAAAAACATCTCTTGTTTTGTCGAAATTATTTTTGTTCAATCCTGGGAAAAACTCCGGTCGATTTTTGAACTGTATAAAGTGTCTGTCTGTCCCTGTAGCTGTGTGCTGGATTCATCGGATTATGGTACAATTCCTTGTGCCCCGACTTTGAACCGATAACTTGATGGAAATGTTTGGGGCAACTCCAGTGGCATGCTTTGTTGTTTGTACCTCATATCATTGTTTTCTCCATTTTGCGGTTTTGAGTGATGCACACTGGGTATTACTTGTATAAGCTTAGCTCCATTTGTTGTACTCCCTCCGTCCCAAAATTCTTGTCTTAGATTTATCTAGATACGGATGTATCTAACACTAAAATGTGAATAGATATATCCGTATGTAGACAAATCTAAGACAAGAATTTTGGGACGGAGGGAGTATGATCTAAGCTGCAAGATAACCTGACTGTTTCCCTCGTCGTCACAGCTTGGTGATAGTAGTTGTTTTGGGTTTATTTGTTCTTATTCCGAAGAAGAGCTCAGCTCCGGCTTCAGTTTCAGTGTTGCGATTTTTGCCGCCATTTGGAAGTTTGATTCAGGTTCTACAGTTGTAGATATTAAACTTGCACATATAATGCATTGCCAGTAACATTCATCAAAGTACTAGGTAATAAAGGTGTAAAAGGGAAAGCTCACAAGGATATCTGCCAATATATGCTTTTGAGCAGAATGAAAAAGGCTGGAAAAGGTTTGATGAGGAGTTCATGGTATTTAATCATTGGAGACCTTAAGGTGTAAGTAAACATTGAGCATGTAGAGGGACAAAGGACTACTGCCATCTTTTTGCCTTTAATTTTTTGATTTTAACAAGGGAAAGTTGAGTTGACATCTTTACCCTTTTGATCAAAGCTGCCTTTCATTTTCCTCCCCCTTTTCTTTTCAAAAGCCAGCCAGACAAAAACTTGGTTACATTAATCTCTGCACTTCAAATTAAACATATATAATGTGCAACCATGATCAAGCCACAAATCACACAAATTTTCTGGTTTTAACAAGAGAAAGTAGAGTTGACATGTTTGCCCTTTTGATCAAAGCTGCCTTCCATTTTCCTCCCACCCTTTTCTTTTCAAAAAGAGCCAGCCAGACAAAAACTTGCTAACTAATCTCTGCACTTGAAATTAAACATATAATGTGCAACCATGATCTATTGATCTTGCCACAAATCACACAAAGTAGGTCCAAGAAAAACCCTGTGGTTGATCGATAAGCACAGATCATCAGACAGCCAGCCATCATCAACACCTAGACAAAGTAGCACAAGCACAACAAGGAGCCACCAAGACCAAGGAGAACGGCGGGAAGCTCAGCAGCCGGGGGCAGCCTCTGCCGGCGGTAGCACCACCTTGCACAGGTTGGCATGCAGCGCGAGGTTCTCGCGGCGGAGCGCGCCAGCCCTCTCCCGGAGCCTCTCGTTCTCCGCAAGGATGCGCCGGTTCTCCAGGTGGAGCCTCAGGTTCAGCATCGCCATCTCCGCCCCTCCAGCAGCCGCCCTCCTCAGCTCCCTCCTCCTCCTCCTGATCAGCCTTAACCTGAAAACATCAGGCGTAGCTGCATGTAAGCACACATGCACGCAGCATCATGCTCCATAAGCTCCATTGCTGCTGCTGCCACAGTTAATCTGGAACAGGAACAAGCTGAGATGTTAATTACCTCTTCCTCCTGAGAGTCACTGAGACATGTGGCTTCTTCTTCCCCTGCTGCCTGATGAACAGCACAGCAGGAGGTGAGGAGTTCCAGGATGCAGAGCTGCACATGTTGGTGAGGCTCCTAGAAATGACTTGTGAGGAGCTCAAGGTGTTTGAAGTGAGCCGTCTGTCGGCAACGGCAACACACGCCGCATATATAGGGTGGATTTGGCCTTGGCTTTCCTGGCTTTGGCGCCGTACGTACGTGAGCCTGCCGTGGTGAGCTTTAGGTGTTTTGTTTGGTGGTGCATGCACACACGTACTATATACCTTTGAGGTTTGACATGACACCATGCATGTGAAGGATAGGAGATATGGAGGCAGGCGTTCCTCTCCATCATGCCTAGCATGGACCATGTACATGCCAAGGGATCCATATCTTCCATGAACTAATCATTCGGCACACGGTCTCATCTCAAAAGTAAAGAAAAAAGGAGAGTGAATGGATAAAAATCGATGCAATTATTACATGGGTTTTGGATGCTATGGCACATTGCACACGAGACACCATGATCTACCTTTTGACATGGACGCCGAGGCTTGGAGGACAAAAGAAGAGAATCATTTCAGCAGGGAAGCCAAGCTCCAACCTCCAAGAAACCAATGCGCTTAGTTTCTACGCTCTTCTAATTAATCGTGCCAATCCGCTTCAAAAGTTGACTAAGAAAGAAAGGCATGTCACGCTCTGCATCGTGCGGAGTATCATTGAGGCTTGAGCGAAGGTGTTGGCGTGCGTGCATGATGAGGCTTGAGAGTTTTTCCTTGCCACTCCATCGAGGCAAGAGACACACCAAGTCAAAAGGCTTTCGAGCGAGTGTATCATTCTTCTTTGCTCCTGCGGTTTCTTCACTAAAATGATACGTTGACACGCCTTTTGTACTCTCCATGATGCGCTCCCCATCCTTCCATACATAGCACTTGCTTTTCGCGATGAATACTAGTGGTTATCCCTCTCTTGCAATTTGCAAACTCTTCTTTTCAATCAGTCACTACAAAGTTGGAATTGTGCACTGCTGAGCATGGAATTGCATGTACTTTAGTGAGATGTGAGTAGTTGTTTTGGTTTGCACGTTATGGATGCAGTAACTCAGAAATGAGGATGCAAAGGCTTAGAAATGCGACTGTGATATATTCTCCTTGAGCCTCGGATCTATTGGTGTCACCCTATTGGCTAGGCTCGCAAGGAGCGAGCTAGACCACCCGCGCTCGAGTCCGGAGTGGCGCATGGTGCTTAGAGACTTTCTTCCATAAAAATATGCCTCCAAAGGCTAGTTCTAGATGGTCTCAGATTTTTTTTAATGGCCACACGTTGATATGGATCTAAGGAACGCATAACTAGTCTAGTCAAGCCCGGTGAAGTGTTGGTGGTAACATATGATACACAATTAATGCATGGCGATACCGCGATAATAAAGAAAATAATAAGAGTAATTGATTGTATTGATCATATAATCTTCACCAATACAAAAGAGGAAGAAAAGATTGCGTAATTAATGCACCATCATAAGTAAGAAAATATGGAGGGTAATAAATGATATTAATTACGTAATATTTGGTCCATACAAAAAAGGAAGAAAAGATTGCGTAATTAATGCACTGTCATAAGTATGAAAATATGGAGGGCAATAGATGATATTAATTACATAATATTTGGTACATACAAATTAGGAAGGAAATATTTTGTAATTAATGCGTGATAATAACTAGGAAGAAAATCACCAAAGATCACAATGATATTGATTAGGTTGCAAAATGGCTGACTCCAATAACCATAGCCTCGTGGCTCCTCGCGCCGCGACTCCCGATGGCGTGTCCGGTCTAAGAGCATCACCAAGGGCAACGGACAAATTTGAGCCCCCGTATGTATATGGACATATCCGCGGACAGCAAGGGGTCGAGCCCTAGTTGTCCGCACCGACAACGGTGCTCCTCATTTCCCCTCCGCAAGTCTGTGCAACGTAGATCATTCGATTAAATACATTCTATATTCCATAGTTAACATATGACAAATTAAAACATAGGACATGACGACATAGTTTAGCATAGGACGGGAAACTACTACAAAAAGGAGCATTAGAGATGGTTTTGGTACATGGGCATGCGGTAGTTCCACATTTCGCGTCAAAGTCTGTGTTGCTAATACTCAGAAAATAGGAGGGGGTTTCAAAACTGCCTCGAATATGTTCGCCCGCGGGCAGTTCCTACAATATAACCGCATACAATGCTTTAAGGCCCTGAGATGGTTTCCAGTACATAACCATCTGGAATACTTTAACATTCGAAGCGGCTTCCTTTTTACAACTGCCTCCAATAAGGTTCCCCTACTAAGTCGTACCACAAAATTTTGAATCTCACATAAAAGATATATTCAACATAGGACGGGACACTACTACATAAAGGAGCATTAGATGTGGTTTCCTACAATATAACATCTTCCAATTATTTAAGACTATGAGGTGGTTTCCAGTACATAACCGCCCGGAATACATTATCATTTGAAGCGGCTTCCTTTTTACAACGGCCTCCCTTAAGGTTTCCCTACCAAGTTGTACCACTGAAATTCGAATTTCACATAGAAGACATATACATATATAGAGGTCTGCATGTTCTAATTCACCACACAAGTCAACTGCATCTCATAATACATTCAAATATGTTAAAGAGTTACACATACTTCACAATCTACATATGAAAGATGATCTAAAATCAAAAGATTTATCACATCTAACATAGGAAATGAAGATCTAAGATCCAAAGATTCATACACTACCCATCTCACCTGGGGAAAAAATAGAGGCACCACTATAGGAAGGAGATGACGAGAATGATCATTTCACTGCTCTCTATCCAAAATTCGATCAAAATGCCAGTGAAAATGTTCCTGACGAAACACGCCGACACTTACACCAATAGGTAGACTTGTAGCACCACTGGTGATCTTTGTTTGTGCAGTGTCACAAAAGTATTTCCTTCATGTTAACCATTATTGCTAGTGCAATAGCTCGTGTCTGGACATACGCAGCCAATAGGTGGTGCAATTTATTTTGTATAGCACACAATTAGCATCCCAGTCATTTTGTGCAGTGCAACTAAAAATTACTTACATATGAAAAACATGATTAACTTGTTAGAAATCAAATGCAAACAAATTTAATTAGTAATATTTATTCATCAATTGATATTAACAAATAAGTAATTGTTCAACCTAAACTACGATGACTAGTATGGTGACGAAGTCATTTGTACTTACTCCAATCCAGTTAGTTCTTTGTGCAGTGCAACTAAAGGATATGCACCCCTAGAGAGTGGTTTTCCTACACCCCAGCTCGGTGCACCCTGGCAAGAAAACATAGCAAAATATTTAAAAAAAATTGAAACTTTGTGCGGATGATTATAAACAAATGTTATAGATGCTTGAAAAGTTTGGTGCTCAAATGATTTCTGAGGAGCTTTGTACAAAAAAAGGTACTCAAAATTAGTCAAAATGTACGTGCACTGTTTGAGCGGAATTTGTAGTTTTGTCTTTTTGTTCAGAGCTCCTCGGATCTCATTTGACCACCAAACTTTGCAAGTATCTATAACATTTGTTCATAATCATCCCCACAAAGTTTCAGATTTTTTTTTAATGTTTCGCTATGTTTTCTTGACGGGGTCTAGCGGGTGTGTACCGGCTCAGCCACTACTTTCCCTACACCCCTGTGATTTACACAAATTTGAAGATAATATGACATTTATTTATTTAGTGTGCTTTGTCGAGAAGTTTATACACGACTTGGGTGGTGGTGTGATGAGGGCAAACAACACTCTCAAAATTCTTCTAGATCATGTTCACCATTTCTCAAGTAGAGACATGGTACAAAGCAGAGGCCATGTCATAACATCTTTAAGTGTCCTCCCATCTTCTCGTGGAAAAGAAATAAAATTGCTAACACTCTCAGCATCTTGATGACCTTCAAGACACACAAGGTTAGTGTTGCACTAGTGTAAGTAGTCTAGTATAGTATTGTTCCCAGCAAAGAGCAGGAGGAGAGTGTTAATGCGAGTTTTCTGTCGCACATAAGTTGTCACCAGACTTGTACGAATCAACTGTTTTGGTATCTGCAAGGATTATGATGCTGGCAGAAAGCAAGCAATTAACGGGCAACGTAAAATTTCAAGAGTAGCAAATAAAGAACATAAAATAACCAACTGAAAATAATGGTTGCTGCAATGGAAAGAGTAGGCGCGGAGAGATTCAGGTCAAGGCGGATGTAAAATGTGCCATTGTAGAGGCAACGCATAGCCACCTATTCATGTGATTATACCAGTTGTATTCGACGGACGGTAGATGAGTCACTCTTGAATAGTCAAACTCCTCCTGTCGGGATTATTTCTATCTATTGTCCTATCGTCCCGTGACCATATGCATGGCCGGCTAGGCTATTAAGACCATTAAACCGTACCAACAATTTATGTGCCTTGCCTTCCCATTATTCTTGCATTGTCTTCGCTCCTCCTAAATTGGAAAACAAGGCATTATGCTCTTCACAGGTAATCAACCTCACAATTAATCATAGAGGTAGTTTCACAAATAACGACATATAGATTAGGCACAAATGGATCTTACCAATCCCCTACATCTCGCACGTCTATGGAGGATTACTCGCACATGAGAGAAGAAGAATAATCAATCACAGAGATTATGCAAAGGAGATTCATTTCAATAATATTGTAGTTCGTCACAATAAGATGAATGATTAAACCAATCGCAACCAACCCTGGGCATACAAATCGGAATGTTCCTCTCTCTCTCTCTCTCTCTCTATTAATGAATGGGGGGACTGTGAGACCGGGGAATCCAGAACGGATCTAAGTGAAGTTCTTCTCCTCTGGATCTCTTCTCCTCTGTTCTGGTGTGATTTGGCGGCGTTATGTTCCTCTTCTCCTTGGGTTTTCAATATAAAAGTGTCTCATATAGATGAGAGGTGGGCGGTGGCGGCTGGTACGACCGTGGTATGAACGGCAAGCTCGTACCACATGTAGTCTTTGCTTCTGGATGGGCCAAATGGGTTTCTTCTCAACATGGAAGTTGTCCACTTCGTCCTCAATTATACTGATATGGCATTGGTTCCTTCCAAAAATTAAAAAAAAACTTCACAACAAGCAAGGCAACGAGGTTTTTTTGGTTTTTGAAAGATTATTGTTAGTGAACTAGAACAATGTCCGTGCGTTGCAACGGAATATAAACATTCCAGTACATTAGCTTGTGATTTACCTGTCAATAATAATACGATTGCGTAAATAAATGTTCATCAAATTCTGACCGTGAATTACATTATATTTTTATTAGAAGTATGGTAAGTAAATTAAAATGTAATTGGTTCAGAAGGTAAGTAAATTAAAGTGATTGATTATCATATACTCCTGCATGGAAGGTTGGACGAAGGGGTGGTGAGAAAAAAGGTGAAATAGGAACCTTACGTTCTTTTTAAGTTGAAGAGAAAAGGTGAAAACCAGCAAGAATCTTGCATGAAACCAAACAAAATACACATGAAAAGGTGTCATAATTTGGAGCCATCACAGCTCCAAGAAGCAAGAGGTGGGGCAAAGCCGGCATGCTATGTTGGTTTCGTCGATGGTTGTGATCCAACAAAATCTTTCTCATGAGACCTCCCATCCATAGCCGAATTTTTCTTTGTGTGGTGCAACTAAAATGGTTATATTTTTCAAGTGAACACTTTTATCTAGTTTTCATCAACTAGGGTAATTAATTTAGAGGTATATATAATATACAAACCTCAGATAACATAATGAACCTTAATTTTGACAGAAAAGGCATAACTTCTTTGGCTAGCATGAGGTGAAGAATGTTAGTTATTCTTGAACACATACCTGCCAAAGTTAGCCATTCCTTTGATATTTCTAAAGGTTATGAGTTCCATCGTCATCTATAAAGTAGTGCTACATATTTCTCTTCTTCATCGGCACAACGTAGATTGACAATTATTACTCCATTCACTAAACTTTCGTTAACACTGATACGTCATGCGTCGGCATTCAACATACTCCACTTGCAAGCATGAAGAGAAACTAAGAATATCCCTTAGAATGATAGGAGACTGGTGGTTTCAATACAGACTGCCAATTCAATGTCCAGCCAAACAGGTGAATTGAACGTTTATCAATACGAAATCCAATTCAAATGCCCCAGTTGAGACATCTAAAAACGATTCCATGCTCTAAGACAGGTGTGGGAGCTGGCCAGAATGCCAATGCTTCACACATCGGCACCGCGAAGGTGTATCTACGACGATTATTTCCTCTCGAAAGAAATTGGTAGGCTCACAAAATAGAGAGCATTATCCTTTGTCTATTCTGTATTTTAATCATTGTCTACACCGTATTTATGTGCTATACAGTAGTTCTTTCTTGCTCACACAAGCCATTAGACCTGTTGGACTTTCTAATTTGGCCTTCGTATGTACTGTATTTATGTACCACGAAGGTGTGCGTGCCTGCGTACGTTTATAGGGATGAGTGTGTGTGTGTATATATATATATATATATATATATATATATATATAAGCGTCTGCGTCTGTACTATGTGTTTGAAAAGGAAATTTTCATGTTACAAAATAAAGATTAAATTTACCGTCCCGCACGCCATTTTGCCTTGGACACCGTGAGCTTGGAGGACAAAAGAAGGGAATCATTTCAGCAGGATAATGACAAAGCTACAAGAGGCCGGTTGGTTGAATTCTCATGCCGCCTCTAATTAATCGTCGTGGCGCTAGGCTTCTTCAACAGTTGACTAAGAAGGCATCACGCCCTTACATCAAAAGCAGATGGCTGCTAACTGTTGTGCGGAGTATCATTGATCCTTGAGCGAACGTTTCTGCACGCACGAGGCTTGAGCGTTTTTTCCTGGCACTCGATGGATGGATGTATACCAAGTCAAAAAGGCTTTCGAGCGTATCATCTTTTTCCTGCTCGTGCAGTTTCTGGGCTAAAATGATACCCTTTGCGCGCCTTTTCTGCTCTCCATGATGCGCTGCACTCCCCTTCCCCCCCTCCGTGTCCTTCCGGAAATAGCACCCGTTTCACTGCCACCCAAGGACCTTGCACTTTATTAGCAGCCCTCCATCGCCATTACGGACCATCATGGATGGAGGAGAGAATCTTTCTTTCGAGAGAGAAAGCCAAGGAAAAACGCTTTGCTTTGCCAAAAGATGCACTCATGGCTCACACAGAGCAACCAGGGGCATGAATTTGTTTGTGGACTTTGAATTGTCTTAAGATAGTGATGCATGTGTGTGGTTATCGGATAGATCCGGTACCACTTCCGTTGAATTTTTGTATTTGGCTCTGAAAACAGCCCAAGTTATACGCCCTTATAAGAACCTTTGTTTTATTAAAGTCCAGTTCGAAATCCAGAAACTCACAGCGGCATGCACATGCCCACCCGTGCCTGCTGTCTGATTAGCCTCACGATCCACAAAGTTGTTGGATCCCGCACGAGGGCAACAAGTTTTAAGTTTTAGTTTCTGAACTTACAAGTTTGCTGGACGCGGGTTCTAAAATTTACGATTTTGTCGGTTGCTCGTACCAAGTTAGAGAAGTTAAAACTTAAGGAAGTTTAAAAAACTGGCTAAAACATATTCAAAATGGATCTCATTTGAAAACCCACGTCACCAGAAACACGGATATGCAAACGAATTGGGACTTTTGGTTCAAAAGGTATGAAAGGTTTTGAATCGAAAGCCAAAAGAAAATGGGGCTGCGTGCCCCTGCCCCCGCGTGCTATGAATCCCCTCCCATTCAATTCAAGGTTTTTGGCCGTTGGTTGTTAGGAAAAAGCATTCTCCTTTGCTGAAATAGGTTGGAGGGAGAGTAGCAAGTGTGTGTTTTATAATGAGAAAGAGAGTATTATTTTATATTTTATTTGAAGGAGAGGCAAAAGCTTTGCCCCATTCATCAACTAAGAAGAAGGTGTTAGAGAGTTATCGCTCGATGAGCGTATCAGAAAGGGGATCTACAAGACAATTCGCGCCATTATGGTATCCAAATGCTTAGCCAAGGCGGTGGTCAAATGATTAGCCTCGTCTTGCACGAGCTTCAAGATGTGGTACGATGGTGTAGATTTCTTTTGGAGGACCCGTGCATTTCTCCCATTCCATAAGACCCATCTCACTAGCATAGTGCGGGATGCCATTGGCTTCCGGTTCGTGGTGTTGGGACCCGACATGGCAGTCCACCAGGCTCAAACAGACCGGTGATTCACCCAACTAGAGGTGTCCAACATCTCCAAGCTGAGCCAGTCCTTGATCATTCTCCAAACTCTCTTAGTGTATCGGCACTTGAAGAATAGGTGGACCACAGTCTCATTAGCTCTCTTACACAAGGTGCATACCCCACAATTAGTCTAACCTCTCTTCTCCAGGCAGTCGAGAGTCTAGACCCTATTATGAATAGCAAGCCACACAAAGAACTTAACCTTGGGGGATGACCTTCCAAACATCTTGCTCACTGTGGTTAGCATAGCTCCCATGAATTGTGCCTTGTAGGCGGACGACGCCAAGTACTCTCTGTTCGCTGACAATCTCCATGTGATGTCATCATCCTCAATCTCCTCACGTGACTGGACATGACTAAAAAGGGTCCAGAGGTCAACATACCATGAGATGTGTCAATCTTACCAATCCATGCATCATCCTGAAAAGCCTCCCTCACCGTCCATTTCTTCCCCTTGGAGGCGGCAAAAAAAATGAGGGATGCAATGTCCTCGGGCTTCCTCCCTTGCAGCCACAGAGAGTCCCAGAAAGGTACCTTGCCACCATTTCCAATGTCAATGGTGGTGGAGGCATAAAGGGTCCATGTCTATCTCGTCGCACGGATTCCCCGTACCAACCCACATCTGACCCGGATCCTCCCATTTGAGCCCCAGCCTGAGAGTACGGGCAAACTTCTCCATATGTGGAATCCCCAAACCCCCTAAATGAGTGGGGTGGCAAACCATCTCCCAATTAACTTTGCACTTTGCCCCGAAGGCATAATCTGTCGCCGCCCAAAGAAAAGCAGGCTCCACCTTGTTAATTAGATGGGGGAACAATTAGAGGGGTGATGGGATACACCGCCTACGACATAAGCACTGATTTCACAATACATGTTCGACCGGCTGTGGTGATTCCCCTCCCCCTACTAGGGCGGAATCTTCGCGACAACCTTGGCCCCAAGGTATTGGAATTCGATCCTCTTTAGTTGACAAACCGAAAGCAGAAGGCCAAGATATCTGATGGCGAAGAGGGTTATTGACGCAAGAAGACTATTGAGGATTGCATCAAGATCGAGGTGGCCACGTTGAATAGGAACAACCGA
This sequence comes from Triticum dicoccoides, assembly GCF_002162155.2. Lineage (NCBI taxonomy): Eukaryota > Viridiplantae > Streptophyta > Magnoliopsida > Poales > Poaceae > Triticum > Triticum dicoccoides. The sequence goes on from NC_041388.1 coordinate 525,919,146, forward strand.
CTATGGAACTTGGTAGCCATATCGATAACCTCGTCAAAGGCCCTTAAAATAACTGCAAGGTAACCTCGCTAAAGACAATATTGACCTTATGTTCTTTAGTTGCCCCATCACATGCGCATGGCGTGTGATTAAAGTGGCCTTTAGTATCAATATGGATATTAATAAGGTGGATGAG
>NC_041388.1:525919726-525969845 GCF_002162155.2 Triticum dicoccoides
GGGGGGTAGCAGAAACCTCATTCTTGTAGGAGTTGTTGTGTTGCTTTGGTCGATCTGGAAAACAAGAAATGTCATGGTTTTTTTAGAGAAAAGTATGTTTTTGGTCCTTCGAGTTCCTTAAAAGTATAGACTTGGTTCCTCAAGATTTTTTGGTATACATTTGGTCCTTTAAGTCTCAAAATCGGATAAGTTTGATGCAAAACCAGATTTTGAGCACGTTGACCAGGTTTGACCGATGAACAGTAAATTCAAAAAAATAGCAAACAATTCAAAAAAATCTGAAATTTTGTGAAAACCAATAAGCTTGGGTGTGCTAGGTGCGTGTAAGTTTGTGTGGTCAAATAACATCCGAGGAGCTCCAGCAAAAAACATTTTTTGGCATTTCTTCTTGTGAGCCAATTTTTTTTTGCCACGAGCTCGTCGAATGTCGAGACACAACACAATTTTTCACGCACCTAGCGCACCCAAGAATCTTGGTTGCCACAAAATTTCAGATATTTTAGAAAAAATTGCTACTTTTTAAAATTTATTGTTCATTGGTCAAACCTAGTCAATGTAGTCAAACCCGGTCAACATGCTCAAAATCTGGTTTTGGACCAAACTTATCCGGTTTTGAGACTTGAAGGACCAAATGTGTATCAAAAAAATTTGAGGGACCAATTCTATACATTTAGGGAACTTGAGGGACCAAGGTAACCTCGCCAAAGAGAGTATTGATCATATGTTCTTTAGTTGTCCCATGGCACGCTATGCATGGGGTACGATTAAAGTGGCCTTTAGTATCGATATGGATTTTAACAAGGTAGATGAGATAGTGGAGCGGGCTATGAATTTTAGGGGGAGTAGCAGAAACCTCGTAGTTGTAGGAGTTGTTGTGTTGCTCTGGTCGATTTACAAAACAAGAAATGCCGCGGCTTTTTCTTATACTCCCTCCATTTCCTTATACAAGGTCAGTATGAAAAATACATTTGGCATATATACAATGCCACTAAGGCTGGTCACAATGGGGAGGAACTTAGGAGTAACATCACACACTCCAATACAACTTTGCTTATGTGGCACATATTTAATGAAGAGAGAGGTGCTTGTGGTGACTAACTAAGGCTGCTGCCAATGCATGAGTGCTTAGATGAGGTGCTAAGCACATTAAATAGCTTAGCAACTATACTTCCCAATGCATAGGTGCTTAGCTTATGGTTGCTAAGCTTGCTTCATTTAATGATTTAGCAACTAAAGCTCTTCATGTATTGGTGGGCTCCCTTCCTTTAAATGTTTTGCCTAGGTTCACGCGCTTAGCATTGGTTCTTCCTGGGGTCACCACACTCATCTCTCTCCTCTTAAATAACTTGCCACATCAGATTTTTTGATTTTTTGCTTACGTGGAAGGCTTAGCACCTGTACAAGATGGAGCATTGGGAGGAGCCTAAGTTACCGGAACATCACACACTCCAAGAAACAATGAGTCTATAATCTAATAAATACATCGTTGCATGACACTACATAGATGTTCCTACCCACTATGGAGGTAGTAACATAGTTTAGGGAAGTGTGTAAGTTACTAGCTTATGTTCTTGCCCATTGTGACCAGCCTAACAGTAACCGAGGCAAAATTTAATGATGTTTTCTTGAACTAGCAATTTATTTAATACTTGCATGCATGTAGTCATAATGACAATGTGCTACTTCCTTCTTATTCCTTCCTTACATGCATGCGGGCACATTAATGATCCCAATTAACAAGAAGAAAAGTTGGCTTGCAAAGTACTCCCTCCGTTCCAAAGTACTTGACTTCCACTTGTCAAAAAATGGATGTACCTATATACTAAAACATGTCTAGATACATTTATATTTTGATAAATGAAAGGCATGTATTGTGGAACAGAGGAAGTAGTCATTAAATTTTACCTAGGTACCTGTATTTGAGTTTGTGGCCTTGTATAATGGAATGGAGGGAGTAAAATAAGTTTTCCTATGATCCTACTACCTCTGTATTAGTTTATTGGTTCCCTTCGTATTTTGTGCCAAACTTTGACCGTAAATTTAACCAACAAAATGTTAATGCATGTCATTAAAATTATATCGTTGAATTTGTATTTGAACATAGTTCCCGATAATATTATTTTTATTATATATAACTAAATTTTTATTAGTTAAAATCATGGTTAAAATATGACACTGAATACGAAGGTAGTACTTGTTAAACCAGCTCGATGGTTGACTTTTTTTAGAGTGGATTGCATAGGCAAGGTATATGAGGAACGCAACTCAGCGGAGCAAACCAGCTGCTGCCAGTTGCAGCTGATATTTTCAGCTGGCGCAGGGAGTGGGCTCCGTTGGTGCTTGGAATTGCTGGATGGAAGGGCAGCAGAGCAAAGGAGGAAAAAAAAGTAAAGAGAAGATAAGGAAGCAGCAAGCTCGACAACGAGGCTGAAAAGTTCTGAGTTTTGAAGCGCAAGAAGTTCTGTTTTTATAGTTTATTATGTGCTGTAGTTTCCCAGTTTTATTGGCACGTAAGGTCTGCTGAAAAACATGGATGTTGGCTCTGTATTATCACTTTCAGCAATGACTCGAGTGCCTTGAAGCTGCTCCCACCCTCCGATGCTGCACCGCAGCTTCCCGATGCGCGACACATGTTGAGTCCGGGTTCCTGCGTCCACCCAAGTGCAGGTTTCATTCCCATGCTAGATGCTTGACCTCTCCCCGCCGTCGACAAGGCACCAGCGACCATTGCCGGCCGTGCATGAACCTGTCCTGGTGCACCGTTGTTTGGCAATAATGCGCATGTGTGCATCATGAACACACGCACGAACCAAAGTACCAGGAAGTGTTTATTTTGTCTCAAAATTTACTAAATTAGCATCATGAGGGAGGGCATCGTCCCACCGAGGCGTAGGGCAATGTGCTTCAAGGGCCTCTTTGTTTCGCAGGAATTTCACATCGAAACGATTCGATCTCTAAACAACGGATAAAAGTATGCAAAGGTGAATGTGAATCAGGTACTAACATTCAGTGATCAGTATCAGACGAGGCACGCTTGCATGTCATTCAAATATGAGAAGTTTAGTAAGTTTCTTCTTACACAAATTTCAGGGTGGATTTTTTTGAACTGACATTTTAATTATAGATGGACAAAAATAAGTTTCTTTCGTTCTGTCAGTAATCCTTTTTATGGTGACCCTCTGAGTAACTTTCTTTGTCTACCTTCTTTGCATCCATCATTTGCATTTTCTCGAATCAGGTGTGACAGATTTACAAATTAAGAACGGTATTCAAATCTACAGAAGAAAAACTCTTAGTAAGAAGGAAAAAGAAGCTGAAGCTTCCACCCGACAGACAGATGTTCGAGAAAGAGTGCATACACAGGTTATGGACTGTTGCTGTTAGTGCTTTCTTGGGACCCTTTGTAGATGCGGTACGCAGCTATGCACATTGTTATGTTACCGATCACTGTAAGCGCACCTTGAAGCGCCACAAGTACCTGTGGAATTCGGACACAAAACATCACAACTAAGGAAAAGGAACATGGGCAGAATAATTCTTTGAAGCACAAATAGCATACTCATTCAGCAAAACTAACAAGCACAAAGAATTCAGGATATAGCTGCTGAAAGCAGTTAGCAATGTCTAGCCCGCTAATTATCAAGTACATTGTGATTATGTTAGTGGAAATATTCAGGGTGACAGTTGACAAGTGAAGACAGCCACAAAATTCGGGACAGGTAGATGATACTATCAAGCAACTAGTGGTAGCAATCAGCAAAGGGGATGCAACTGTTCTGTCTGAAGGTTAAATATCCTACCTCGAGAGACTCTGAATTGTAGAAGAAATGCCACGTGCACGCGCACATCGCTCCGCCGAGAAGCGGAACCTATTATTGGGCAGAAATGCAAGCGTGTTAGTCAACAAGCACATGAACTGTCATCAGCAAAACTTTGCTACTTGCAATGGCCAACTCAACACGCACGGTTCAATAAGGAGGGTGTCTGAAGAAACGCATATGCTTAGTTTGCGGCGAATAAATCATCGAGTAAAGCGAACCAACAATCTGTCAGCATCCTAATAGCAAGCAAATCTTGCAACATTTCACACATTCAGATAGGGATATTATCCGCAGCAAATTCCTTCAGAATATGGCTTCTTCACCAGAAATATCTCTATCGGAGTTTGCACTTACCATCCCCCATGAGAGGCCCTTCCAGCCCTTCAACCCCGTGCGCTCCCCGTAGTCCCAGACCAGCGCCATCGCCGTCACCCTGCAAGTCCAATTCCCCTCCTCAGAGATTTGATCTTTGCAGGAAGCAGAAATAGTTCGGAGCTTCGATAGCAGTGGACTGTGGCAGAGGAAGCATGTAGTACGTACCACTCGGCGACGCTGGAGACGTGGACGGCCCAGGTGGGCAGCGACAGCGCATTCGCCGGCTCGGCCAGCGCCGCGAGCGCCGGCGGCGAGGCCGCGGCCGCGGCCACGGTGGCGGCGGCCGCCGCGAGGGCGACGCCCCTCGCCAGGCGGGCCCCGGGCGGCGGAGGTTTCCGCGGCTCCCGCCGAGATGGGGGCGGGGGCGAGGGCGCCAGTGCTGCCACGAGCCGGAGAGACGCCATGAAGTGGGAAGAGCTTCGCTTTGCTTGGCGTTCACAGAACTCGTGATAGCTTCTGTACAACTGGACCCATCAGTCAGTGCGACTGTACTGTAACCGTACGTGTACCACAAAGTGGCCTGTATTTTCTTTCTTTTTCTGGTTAATAATTTTCAAGCTGCCTTAGAAGCAAAATGAGATGTACTCCGAGACTGCTATCATCATCATCATCATCATCCAAGTTTGCAACTCGATTAATAAGAAAATAAAAACAGCTGCATAGGCAGCACGAGTGGATATTATCATTTTTGTCACAAGAAATGCAAATGGATACCATCATCAGATGATAAATCCACCAGCACGTCGGTTTCTTCTCCCTTTCTATCTTCTGTCAGAATCAACTAGGGAGAGGTTATCCCTATGAATCCTACAATGTTACACAGACATCTTTCCACCAAGGATCAAAGGAAAAGAGAGTGACAAGGATCCAGACGTGTCACGGTGACCCTGGTGCCTCACTTGGCATGGCACCCTGGCCGTCTATGGTCTGCAGTCGTCATCTTTCCACCAAGGATCGGGTTGTTCTTGGCGATTTGGTCAACGCCATCGAAAAATTCGCTGAGAAGTATATCCAGCCCAGTGGTTTTGCGGGGTCTACACTTGTGTTTTCTTGGACCATAGCATGACAAGACCAAACCCCATCAGGGACATGAGCACAACCTACATACAGAGGCAGGAAATATTAACTCCTACTAGTTGATATCTGCGCAACAGATGGTCATAGAAAACAAGTCATGATGCTGTGATTGCAGTGTCCATCATATATGGTACTAAACTAATATTTAGGAAGTGCTTCGTCTGAATAAGCCACCTCGAAACACATGTAACTCTAATTTTCTACAAAGATATTACTCCGTGATACCGTGACGAGATTAAGACAAAACGCCATAGCTGCTCTTTAGATGCAAGTCACTTAAGTTACATTTAAAAGCGAATAATCAAAACGGTTCATGCTTAATGCGGATATAAAAGCAACAGATGAGGCCTTGGAGGAGTACACATACTGATACTGCTGGAGGCACTCCCACCAGAGGGTCTGGGAAGAACCTGTTTGCTAAAGCAAGAGCAAGAAGGCTACTTTGCATCCCTGTAGGAAATATTGGTAAGACAAGAAGCAACTGCAAACAACAAATCGTAATCCAATTGCAAAAAACAACATACCTGTCTCAAAAGATATCGTTCTTTGCAGGGCCTTCACATCAGCTGACTTGCGGAACCAAGTACCAGCAAGATGATACCCAGCTACAAAAGATGTTGTATGGAATGCAAAAAGCAGAAACACAATGGATAGTCCATACGGTGACAAAACAGCCTTGATATTTATAGCCAATGGTGAGCCAACACATAAAGCAGTCACAAACACCGATAGTGGAGGGAGAAATGGCTGGATAGCCGAACAGAGTCTTGGGAGAAATCTTCATAGTATAAAAAACACTAAGTTAGATGCATTAGATATTTACTCCAGGTGGGCAGCAAAAGATAAAAGGCACATAGCATAGACTGTGTCAGATCTAGCACAGTTATCTCTCATACTTCAGACAGAGAAATTAAGTGGGTACCTATTCAGAAGCAATCCAGCTGCAATTGGAGCAACCACTATTTGGACAATGCTGGACATCATTCCTACAACGTCAACAGGTAATTTCTTGCCGATAAGCAAGTAAGATAAAGTTGGGGTAAAAAAAACCGCACTAGCTGTCGACAACGATGTCATAACAATGCTGAGGGGAGCCATATGTGGATCGGTCAGGAACGTCGCATAGTTTGACAGTTGTGCTCCGCTCACACATGAAACCAACATGATACCAGCACCTAGAAACAAGTCCAAGTCAGGGTTCACTTCACTACGCTGCCTTCGATGTCCCTTATGAAGTCATGCTAAAACATAGTAAATTCAAATCTCCTACCTACAGCAGTAGGAAGGTTGAAAGTTGTAACTGCAAGAGTGCCAAATAGGAATCCAAAGAAAGGCTTGGCAATAAACTGTCCAATATAGCCAGCAGCGATAGCACCTGGCCTTTTTATTGCTTCAATGAAGTCCTTGACGCTTGAATTGACACCTACAGCAAACATCAAGAACCCCAATGCCGGTGCGTAGTATCTGCCAGGTTATTAGCACACAGTCACGCTCATACACAAATGTAAGTAGCCCTTAGTACTAGCACAACAATGATTGTATTACATCAAGCATGCTATCAGCATATGTTTTGAGCTACTGAATGGTTGGGTTTACATGTTCCTGGAGTTTTCAGTTGTACTTGTGGAATGCAGCCCTGTCCCTTGACTGGCCTTACCCGGTGAGTCATTTGATTTATTAGATTGAAGTTTAAATATTTCAGAATCACTCTTTCAGATGATAAATTGTAGTTTTCCTTGTTCCTTCACAAGTATGGTATCAGTTGAGTTCCCAATGAACACGCCCAAACTGTACTTTAATTTGTGTTTGCTTTCCTAATACCTCAACAGGTACCATCTCTCTAACTTAATTGAGTCAATTGAACATTTATCCATCGTCAATTCGTCATATCCCTGTTCACTGTACCCAGTGAATTCAAACTAGTGTAAAAAGCGTAATTGAGCTGGTCTTTGGGAGAAAGCAGACAGAGCTAAATCAGAGCAAACAGCGAAAGCATGGCAAGACAACCTGGTTGTGAACCATGTAAACGAAGGTGGGTACAGCAGCGCAAGAATGGTGCTCCCCAGCACTACATGGGGAATAATGGAGTTGGCACTCTTGAGAATCTTGAGAAAATCAACTCTGCCCTCCTCCACACCCTGCAAGATACAAGTCTGAAACTGTTAAACATGAAGCAGGCAGCCACAGAAGCGAACTATTACTAATATTCTGCTAGAAACAAAAGTGTACTATTACTAATATTGCTACTCGCCAAGTACTGCATCAGAAGGGCACCTGCAGAGGAGAAGGTGACGCAGCGCCCACCCCACTGCGATCTTGCTGGAACGAACCACCGGCCTTGGCCCAGACTCGTCCCCTGATGGGCACCCCAGATCCCTGCTCTGCTTGGAAACAAGAACCATCGAACAGAAGTCAGTACCACCAAGAATCTCTGAAGATTGCAGCCCGCGACCACAGGGGATCTCCAGACTATCGTACACGAGACTCCACCAATCTACACGGCATGGAAAGCTCTGGCCCAGGGCACCTACCCCATGAAACGCGCGGCGGCGAGGCCTCGCGGGGAGCCAGCGAGACCCGATCCGCCATCCCGCCGAGCTGCCGCCGGCCGGCCGACGGGCAGGAGCTCGAGAAGTGGGCCCGCCTCACGACGGCGGGTGCCATTTGACCACGGTGATAGCGAGGAGGGGGAGAGGGTTCAGGTTGTGTGTGAGTGGGTTTCAGAGCTCGGAGCAGGATGACGTCAGATCGAGGGGATGGAGAGGAGACGGCGCCGGAGATTGGCCGCAGTTTGGGACAGGGACATGAAGATCGTTATACTACTACTGACTGCGGATTAGCGCCTTCTGATTTGGATTTAAGCGAGTAGCGTGGAGATAGTGGGGTAGGAGTAGTACATCACCACCTCGTGTCACGTCAGTAACCCGCAAACAAAATCGTGTCACGCCAGATTTTTCACGTGATGTCAGCTGAGAGAGCGGAGTCGTTACTCGGGGACTACGGTGGTTCATTCGCACCATAAGAGCATCTCCATCGGATGATAGAGAGAGAATTTAGGGCACCAAATGTTCTACCGTGCCAGGTATCTAAAATAGGGCACAAGAAAAAATTCCTGCCGTAGCAGATGACGTCTAATAGGGCACCAAATAAACATGATTGCATATTTTCGTCATTTTCAAACTGCCGATTGTCCAGTTCAATAACATCGGACTCAACATCAATCATCGGACTCTAGCTTGATCACCCCATAGGGACCTGCCTCGTCCTCTTTCTTGATCGTCCTCTCCTTGAGATCCTCGTTCCTCCTGGCAAAGAATTCGCGCTTCACCTCCACGAGGTGTGGATTGGCCTCGGCGAATCTCGTCATAGGAACCGCATCATTCGCATGGGCGATGTGTTGCTTCACGACTAGGCGGTCTTCATTCTCCCCTTTGCGGGACACATACCGCACATCGAGAGCGAGGAACTCCACCTTTGTGACACTCGGAACATCAACGGCGTTCAGCTCGGACCTCGTATGGTGGAACCTTCAAGCCACGGGGGCGTACATGCGGGCGACGAGCTCCGGGGTGTCGTAGGTGTCGAGCCACGTCCGTCGCCCGTCGCATGAGATTTCGGCGGCGTAGCGGCCGGACTGCCGGAGCCGAGCGTCACGGAAACCTGTGTTGCTCGCGGGATGGCGTCATCCTTGGAGAGCAGTGGGGAAGACGAATTCGGCGAACAACGGCGAGGCGATAAATCCTACGAATAGCGGTGGTCGATTCAATCGATGCGGCAGATGGATTCAGTCGATGCGGTCGATGGATCGCGCATGGGGTGGTGCAGCGGTTGCGAGGGGCGTGGATCCGGAGGGGTGGTGCGACAGTGGTTGTGGTTGTCGGAATTGATCAATGCACTAGCGACTGAATGGGGTGGTGCGGCGGCCAAAACAGTTGATGCAACAGATGGATCTGACGCGGGGCGGCACGACGGTGGCAGGGGGCTTGAATCCGACGCAAGGCGGTGCCGGCGGAATTGAAGGTAGCACCGCCGCGCGGAGGCAACAATTGTGGGGTTGAAATTTTACCCTGCGGTTGGGTTGGGCGTGGTCGTTGTTTTGTTTTGCGGCAGTCGGGCAACTACTTTATATTTACAACATTTGGGGCAATATGGGGCTGCCTCGTTTTCTTTTGCATCATCATATAGGAATAGGGCATGTGTCGGAGTAGTGTTTTTGGGTCCAACTGCCTGAAAATGGTTCTTGGGCACTAGCCCTACTTTGCATCATGTGTTGAAAATGCTCTTAGGGCAACTCCAACGCAGATCACCAAATCACTTGTAAATGTTTTGACTAGATCGTCCAGACATTTTTAGCCATCCAACGACGATCATCAAATTTGTCCAGACCGGTCCGGACATCCAAAATTTCACAAACCGTCACCAATCAGTATGTCTGCCACGTCGGACTTCGATGCCCTGGACTCACCTATAACCCATCTCTCTTCGTGTTGTCCCGACATTCACCGGGGGGCGGAGCCCGAGAAGCCTACTTTTGCGCTCCACATTCAACCCGTCGCTCCATCTATCCCAGTTATTTAAGTCGGGCTGCCACACCCCAAAACTCTACCCCTCTAAGCCCTTTTCTCACTATCTGAGACACCATTCAACCACCTGTTCACCCCTCACATTCATGTCTGTCGTTCGCCGTCGCGATGGCCCGGTCCTATGCCATGTGGTACAGGAGCTCAGAGGAGGAGGAGGAGGAGGGCGACCCATGGCCATGGTGGAGATCGCCATGGAGTAGGAGCATGCACCCGCGTCGCTGGAGGAGCCGATAGTGTCCGGGTTCATCATGCTTCAGGCGAGGTGACACTATGACCAGGTGTTGGAGGAGGAGAAGGAGCAGGCGCACACACCAATGGAGGAGCCACCAATGGACGTGTTCAAGATGTTGGGGAATGTTGCACGGGAAACAAAAAATTTCCTACGCTCACCAAGATCGATCTAGGAGATGAACAACTAAGAGAGGAGAGATTGCATCTACATACCCTTGTAGATCGCTAAGCGGAAGCGTTAAGAAACGCGGTTGATGTAGTCGAACGTCTTCGGAATCCAATCACGATTCGTTCATGAACTCCCGATCAAGTGCCGAACGAACAACACCTCTGAGTTTAGCACACGTGCGGCTCGGCGGCGTCCTCTCCTTCTTGATCCAGCAAGTGAGAGAGAGGAGGTAGATGAGATCTGAACCAACACGACAGTGTGGTGGTGGTGGTTGATACGTCTCCAACGTATCTATAATTTTTGATTGCTCCATGCTATATTATATACTGTTTTGGACAATATTGGACTTTATTATCCACTTTTATATTATTTTTGGGACTAACCTATTAACCGGAGGCCCAGCCCAGAATTGTTGTTTTTTGCCTATTTCAGTGTTTCGAAGAAAAGGATATCAAACAGAGTCGAAACGGAATGAAACCAACTAGAGAAGTTATATTTGGAAGGAAAGCTACCGGAAAAACTTGGAGTGCACGTCAGGAAAGAGACAAGGGAGCCACGAGGCTGGGGGCGCGCCCTCCACCCTCATGGGCCCCTCGTGGCTCCCCTGACGTACTTCTTTCACCCATATATACCCACGTACCCTAAAGCTTCTGAAGAACAGAATAGATTGGGAGTTCCGCCGCCGCAAGCCTCTGTAGCCACCAAAACCCAATCGGGACCCTGTTCCGGCACCCTGCCAGAGGGGGAAACCCTCACCGGTGGCCATCTTCATCATCCCGGCACTCTCCATGACGAGGAGGGAGTAGTTCACCCTCGGGGCTGAGGGTATGTACAAGTAGCTATGTGTTTGATCTCTCTCTCTCTCGTGTTCTTGATTTGGCACGATCTTGATGTATCACGAGCTTTGCTATTATAGTTGGATCTTATGTTTCTTCTCCCCCTCTACTCTCTTGTAATGGATTGAGTTTTCCCTTTGAAGTAATCTTATCGGATTGAGTCTTTAATGATTTGAGAACACTTGATGTATGTCTTGCCGTGCGTATCTGTGGTGACAATGGGATATCACGTGATTCACTTGATGTATGTTTTGGTGGTCAACTTGCGGGTTCCGCCCATGAACCTATGCATAGGGGTTGGCACATGTTTTCGTCTTGATTCTCCGGTAGAAACTTTGGGGCACTCTTTGAGGTTCTATGTGTTGGTTGAATAGATGAATCTGAGATTGTGTGATGCATATCATATAATCATACCCACGGATACTTGAGGTGACATTGGAGTATCTAGGTGACATTAGGGTTTTGGTTGATTTGGGTCTTAAGGTGTTAATCTAGTACTAACTCTAGGGTTGTTTGTGACACTTATAGGAATAGCCCAACGGATTGATTGGAAAGGATAACTTTGAGGTGGTTTCATACCCTACCATAATCCCTTCGTTTGTTCTCCGCTACTAGTGACTTTGGAGTGACTCTTTGTTGCATGTTGAGGGATAGTTATATGATCCAATTATATTATTATTGTTGAGAGAACTTGCACTAGTGAAAGTATGAACCCTAGGCCTTGTTTCAATGCATTGCAATATTGTTTACGCTCACTTTTATCGCTTGTTACCTTGCTGTTTTTATACTTTCAGATTACAAAAATCTATATCTACCATCCATATTGCACTTGTATCATCATCTCTTTGTCGAACTAGTGCACCTATACAATTTACCATTATATTGGATGTGTTGGGGACACAAGAGACTCTTTGTTATTTGGTTGCAGGGTTGCTTGAGAGAGACCATCTTCATCCTACGCCTCCCACGGATTGATAAACCTTAGGTCATCCACTTGAGGGGAATTTTCTACTGTCCTACAAACCTCTGCACTTGGAGTCCCAACAACGTCTACAAGAAGAAGGTTGTGTAGTAGACATCAAGCTCTTTTTTGGCGCCGTTGCCGGGGAGGTGAGTGCTTGAAGGTATATCTTTAGATCTTGCAATCAAATCTTTTTCTTTCTTGTTTTAGCACTAGTTTAGTTTATAAAAGAAAACTACAAAAAAATGAAATTGAGTTTACCTCATACGCTTCATCTTTTTAATATCTTTCGTGAGTATGATGGAAAGGAAAATTGTGCCAAAGTGTTAGAAGAAGAATGCATTAAAATGCTTGGCACTAAATCTTTGAATGATGAGCATGATTGCAATGTTGTTAGTATGAACTCCTTGAATATCCATGGTACTAATGATGATTGCACTAGTTATGATGAAAATGCCTCCTATAAACATGTCAATTTTTGTGGAGTGCATTGGGTTTGCAAGTACACACCAAATAGGGAAGATAGATATTGCAAGAGGCATAAGTACTTAGAAACTAAATTGTTGCAAGAAAGTCTTGATGATTGCGCTGAAAGATTCAATATTTATCGCGCACCTTGTGAACTTTGCAATGATAATGATGGCCATATCATATCACTTATATTGATTGCATGTGATGTTTATCTTTTATACATCTTATTTAGCTTTGATTGACGGTAGCATTATAAGATGATCTCTCACTAAATTTCAAGATAAAAGTGTTCTCCCTGAGTATGCACCGTTGCCAAAGTTTGTTGTGCCGAGACACCACGTGATGATCGGGTGTGATAAGCTCTACGTCCATCTACAACGGGTGCAAGCCAGTTTTGCACACGCATAATACTCGGGTTAAACTTGACGAGCCTAGCATATGCAGATATGGCCTCCGAACACTAAGACCAAAAGGTCGAGCGTGAATCATATAGTAGATATGATCAACATAGTGATGTTCACCATTGAAAACTACTCCATCTCACGTGATGATCGGACATGGTTTAGTTGATTTGGATCACGTGATCACTTAGATGATTAGAGGGATGTCTATCTAAGTGGGAGTTCTTAAGTAATATGATTAATTGAACTTAAATTTATCATGAACTTAGTACCTGATAGTATTTTGCTTGTCTATGTTGATTGTAGATAGATGGCCCGTGTTGTTGTTCCATTGAATTTTAATGCGTTCCTTGAGAAAGCAAAGTTGAAAGATGATGGTAGCAATTACACGGACTGGGTTCGTAACTTGAGGATCATCCTCATTGCTGCACAGAAGAATTACGTCCTGGAAGCACCGCTAGGTGCCAAACCTGCTGTAGGAGCAACACCAGATGTTATGAACGTCTGGCAGAGCAAAGCTGATGACTACTCGATAGTTCAGTGTGCCATGCTTTACGCCTTAGAACTGGGACTTCAACGATGTTTTGAACGTCATGGAGCATATGAGATGTTCGAGGAGTTGAAGTTAATATTTCAAGCAAATGCCCGGATTGAGAGATATGAAGTCTCCAATAAGTTCTACAGCTGCAAGATGGAGGAGAATAGTTCTGTCAGTGAGCATATACTCAGAATGTCTGGGTATAACAATCACTTGATTCAAATGGGAGTTAATCTTCCGGATGATAGCGTCATTGATAGAATTCTTCAATCACTGCCACCAAGCTACAAGAGCTTCGTGATGAACTATAACATGCAAGGGATGGATAAGACGATTCCCGAGCTCTTCACAATGCTAAAGGCCGCAGAGGTAGAAATCAAGAAGGAGCATCAAGTGTTGATGGTCAATGAGACCACCAGTTTCAAGAAAAAGGGCAAAGGGAAGAAGAAGGGGAACTTCAAGAAGAACAGCAAACAAGTTGTTGCTCAAGAGAAGAAACCAAAGTCTGGACCTAAGCCTGAGACTGAGTGCTTCTACTTCAAGCAGACTAGTCACTGGAAGCGGGACTGCCCCAAGTATTTGGCGGATAAGAAGGATGGCAAGGTGAACAAAGGTATATTGATATACATGTTATTGATGTGTACCTTACCAGAGCTCGCAGTAGCACCTGGGTATTTGATACTGGTTCTGTTGCTAATATTTGCAACTCGAAACAGGGACTACGGATTAAGCGAAGACTGGCTAAGGACGAGGTGACGATGCGTGTGGGAAATGGTTCCAAAGTCGATGTGATCGTCGTCGGCACGCTACCTATACATCTACCTTCGGGATTAGTTTTAGACCTAAATAATTGTTATTTGGTGCCAACGTTGAGCATGAACATTATATCTGGATCTTGTTTGATGCCAGACGATTATTCATTTAAATCTGAGAATAATGGTTGTTCTAATTATATGAGTAATATCTTTTATGGTCATGCACCCTTGAAGAGTGGTCTATTTTTGTTGAATCTCGATAGTAGTGATACACATACTCATAATGTTGAAGCCAAAAGATGCAGAGTTGATAATGATAGTGCAACTTATTTGTGGCACTGCCATTTGGGTCATATTGGTGTAAAGCGCGTGAAGAAACTCCATACTGATGGACTTTTCGAATCACTTGGTACTTGCGAACCGTGCCTCATGGGCAAGATGACTAAAACGCCGTTCTCCGGAACTATGGAGCGAGCAACTGATTTGTTGGAAATCATACATACTGATGTATGTGGTCCAATGAATGTTGAGGCTCGCGGCGGGTATCGTTATTTTCTCACCTTCATAGATGATTTAAGCAGTATGGGTATATCTACTTAATGAAACATAAGTCTGAAACATTTGAAAAGTTCAAAGAATTTCAGAGTGAAGTTGAAAATCATCATAACAAGAAAATAAAGTTTCTACGATCGGATCATGGAGGAGAATATTTGAGTTACGAGTTTGGTCTACATTTGAAACAATGCAGAATAGTTTCGCAACTCACGCCACCCGGAACACCACAGCCTAATGGTATGTCCGAACGTCGTAGTCGTACTTTACTAGACATGGTGCGATCTATGATGTCTCTTACTGATTTATCGCTATCGTTTTGGGGTTATGCTTTAGAGACAACTGCATTCACGTTAAATAGGGCACCATCGAAATCCGTTGGGACGACGCCTTATGAACTGTGGTTTGGCAAGAAACCAAAGTTGTCGTTTCTTAAAGTTTGGGGCTGCGATGCTTATGTGAAAAAGCTTCAACCTGATAAGCTCGAACCCAAATCGGAGAAATGTGTCTTCATATGATACCCAAAGGAAACTGTTGGGTACACCTTTCTAGAGAATGCAAGACATTCATTGCCAAGAATGGATCCTTTCTAGAGAAGGAGTTTCTCTCGAAAGAAGTGAGTGGGAGGAAAGTAGAACTTGATGAGGAAACCGGTTCCTGTGACGTCTACACCAATTAGTGAGGAAGTTAATGATGATGATCATGAAACTTCAGATAAAGTTGTTACTGAACCTCGTAGGTCAACCAGAGTAAGATCCGCACTAGAGTGGTATGGCAATCCTGTTCTGGAGGTTATGTTACTAGACCATGATGAACCTACGAACTATGAAGAAGCGATGGTGAGCCCAGACTCCGCAAAATGGCTTGAGGCCATGAAATCTGAGATGGGATCCATGTATGAGAACAAAGTGTGGACTTTAGTTGACTTACCCGATGATTGGCAAGCCATCGAGAATAAATGGATCTTCAAGAAGAAGACTGACGGTGACGGTAATGTTACTGTCTATAAAGTTCGACTTGTTGCAAAAGGTTTTCGACAAGTTCAAGGGATTGACTACGATGAGACCTTCTCACCTGTAGCGATGCTTAAGTCTGTCCAAATCATGTTAGCAATTGCCGCATTTTATGATTATGAAATTTGGCAAATGGATGTCAAAACTGCATTCCTGAATGGATTTCTAGAAGAAGAGTTGTATATGATGCAGCCGGAAGGTTTTGTCGATCCAAAGGGAGCTAACAAAGTGTGCAAGCTCCAGCGATCCATTTATGGACTGGTGCAAGCCTCTCGGAGTTGGAATAAACATTTTGATAGTGTGATCAAAGCATATGGTTTTATACAGACTTTTGGAGAAGCCTGTATTTACAAGAAAGTGAGTGGGAGCTCTATAGCATTTCTGATATTATATGTGGATGACATATTGTTGATTGGAAATGATATAGAATTTCTGGATAGCATAAAAGGATATCTGAATAAGAGTTGTTCAATGAAGGACCTCGGTGAAGCTACTTATATATTGGGCATCAAGATCTATAGAGATAGATCAAGACGCTTAATTGGACTTTCACAAAGCACATACCTTGACAAAGTTTTGAAGAAGTTCAAAATGGATCAACCAAAGAAAGGGTTCTTGCCTGTGTTACAAGGTGTGAAGTTGAGTAAGACTCAATGCCCGACCACTGCAGAAGATAGAGAGAAAATGAAAGATGTTCCCTATGCTTCAGCCATAGGCTCTATCATGTATGCAATGCTGTGTACTAGACCAGATGTGTGCCTTGCTATTAGTTTAGCAGGGAGGTACCAAAGTAATCCAGGAGTGGATCACTGGACAACGGTCAAGAACATCCTGAAATACTTGAAGAGGACTAAGGATATGTTTCTCATTTATGGAGGTGATAAAGAGCTTGTCGTAAATGCTTACGTCAATGCAAGCTTTGACACTGATTCAGACAATTCTAAATCGCAAACTGGATACGTATTTAAATTGAACGGTGGAGCTGTCAGTTGGTGTAGTTCTAAACAAAGCGTCGTGGCAGGATCTACATGTGAAGTGGAGTACATAGCTGCTTCGGAAGCAGCAAATGAAGGAGTCTGGATGAAGGAGTTCATATCCGATCTAGGTGTCATACCTAGTGCATCGGGTCCAATGAAAATCTTTTGTGACAATACTAGTGCAATTACCTTGGCAAAGGAATCCAGATTTCACAAGAGAACCAAGCACATCAAGAGACGCTTCAACTCCATCCGGGATCAAGTCCAGGTGGGAGACATAGAGATTTGCAAGATACATACAGATCTGAATGTTGTAGACCCATTGACAAAGCCTCTTCCATGAGCAAAACATGATCAGCACCAAGACTCCATGGATGTTAGAATCATTACTGTGTAATCTAGATTATTGACTCTAGTGCAAGTGGGAGAATGAAGGAAATATGCCCTAGAGGCAATAATAAAGTTATTATTTATTTCCTTATATCATGATAAATGTTTATTATTCATGCTAGAATTGTATTAACCGGAAACATAATACTTGTGTGAATACATAGACAAACAGAGTGTCACTAGTATGCCTCTACTTGACTAGCTCGTTGATCAAAGATGATTATGTTTCCTAGCCATAGACCTGAGTTGTCATTTGATTAACGGGATCACATCATTAGGAGAATGATGTGATTGACTTGACCCATTCCGTTAGCTTAGCACTTGATCGTTTAGTATTCTGCTATTGCTTTCTTCATGACTTATACAAGTTCCAATGACTATGAGATTATGCAACTCCCGTTTATCGGAGGAACACTTTGTGTACTACCAAACGTCACAACGTAACTGGGTGATTATAAAGGTGCTCTACAGGTGTCTCCGAAGGTACTTGTTGGGTTGGCGTATTTCGAGATTAGGATTTGTCACTCCAATTGTCGGAGATGTATCTCTATGCCCACTCGGTAATGCACATCACTACAAGCCTTGCAAGCATTGCAACTAATGAATTAGTTGCGGGATGATGTATTACGGAACGAGTAAAGAGACTTGCCGGTAACGAGATTGAACTAGGTATTGAGATACCGACGATCAAATCTCGGGCAAGTAACATACCGATGACAAAGGGCACTACATATGTTGTTATGCGGTTTGACCGATAAAGATCTTCGTAGAATATGTGGGAGCCAATATGAGCATCCAGGTTCCGCTATTGGTTATTGACCGGAGACGTGT
Source organism: Triticum dicoccoides (assembly GCF_002162155.2). NCBI lineage: Eukaryota > Viridiplantae > Streptophyta > Magnoliopsida > Poales > Poaceae > Triticum > Triticum dicoccoides. The sequence continues at coordinate 525,937,708 of NC_041388.1, forward strand.
CCCTGTCATGTCTACATAGTTCTTGAACCCATAGGGTCCGCACGCTTAAAGTTTGATGACAGTTATATTATGAGTATTTGTTTTTTGATGTACCGAAGGTAGTTCGGAGTCCCGGATGTGATCACGGACATGACGAGGAGTCTCGAAATGGTCGAGACATAAAGATCAATATATTGGACGACTATGTTTAGACACCAGAATGGTTTCGGGGAGTTCCGGGCATATACCAGAGTACCGGGGGGTTACCGAAACCCCCCGGGGAGACTAATGGTCCTATTGGGCCCTAGCGGAGAAGAGGAGGGGCAGCCAAGGGCAGCTGCTCATCCCCTTCCCCCAGTCCGAATTGGACAAGGAGGGGGGCGGCACCCCCCTTTCCTTTCCCCCTCTCTCTCCTTCCCTCTCCTCTCCTACTGCCACTTGCAAGGGGGGAGTCCTACTCCTGGTGGGAGTAGGACTCCTCATGGGGCGTGCCTAGGGTGGCCGCCCCCCTCCTCCTCCTCCTCCACTCCTTTATATACGGGGAGGGAGGCGCCCCTTGGAGACACAACAATTGATCCCTTGGATCTCTTAGCCGTGTGCGGTGCCCCCCTCCACCATATTCCACCTCGATAATATCGTAGCGGTGCTTAGGCGAAGCCCTGCGTCGGTAGCATCATCAACACCGTCAGCACACCATCGTGCTGACGGAACTCTCCCTAAGCTCGGCTGGATCGGAGTTCGTGGGACGTCATCGAGTTGAACATGTGCAGAACTCGGAGGTGTCGTACGTTCGATACTTGATCGGTCGGATCGTGAAGACGTACGACTACATCAACCACGTTGTGCTAACGCTTCCGCTTTCGGTCTACGAGGGTACGTGGACACACTCTCCCCTCTCGTTGCTATGCATCACCATGATCTTGCATGTGCTTAGGAATTTTTTTGAAATTACTACGTTCCCCAACACGGTCAGCGAAGTCCTGCACCGTAGAGGTGAAGGGAAGGCGGCCGAGCTCCGCCAGGCGGCTCCCGGGAACCGGAGGTCCAAAGCGAAGGATGCAAAGCTCGCGAAGCGCTCCCAAGGGGTCATGGCGCCCTCATCCTGCTCGAGAGCGTAATACCACGTCTGGGCCGCGCCGCGGAGGTGGTAAGAGGCGAGCCAGGTCCGCTCCGATGCGAGGGTGCACTGCCCGCGAAAGAACTTGTTGCAATGGTTGAGCCAGTTGAGGGGGTCCTCCGTGCCGTCATATGTGGCGAAGTCGATCTTGGCGAACCGCGGCGGTCCCTGGGTCGGAGCGCCGTGTCGAGCTAGCTCGGAGGTGCGGAGCAGCAAGGCGGGTAGCGCCTGGTCGGGGTACTCCGGGTAGGGACCCACTGAGCTCGATGGCCCAATGAACTGCGGAAACAGGGTCGGCTGCTCCGGAGCCGTGGTGTAGACCGGCGATGGCGAAGACCCAGCCGCCCAAGCTAGTAGGGGCGATGGGGAGGGCGGGAACCGGACCTGATGGATCGGCAGTCCGGCCGGTGAGGATGCCCCCGAGTTGGGCAGCGGCGGCGCCGGTGGTTGCAGCGTCGGTTGTGGCGGTTGGACGGGCGCGTCGGTGGTCCTGGGGGAAGACGGTGGCTGCAGATGCCATAGGGGGGCTGCAGCGGACGGCGCCGGTAGATGCCACCGAGTGGCCGTGGCCGGAGGGGTCCTGCCGGGGTGACCCGCTTGGAACGGCAGCAGCGGCAGCCTTGTGCAGGCCGACGTATGATGTCTACTACGCAACCTTCTTCTTGTAGACGTTGTTGGGCCTCCAAGTGCAGAGGTTTGTAGGACAGTAGCAAATTTCCCTCAAGTGGATGACCTAAGGTTTATCAATCCGTGGGAGGCGTAGGATGAAGATGGTCTCTCCCAAGCAACCCTGCAACCAAGTAACAAAGAGTCTCTTGTGTCCCCAACACACCCAATACAATGGTAAATTGTATAGGTGCACTAGTTCGGCGAAGAGATGGTGATACAAGTGCAATATGGATGGTAGATATAGGTTTTTGTAATCTAAAAATATAAAAACAGCAAGGTAGCAAGCGATAAAAGTGAGCGTAGACGGTATTGCAATGCTAGGAAACAAGGCCTAGGGTTCATACTTTCACTAGTGCAAGTTCTCTCAACAATAATAACATAGTTGGATCACATAACTATCCCTCAACATGCAACAAAGAGTCACTCCAAAGTCACTAATAGCGGAGAACAAACGAAGAGATTATGGTAGGGTACGAAATCACCTCAAAGTTATTCTTTCCGATCAATCCATTGGGCTATTCCTATAAGTGTCACAAACAGCCCTAGAGTTCATAGTAAAATAACACCTTAAGACACACATCAACCAAAACCCTAATGTCACCTAGATACTCCAATGTCACCTCAAGTATCCGTGGGTATGATTATATGATATGCATCACACAATCTCAGATTCATCTATTCAACCAACACATAGAATCTCAAAGAGTTCCCCAAAGTTTCTACCGGAGAATCAAGATGAAAACGTGTGCCAACCCCTATGCATAGGTTCATGGGCGGAACCCGCAAGTTAATCACCAAAACATACATCAAGTGGATCAATAGAATACCCCATTGTCACCACGGGTATCCTACGCAAGACATACATCAAGTGTTCTAAAATCATTAAAAGACTCAATCCGATAAGATAACTTCAAAGAGGAAACTCAATCCATTACAAAAGAGTAGAGGGGGAGAAACATCATAAGATCCAACTATAGTAGCAAAGCTCGCGATACATCAAGATCGTATCACCTCAAGAACACGAGAGAGAGAGAGAGAGATCAAACACATAGCTACTGGTACATACCCTCAGCCCCGAGGGTGAACTACTCCCTCCTCGTCATGGAGAGCGCCGGGATGATGAAGATGGCCACCGGTGAGGGTTCCCCCCTCCGGCAAGGTGCCGGAACAGGGTCCCGATTAGTTTTTGGTGGCTACAGAGGCTTGCGGCGGCGGAACTCCCCATCTATTCTGTTCCCCGAAGGTTTTAGGGTATATTGGTATATATAGGAGGAAGAAATACATCAGGGGAGCCACGAGGGGCCCACGAGGGTGCAGGGCGCGCCCAGGGGGTGGGCGCACCCCCTGCCTCATGCCTTCCTCGTTGCTTCCCTGACGTGCACTCCAAGCCCCCTGGATTGCTTCCGTTCCAAAAATAACTTTCCTGAAGGTTTCATTCCGTTTGGACTCCGTTTGATATTCCTTTTGTGCGAAACACTGAAACAAGGGAAAAACAGGAACTGGCACTAGGCTCTGGGTCAATAGATTAGTCCCAAATGTAATATAAAAGTGCATAATAAAGACCATAAACATCCAAGATGGATAATATAATAGCATGAAACAATAAAAAATTATAGATACATTGGAGACGTATCAGCATCCCCAAGCGCAATTACTGCTCGTCCTCGAGTAGGTAAATGATAAAAACAGAATTTTTGATGTGGAATGCTACTAGGCATAATTTCAATGTAATTCTTCTTAATAGTGGTATGAATATTCAGATCCGAAAGATTCAAGATGAAAGTTCAATATTGACATAAAAATAATAATACTTCAAGCATACTAACTAAGCAATTATGTCCTCTCAAAATAACATGGCCAAAGAAAGTTCATCCCTACAAAATCATATAGTTTAGTCATGCTCCATTTTCGTCACACAAGAATGATGTCATCTTGCACAACCCCGATGACAAGCCAAGCAATTGTTTCATACTTTATTAATCTCAAACTTTTTCGACCTTCATGCATTACATGAGCGTGAGCCATGGATATAGCACTATGGGTGGAATAGAATATAATGATGGGGGTTATGTGGAGAAGATAAAAAGGGAGAAAGTCTCACATCAACGAGGCTAATCAATGAGCTATGGAGATGCCCATTGATTGATGTTAATGCAAGGAGTAGGGATTGCCATGCAACGGATGCACTAGAGCTATAAATGTATTAAAGCTCAACAAAAGAAACTAAGTGGGTGTGCATCCAACTTTCTTGCTCACGAAGACCTAGGGCATTTAAGGAAGCCATCGTTGGAATATACAAGCCAAGTTCTATAATGAAAAGTTCCCACTAGTATATGAAAGTGACAAAACAAGAGACTCTCTATCTTGAAGATCATGGTGCTACTTTGAAGCACAAGTGTGGTAAAAAGGATAGTAACATTGTCCCTTCTCTCTTTTTCTCTCATTTTTTCGGGCCTTCTCTTTTTTATGGCCTTTCTCCTTTTTTTACCTCACTTGGGACAATGCTCTAGAAAATGATGATCATCACACTTCTATTTATTAAAACTCAATGATTACAACTTGATATTAGAACAAAGTATGACTCCATATGAATGCCTCCGGCGGTGTACCAGGATATGCAATGAACCAAGAGTGACATGTATGAAAGAATTATGAACGGTGGCTTTGCCACAAATACGATGTCAACTACATGATTATGCAAAGCAATATGACAATGATGAACATGTCATGATAAACGGAACGGTGGAAAGTTGCATGGCAATATATCTCGGAATGGCTATGGAAATGCCATAATAGGTAGGTATGGTGGCTGTTTTGAGGAAGATGTAAGGAGTTTTATATGTGAAAGTGCATATCATATCACGGGGTTTGGATGCACCGGCGAAGTTTGCACCAACTCTCAATGTGAGAAAGGGCAATGCACGGTACCGAAGAGGCTAGCAATGATGGAAAGGTGAGAGTGCGTATAATCCATGGACTCAACATTAGTCATAAAGAACTCACATACTTATTGTAAAAATCTACAAGTCATCAAAAACCAAGCACTACACGCATGTGTTGGAAATATGCCCTAGAGGCAATAACAAATTAGTTATTATTATTATATTTCCTTGTTCATGATAATCATTTATTATCCATGCTAGAATTGTATTGATAGGAAACTCAGATACATGTGTGGATACATAGACAACACCATGTCCCTAGTAAGCCTCTAGTTGACTAGCTCGTTGATCAATAGATGGTTAGGTTTCCTGACCATGGACATTGGATGTCGTTCATAACGGGATCACATCATTAGGAGAATGATGTGATGGACAAGACCCAATCCTAAGCCTAGCACAAGATCGTGTAGTTTGTATGCTAAAGCTTTTCTAATGTCAAGTATCATTTCCTTAGACCGTGAGATTGTGCAACTCCCGGATACCGTAGGAATGCTTTGGGTGTACCAAACGTCACAACGTAACTGGGTGGCTACAAAGGTGCACTACGAGTATCTCCGAAAGTGTCTGTTGGGTTGGCACGAATCGAGATTGGGATTTGTCACTCCGTGTAACGGAGAGGTATCTCTGGGCCCACTCGGTAGGACATCATCATAATGTGCACACATCATCTAGGAGTTGATCACGGGATGATGTGTTACGGAACGAGTAAAGAGACTTGCCGGTAACGAGATTGAACAAGGTATCGGGATACCGACGATCGAATCTCGGGCAAGTATCATACCAGTAGACAAGTATACGGGATTGATTGAATCCTTGACATCGTGGTTCATCCGATGAGATCATCGTGGAACATGTGGGAGCCAACATGGGTATCCAGATCCCGCTGTTGGTTATTGACCAGAGAGATGTCTCGGTCATGTCTGCATGATTCCCGAGCCCGTAGGGTCTACACACTTAAGGTTCGATGACGCTAGGGTTATAGGGAAGGTATGTACGCGGTTACCAAATGTTGTTTGGAGTCCTGGATGAGATCTCGGACATCACGAGGAGTTCCGGAATGGTCCGGAGGTGAAGATTGATATATTGGACGAAGGGTTTTGGAGTCCGGAAGTGTTCCGGAGGTACCGGGTGATGACCAGCATGACCGAAAGGTATTTCGGGAGCCCCGGCAAGTGTTGGGGGGGCTTCATGGGCCAAGGGAAGGGGGAAAACCAGCCCACTAAGGGGCTGTGCGCCCCCTCACCTATTCCCACGTGACCAGGGGGTTTGGGGCGCCCCATCTAGGGTTCCCACCTCCTGGCTTGGGGGCCAAGTCACCCAAGGGGGAGATCCCATCTGCCCTGGCCGCCGCCCCCCTAGGGGAAACGCTAGGGCGCCTCCCCTCCCCCTTGCCCCTATATATATAGTGGAGGTTTTGGCGCTGCCCAACACACGAGTCTCTCTCTCCCAAGGCGCAGCCCTACCTCTCTCCCTCCTCGTCTCTTGTAGTGCTTGGCGAAGCCCTGCTGGAGTACCGCGCTCCTCCACCACCACCACGCCGTCGTGCTGCTGCTGGACGGAGTCTTCCCCAACCTCTCCCTCTCTCCTTGCTGGATCAAGGCATGGGAGACGTCACCGGGCTGCACGTGTGTTGAACATGGAGGCACCGTTGTTCGGCGCTTAGATCGGAATCGACCGTGATCTGAATCGCCACGAGTACGACTACCTCATCCGCGTTTTGCAACGCTTCCGCTTAGCGATCTACAAGGGTATGTAGATGCACTCCCCTTCCCCTCATTGCTAGATTACTCCATAGATTGATCTTGGTGATGCGTAGAAAATTTTAAATTTCTGCTACGATCCCCAACAGTGGCATCATGAGCTAGGTCTATGCATAGTTTCTATGCACGAGTAGAACACAAGTTGTTGTGGGCGTCGATTTTTTCAATTTACTTGCTGTTACTAGTCTTATCTTGATTCGGCGGCATCGTGGGATGAAGCGGCCCGGACCGACATTACACGTACTCTTACATGAGACAGGTTCCACTGACTGACATGCACTAGTTGCATAAGGTGGCTAGCGGGTGTCTGTCTCTCCCACTTTAGTCAGATCGGATTCGATGAAAAGGGTCCTTATGAAGGGTAAATAGAAATTGGCATATCACGTTGTGGTTTTGGCGTAGGTAAGAAACGTTCTTGCTAAGAAACCTATAGCAGCCACGTAAAAATTTGCAACAACAATTAGAGAACGTCTAACTTGTTTTTGCAGCATATACCGTGTGATGTGATATGGCCAAAAGGATGTGATGAATGATATATGTGATGTATGAGATTGATCATGTTCTAGTAATAGGAATCACAACTTGCATGTCGATGAGTATGACAACCGGCAGGAGCCATAGGAGTTGTCTTAATTTATTTATGACCTGCGTGTCAACATAAACATCATGTAATTACTTTACTTCATTGCTAACCGTTAGCCGTAGTAGTAGAAGTAATAGTTGGCGAGACAACTTCACGAAGACATGATGATGGAGATCATGATGATGGAGATCATGGTGTCATGTTGGTGACGATGATGATCATGGCGCCCCGAAGATGGAGATCAAAAGGAGCAAAATGATATTGGCCATATCATGTCACTATTTGATTGCATGTGATGTTTATCATGTTTTACATCTTATTTGCTTAGAACGACGATAGCTTAAATAATATGATCCCTCGCAATAATTTCAAGAAAGTGTTCCCCCTAACTGTGCACCATTGCGAAGGTTCGTTGTTTTGAAGCACCACGTGAAGATCAGGTGTGATAGATTCTAACGTTCGAATACAACGGGTGTAAGCCAGATTTACACACGCAATACACTTAGGTTGACTTGACGAGCCTAGCATGTACAGACATGGCCTCGGAACACGGAAGACCGAAAGGTCAAACATGAGTCGTATAGAAGATACGATCAACATGAAGATGTTCACCGATGATGACTAGTCCGTCTCACGTGATGATCGGACACGGCCTAGTTGACTCGGATCATGTATCACTTAGATGACTAGAGGGATGTCTATCTGAGTGGGAGTTCATTATATAATTTGATTAGATGAACTTATTTATCATGAACAATAGTCTAAGTTGTCTTTGCAAAAAGGTTGTAGATCAATAGCTCGTGTTGTAGCTCCCTGTTTCAATACATTCCTAGAGAAATATTAAGTTGAAAGATATTGTAAGCAATGATGCGGACTAGGTCCGTTGCCTGAGGAGTGTCCTCACTGCTACACAGAAGGCTTATGTCTTTGATGCACCGCTCGGTGTGCCAACCCCTCCAGCGTCGTCTGTGGATGTTATGAACATCTGACAAATACGTCTTGATGACTACTTGATAGTTAAGTGCACCATACTTTACGGCTTAGAATCGGGATTCCAATGACGTTTTGAACGCCATAGAACATATGAGATGTTCCAAGAGCTGAAATTGAGATTTCAGGCTCATGCCCGTGTTGAGAGGTATGAGACCTCTAACAAGTTCTTTGCCTACAAGATGGAGGAGAATAGCTCAGCTAGTGAGCATGTGCTCAGAATGTCTGGGTGCTACAATCACTTGAATCAAGTGGGAGTTAAACTTCCAGATAAGATAGTGATTGATAGAGTTCTCTAGTAACTATCACTAAGCTACTAGATCTTCGTGATGAACTATGACATGCAAGGGATGGAGATGATCCCTGAGCTGTTTGCGGTGCTTAAGACCGCAAAAAGTAGAAATAAAGAAGGAGCATCAAGTGTTGATGGTTTAACAAGACCACTGGTTTCAAGAAGGGCAAGGGCTAGAAGGGAAAATTCATGAATGGCAAACCAGTTGCCGCTCCAGTGAAGGAATCCAAGGTTGAACCCAAACCGGAGACTAAATGCTTCTATTGTAAGGGGAACGGTCACTGGTAGCGGAACTACCCCAAATGCATGGTAGATAAGAAGGCTGGCAACTTCAATAAAGTATATACGTGTTATTAATGTGTACCTTACTAGTACTCCTGGTAGCACCTGGGTATTGGATAGCGGTTCAATTGCTATTATTGGTGACTTGAAGCAAAAGCTACGGACTAAACGGAGACTGGCTAAGGGCGAGGTGACGAGTGTGTTTGAAGTGTTTCCAAAGTTGATGAGATCACCATCGCACGCTCCATCTGCCTTCGGGATTAGTATTGAACCTAGATAAATGTTATCAGGTGTCTACGTTGAGCATGAATATGATTAGATCATGTTCATTGCAATACGGTTATTCATTTAAGTTAGAGAATAATGGTTATTCTGTTTACATGAATAATACCTTTCATGGTCATGCACCCTATGTGAATGGTTGATTGAATCTCGGTCGTGGTAATACACATGTTCACGCCAAAAGATGTAGAGTTAATAATGATAGTACCACTTTCTTGTGGCACTGCCGCTTAGGTCATATTGGCGTAAGATGCATGAAGAAACTCCATGTCGATGGATGTTTGGAGTCACTTGATTTTGAATCGCTTGACACATGCGAGCCATGCCTCATGGGCAGGATGACTAAGACCCCGTTTTCAGGTACAATGAAATGGGCAAGTGACTTGTTGGAAATCGTACATGCTGATGTGTGTGATCCAATAAGAATTGAGGCGTGCGGTGGACATCGTTATTTTCTCGTCCTCACTGACGATTTGAGTAGATATGGGTATATTTACTTAATGAAGCACAAGTCTGAAATGTTTGAAAAAGTTCAAGCAATTTCAGAGTGAAGTTAAGAACCATCATAACAAGAAGATCAAATTCTTACGATCTGATCGATGGAGAATTTCTGAGTTATGAGTTTGGCAATCACTTAACACATTGTGAAATTGTTTCACAGTTGACACCACCTGGAACACCACAGCGTAATGGCGTGTCCGGACGTCGTAATCAAACCTTATGAGATATGGTGCGATCTATGATGTCTCTTACCGATCTACCACTATCATTTTGAGGTTATGCGTTAGAGACAGTTGCATTCACTTTAGATAGGGCACCATCTAAGTCCGTTGAGACAACGTCTTATGGACATTGGTTTGGCAAGAAACCGAAGTTGTCGTTTCTAAATATTTGGTGCTGCGATGCTTAAGGCTTTAGCCGAAAAAGCTCGAACCAAAAGCGGACAAATACATCTTCATAGGATACCCAAAGGTAATAGTTGGGTATACCTTATATCTCAGATCCGAGGGCAAAGTGTTTGTCGCTAAGAACGGGTCCTTTCTCGAGAAGGAGTTTCTCTCGAAAGAATTGAGTGGGAGGAAGATAGAACTTGATGAGGTTGTTGAACCTCTACTTCAACCGAAAAGTGGTGCAACACAGAAAGATGTTTCTATGGTGCCTACGTCGGTTGAAGAGGAAGTTAATGATAGTGATCATGAAGCTTCGGATCAAGTTGCTATCAAACCTCATAGGTCGACAAGGATATGTACTACTCCTGAGTGGTACGGTGATCCTGTCTTAGATATCATGTTGGAAAACAATGAACCTACGAGCTATGGAGAAGCGATGATGGGCCCATATTCCGACAAATGGTTAGAAGCCATGAAATCCGAGATAGGATCCATGTATAAGAACAAAGCATGGACTTTGGTGAACTTGCCCGAGGATCGGCAAGCCATTGAGATAAATGGATCTTTAAGAAGAAGACAGACGTGGACGGTAATATTACCGTCTATGAAGCTCGACTTGTGGCAAAGAGTCTTTTCACAAGTTCAAGGAGTTGACTACGATGAGATTTTCTCACCCGTAGCGATGTTTAAGTCCATCGGAATCATGTTAGCATTAGCTGTATTTTTCGATTATGAAATCTGACAGATGGATGTCAAAACAAGTTTTCTTACCAGTTTTCGTAAGAAAAAGTTGTATGTGATACTCCCTCCGTTTTTATTTAGTCTGCATATTAGGTTTGACCGAAGTCAAACTTTGTAAAGTTTGACCAAGTTTATAGAAAAATATATAAACAATTACCATAATTAATCTATTTGATGTGAAAATACATTCAATAATGAATTTAGTGGTGTTGATTTTTACTATATATGTTAATATTTTTGTTTATAAACTTAGTCAAAGTTTACAAAGCTTGACTTTGACCAAAGCTAATATGCGGACTAAATAAAAACGGAGGGAGTACAATAAAAGGTTTTGTCGATCCTAAGGATGCTAAAAGGTATGCTGGCTCCAGCGATCCTTCTATGGACTAGAGCAAGCATCTCGGAGTCGGAATATATGCTTTGATGGAATGATCAAAGCTTTTAGGTTTATACAATGTTTGCTAGAAACTTGTATTTACAAGAAAGTGAGTGGGAGCACTACAACATTTCTGATAAGTATATGTGGATGACATATTGTTGATCCGAAATAATGTAGAATTTCTGGAAAGCATAAATGGTTGTTTGAAGAGTGATTTTCAAAGGAAGACCTGGATAAAGCTGCTTACATATTGGGCATCAAGATCTATAGAGATAGATCAAAACGCCTGATGATACTTTCAAAGAACGCACACCTTGACATGATTTTGAAGGATTTTGAAATAGATCAGTCAAAGAAGGGATTCTTACCTGAGTAGTAAGGTGTGAAGTTGAGTAAGACTCAAAGCTTGGCCACGGTAGAAGAAAGAGGAAGGACGAAGGTCGTCCCCTATGCTTTTTTCATAGGCTCTATATGGTATGCCATGCTGAGTACCGCACCTGATTTGTGCCTTGCCACATGTCTGGCAAGAGGGTACAAAGGTGATCCAGGACTGGATAACTGGATAGTGGTCAAAATTATCCTTAGAGGAATAAGGAAATATTTCTCGGTTATGGAGGTGATAAAGAGTTCAACGTTAAGAGTTACGTCGATGCAAGCTTTAACACCAATCCGGTTGACTATGAGTAGAAAATTCGGATATGTATAATGGAGCAACCATTTGGAATAGTGTAACGCCCTCGATGCGGCTATATCTCCCACGTGTCGAAGCACGACTTAGAGGCATAACCGCATTGAAAGCAATGTCGCAAGTGAGGTAATCTTCACACGACCCATGTAATACAATAGGGGAAAAGATACATAGTTGGCTTACAATCGCCACTTCAGACAATTACATGAATAAAGCATTACATCATCCAAATACACACCAGGTCCGACTACGGAACCAAAATAAAAGAAGAACCCGAAATGCGACAAGGTCCCCGATCGACCCCAACTGGGCTCCACTACTGATCAACTAGAACGAAACAACACAAAGGACAAGATCTTCATCGAGCTCCTCCTTGACCTTGGTTGTGTCACCTGCATGGTCTCATCGGCACCTGCAAGCTGGTTTTGGAATTATCTGTGAGCCACAGGGACTCAGCAATCTCGCACCCTCGTGATCAAGACTATTTAAGCTTATGGGTAAGGTAAAAGGTATGAGGTGGAGCTACAGCAAGCGACTAGCATATATGGTGGCTAACATACGCAAATGAGAGCGAGAAGAGAAGGCAAAGCACGGTCGATAAAAGTATGATCAAGAAGTGATCCTAGAACAACCTACGTCAAGCATAACTCCAACACCGTGTTCACTTCCCGGACCCCGCCGAGAAGAGACCATCATGGTTACACACGCGGTGGATGTATTTTAATTAAGGTCAAATTCAGGTTTTGTACAACCGGACATTAACAAATTCCCATCTACCCATAACCGCGGGCACGGCTTTCAAAAGTTCAAATCCCTGTAGGGGTGTCCCAACTTAGCCCATCACAAGCTCTCACGGTCAATGAAGGATATTCCTTCTAGCGGGAAGACCCGATCAGACTCGGAATCCCGGTTACAAGACATCCTCGACAATGGTAAAACAAGTCCAGCAAGACCGCCCGATGCGCCGACATCCTGATAGGAGCTGCACATATCTCGTTCTCAGGGCAACACCGGACGAACACTACGTACAGCTAAAACCAGCCCTCAAGTTTCCCCGAGGTGGCGCCGCAAGTGGCTCTAGTTTGGACCAACACTTAGACAAGCACTGGCCCGGGGGGGGGAGGGGGGGTTAAAATAAAGATGACCTTCGGGATGCGTGACTCCCAAGGGAAAAAGGCTAGGTGGTGAATGGTAAAACCGAGGTTGGGCCTTGCTGGAGGAGTTTTATTCAAAGCAAACTGTCAAGGGGTTCCCATTATAACCCAACCGCGTAAGGAACGCAAAATCCAGGAACATAACACCGGTATGACGGAAACTAGGGAGGCAAGAGTGGAACAAAACACTAGGCATAAGGCCGAACCTTCCACCCTTTACCAAGTATATAGATGCATTAATTAAATAAGATATATTGTGATATCCCAACAAAATATCCATGTTCCAAACATGGAACAAGCTCCAATCTTCACCTGCAACTAACAACGCTATAAGAGGGGCTGAGCAAAGTGGTAACATAGCCAAACAATGGTTTGCTAGGACAAGGTGGGTTAGAGGCTTGGTTCAACAATATAGGAGGCATGATAAGCAAGTGGTAGGTATCGCGGCATAGGCATAGCAAAAGAGCGAGCAACTAGCAAGCAAAGATAGAAGTGATTTCGAGGGTATGGTCATCTTGCCTGAACTCCCGCAAGGAAGAAGAACGAGTCCATGAAGAAGACAAACAGACAAAGTCGAACGGATCCTCACAAACACGACGTTATCGGAACCAACCCGGAGAAGCAACACCGGAAAGGAGCAAGCAACATAGTAAACAAACCACCACATAACATGGCATGATGCACAACCAAGTATGATGCATGTCCGGTTTAATGAAGCATGGCATGGCAAAGTGCAACAAACAATACTACAAATTAAGTGGAGCTCAATATGCAACGAGTTGCATATTGCCAGACACCACATTTGGTTATTTAGTTCAATCTCGTTTATGTACCCAACAATATTAAATGTTCTTAGCATGGCACAAGGGTGAAGCAAAGTAAAATTACCTATCTAGTCAAGTTTAAATGAGGCCAGAAGCAACGAACAACAATTCCGGTAAATCCCCATATGCATATATTAGGTTTGGTGCTGTTCTGCCCTAAACCAAATTTTATAGTTGTTAAACATGCAAAGTGATACCACCATGTTAACTAGGCATTTTTCTACCCCATTTACATATAAAGTTTGTTAGAAACCGAGCTACGGTTATTTAGTTATGAATTAAACCGTTTTAGCATGCTATTTATGCAAAATTAAACAAACAACATTTTAGACATTTTTAACATGCATGAAAGTGGCATATTATGAAACTAGACAAGATTCTAAGCAACTTTCATATTAAGTTTGTTTTAATCCGATGCACGGTTCAACAGTTATTAAATGCATGATGCTTGGGGGGTTTTCTGCAAAACAGGTCTTCTCTGGAATATTAGGAAAATCCTCCTGAACTAAAAAAAACATCATGGGCCGAATCTGCAGGCTGCTCGGGCGCTCACCATGGGCTGAGGCCCAATTTGTTGAAGAGGTAGGCTAGAAGGGGCGGCGCGGATCTGGCCCGACTGGGCCTGGCTTGGCGCTGGGCCACGCGACTTGCGGCCACACGCAGAGGAGGCCGCTCGAGGCGAGGCGACTGGATCGAACGAACAACTAGGGGAGGCGCGGTCAACGAATGCAGGCGAGGCGCGTGTTCTTCCTCGAAGCAGAGCCACGGCGGCGCGGGCAACTCAAAGGAGGACGGAGCGACGGGAACGGGAGGGGATCGCTGGATCTGACGGTAGGCTCCTGGGACGACGCCGGATCAGAAGAAGACGACGACCCCGACATGGGCTCTTCAGCGAGGTGGCGTTCTGACGGAGCTGAAGCCTGTCCTCTATTCAACGAGGAGACAAATTCAGAGAGACGCAAGTCGGGGAAGGAAAAGGAGAGGCCGAGAGGGGCCTTGCTGAACGACAGCGACCCACCGGCGGCGGCGCCACGGCAAGGCGCAGAACCAACATGGGGCGAGGACTCGGCGAGGTGGATCCGGCAGCAACGACGAAGCAGCACGAGGACGACACAATGAAGCCCTGTGCACGGGAAAAAAGAGAGAGCTTGAGACTGGAGGCAGAGGAAAAACCATATGGAGAACAAGAGAGGGCGACGGGGATGGGGAAGGAAGAGGCACGGTGACATGACCTGCTGGTCGCCGGTGGCGGCAGGATGAGATGGCGTCGGGGGCTCATCTGCTGGTCTCAGGAGGAGCGGGAGAAGAGGAGCTCCTCCGGTTGGCCGGGTGGATCGAGGGAAGGGGCTGACTGCGAGGGGATCGATGGAGGTAGGTGGCGGAGCTGGGTTGGCTCGGGAAGGAGTGAGGGGATCCCAAGGAAGATTCTTTGAGCGGCGGCGGCAGGGAGGGACAAACCTCCTATGTTTTAGGGTTAGGCTAGATTAGGTGAGGTTGGACTATAAATATAAGGAAAAGAGGGAGTTTGGATCGTCCGATCGAAATCGAACGGTTCAGAAAGAATAGGCTAGGGAGTCCAAATAATAAAACGGTGACGTTTTGTAGATGTTTGGGGATGATCCAGACACAACGGTGGCGACAGTCCGGGTCGGGTCCGGGACAATTTCGGACGCGCACGTGAGGGGTTCGATGCACTGTGCAGAGAGGGTTTCGGACCGTGCGGTCGCATCGGACAACTCCGGAAGCGAAGAGGGGAAGGAGGATGGACTAGGTGGGTTGTGGCGAGACTGCGAGGGGAAGAAGAGAGAGAGAGGGCACGACATCTGTTTCCGGAGACCGAAAACGTCCGACGTTAGACCGGCTATAATGCCGCTATAGTTAATCGTTGGGGCGTCAAACGAACTCCGAATGCGATGAAACTTGGCAGGCGGCCTACCTACACTATAATAAGACCGCGCGCCAACTCTCATCCCAATCCGAGAACATTTTCCGGCCACTTATAAAATACTATCTCGGACATGTCGCGGGCGCGTGCAAGTGTGGTTGGGCTCAGAACGGACAACGGAGAGAACTCGGAGAACCCGGACGAATGCAAGTTTTGAAAAACATGATGATGCTATGCAAATGATGACATGATGAAATGCAACACGCAAGCAAATGACATGGCAACGCAGAGACTAACTGGAAGACACCTGGCACATCGGTCTCGGGGCATCACAAATAGCTCCAAGTGGAACGTGGTAGCAGCATCTACGATATGACATAAAGTTTTGTGAAGTACATGCGGATCTGATTGTTGCAGACCTGTTGACTATAACATCTCTCACAAGCATAACATGATCAAACCCAGAACTCATTAAGTGTTAATCACATGGTAATGTGAACTAGATTATTGACTCTAGTAAACTCTTTGGGTGTTAGTCACATGGCGATGTGACCTTGAGTGTTAATCACATAGTGATGTGAACTGTATTATTGACTCTAGTGCAAGTGGGAGACTGTTGGAAATATGCCCTAGAGGCAATAATAAATTAGTTATTATTATTATATTTCCTTGTTAATGATAATCGTTTATTATCCATGCTAGAATTGTATTTATAGGAAACTCAGATACATGTGTGGATACATAGACAACACCATGTCCCTAGTAAGCCTCTAGTTGACTAGCTCGTTGATCAATAGATGGTTACAGTTTCCTGATCATGGACATTGGATGTCATTGATAACGGGATCATATCATTAGGAGAATGATGTGATGGACAAAACCCAATCCTAAGCCTAGCACAAGATCGTGTAGCTCGTATGCTAAAGCTTTTCTAATGTCAAGTATCATTTCCTTAGACCATGAGATTGTGCAACTCCCGGATACCGTAGGAATGCTTTGGGTGTACCAAACGTCACAACGTAACTGGGTGGCTATAAAGGTGCACTACGGGTATCTCTGAAAGTGTCTGTTGGGTTGGCATGAATCGAGACTGGGATTTGTCACTCCGTGTAACGAGAGGTATCTGTGGGCCCACTCGGTAGGACATCATCATAATGTGCACAATGTGACCAAGGAGTTGATCACGGGATGATGAGTTACGGGACGAGTAAAGAGACTTTCCGGTAACGAGATTGAACAAGGTATCGGGATACCGACGATCGAATCTCGGGCAAGTATCATACCAGTAGACAAAGGGAATTGTATACGGGATTGATTGAATCCTTGACATCGTGGTTCATCCGATGAGATCATCGTGGAACATGTGGGAGCCAACATGGGTATCCAGATCCCGATGTTGGTTATTGACCAGAGAGATGTCTCGGTCATGTCTGCATGATTCCCGAGCCCGTAGGGTCTACACACTTAAGGTTCGATGACGCTAGGGTTATAGGGAAGGTATGTACGCGGTTACCGAATGTTGTTCGGAGTCCCGGATGAGATCTCGGACATCACGAGGAGTTCCAGAATGGTCCGAGGTGAAGATTGATATATTGGACGGAGGGTTTTGGAGTCCGAAAGTGTTTCGGAGGTACCAGGTGATGACCAGCATGACCGAAAGGTATTTCGGGAGCCCCGGCAAGTGTTGGGGGGCTTGATGGGCCAAGGAAAGGGGGAAAGCCAGCCTACTAAGGGGTTGTGCGCCCCCCTCACCCATTCCCACGTGACCAGGGGGTTTGGGGTGCCCCATCTAGGGTTCCCACCTCCTGGCTTGGGGGCCAAGTCACCCAACGGGGAGATCCCATCCGCCCTGGCCGCCGCCCCCCTAGGGGAAACCCTAGGGCGCCTCCCCTCCCCCTTGCCCCTATATATAGTGGAGGTTTTGGGGCTGCCCAACACACGAGTCTCTCTCTCCCAAGGCACAGCCTTACCTCTCTCCCTCCTCGTCTCTCGTAGTGCTTGGCGAAGCCCTGCTGGAGTACCGCGCTCCTCCACCACCACCACGCCGTCGTGCTGCTGCTGGACGGAGTCTTCCCCAACCTCTCCCTCTCTCCTTGCTGGATCAAGGCATGGGAGACGTCACCGGGCTGCACGTGTGTTGAACGCGGAGGCGCCGTTGTTCGGCGCTTCGATCGGAATTGACTGCGATCTGAATCGCCACGAGTACGACTACCTCATCCGCGTTCTTGCAACGCTTCCGCTTAGCGATCTACAAGGGTATGTAGATGCACTCCCATTCCCCTCATTGCTAGATTACTCCATAGATTGATCTTGGTGATGCGTAGAAAATTTTAAATTTTTGCTACGATCCCCAACAGCATGCTCCTAGGGGGATAGATTGGTAGGAAAAGACCATCGCTCGTCCCCGACCACCACTCATAAGGAGGACAATCAAAGAACACCTCATGTTTCAAATTTGTTGCATAATGTTTACCATACGTGCATGCTACGGGACTTGCAAACTTGAACACAAGTATTTCTCAAATTCACAACTACTCAACTAGCACAACTTTGATATCACTACCTCCATGTCTCAAAACAATCATCAAGCATCAAACTTCTCTTAGTATTCAACACACTCATAAGAAAGTTTTTACTAGAATTGAATACCTAGCATATTAGAATTATTTAAGCAAATTACCATGCTATTTAAGACTCTCAAAATAATCTAAGTGAAGCATGAGAGAATAATAGTTTCTACAAAACAAATCCACCACCGTGCTCTAAAAAGATATAAGTGGAGTACTAGAGCAAAAACTATATAACTCAAAAGATATAAGTGAAGCACATAGAGTATTCTAATAATTTCTGAATCATGTGTGTCTCTCTCAAAAGGTGTGTACAGCAAGGATGATTGTGGTAAACTAAAAAGAAAAGACTCAAATCATACAAGACGCTCCAAGCAAAACACATATCATGTGGTGAATAAAAATATAGCTCCAAGTAAAGTTACCGATGGATGTAGACAAAAGAGGGGATGCCTTCCGGGGCATCACCAAGCTTTGGCTTTTTGGTGTCCTTAGTTTATATTGGGGTGCCATGGGCATCCCCAAGCATAGTCTCTTGCCACTCCTTGTTCCCTAATCCATCAAATCTTTCACCCAAAACTTGAAAACTTCACAACACAAAACTTAACAGAAAATCTCGTGAGCTCTGTTAGCGAAAGAAAACAAAACACCACTTAAAGGTACTGTAATGAACTCATTCTTTATTTATAATTGTGTTAAACCTACTGTATTCCAACTTCTCTATGGTTTATAAACTATTTTACTAGCCATAGATTCATCAAAATAAGCAAGCAACACAATGAAAACAGAATCTGTCAAAAACAGAACAGTCTGTAGTAATCTGTACCAAACGTATACTTCTGGAACTCCAAAAATTCTAAAATAAATTGGTGGACCTGAGGAATTTGTCTAGTAATCATATGCAAAAAGAATAAACTAAATAACACTCTCCAGTAAAAAGTTGAAGCTAATCTCGTGAGCACTAAAGTTTCTGTTTTTACAGCATTATCATAAAGATTTCACCCAAGTCTTACCAAAGGTTCTACTTGGCACAAACACTAATTAAAACACAAAACCACATCTAAACAGAAGCTAGATGGATTATTTATTACTAAACAGAACCAAAAAGCAAGAAACTAAAATAAAGTTGGGTTGCCTCCCAACAAGCGCTAACGTTTAACGCCTCTAGCTAGGCATGAAGATTTCAATGATGCTCACACGAAAGATAAGAACTGAAACATAAAGAGAGCATCATGAAGAATATGACTAGCACATTTAAGTCTAACACACTTCCTATTCTTAGGGATTTTGTGAGCAAACAACTTATGGGAACAATAATCAACTAGCATAGGAAGGCAAAACAAGCATAACTTCAAAGCTTTAAGCACATAGAGAGGAAACTTGATATTATTGCTATTCCTACAAGCATATATTCCTCCCCCATAATAATTTTCAGTAGCATCATGAATACATTCAACAGTATAACCAGCACCTAAAGGATTATTTTCATGATCTACAAGCATAGAAAATTTACTACTCTCCACACAAGCAAAATTCTTCTCATTCGGAATAGTGGGAGTATCATAAGAGACTTGAATACTATAAATTGTTTCCACATTAAAAGAGTAATGTTCAGAAAAAGGGTAATCAAAATCATGACAAGTTTTATAAATATAATCATCACTACTTATTATAGCATAAGTTTCATCACAATAATCATCATAAGTAGCAACTTTGTTCTCATCATAATCGATTGAAACCTCTTCCAAGATAGTGGATACATCATTAAATAAAGTCATGACCTCTCCAAATCCATTTTCATAAATATTATAAGATTCAAAGTCCTCCAAAATAGTGGGATCATTACTTCCTAAAGTTGACACTCTTCAAAACCCACTTTCATCAGTATAATCATCATAGGTAGAAGGCATGCTATCATCATAACTACTTTGCATATCAAAACTTGGGAGGCTAAAAATATCATCATTATTAAACATAGCATCCCCAATCTTGGGACAAACATTAATTGGATCAAATATATTCTCAAAAACATCATCTTCATCAAACATAGCATCCCCAAGCTTGGGCCTTTTCATATCATAAGCATAATCACTCGCATCATTAATAGTATGGATAGCACCAATAGTATAGCAGTTATCATATTCTTCCAAGCAAGTGCCAAAAAGATTTTCAAGATCATAAGAAGTATCATTATCTTCCCAATCATAATCATCACAACAAGCAATAGGCATAACGAGATCATCATCAAGTGCATCATCTTCCAAAATTATTTTTGATTCATTTTCATGGGGCACAACAATAATAGGAGTAACATTATTTGGGAGAGATATCTTTTTACCTTTCTTCGTTTTTCTTTTCTTCTTCTTCACATCATGTGTGGGTTCAATCCTCTTTTTGGAGCTCCTTATTAATGAGATTGGTTGAATATAAGGCTCCTCCTCGTTACCTGATTCATCATAAGAAATAATAGGAGAATATTGGGAAGTCTCTTCCCTTTTGTTAGTATTCTCTTCATCTTCTATTTGTTTTCTTTTCTTTATGTAATTGGCGATATAAGGATTTTCAATGCAATTCACCGCACAATACATATAAATTTCTTCTAGATCAATATTAAGAAGTTTATCACGGGCAAATACTGGAAGATGCTTAGTTATGCATTTCATTTCTTCGTAACCCATAAGAAAACTAAGTTCATTATAATATGCAAGGGAAATCAAGTCATCACAATTTTTGGACACGATTAGATCATGAAACAATTTGCATCGGATAGATAAATGACCCCGTTCATTGCTAAGTTCATAAGTATGGCTAAGAAAATTTAAATTTTCAGCACAAACATCTAGCCTTTCTTGCAACAATTTAGTTTCTAAATGCGTATGCCTCTTACAATATCTATCTTCCCTATTTGGTATGTACTTGCAAACCCAATGCACTCCACAAAAATTGACATGTTTATAGGAGACATTTTCATCATAACTAGTGCAATCATCATTAGTATTATGGATATTCAAGGAGTTCATACTAACAAAATTGCAATCATGCTTATCATTCAAAGATTTAGTGCCAAACATTTTAATGCATTCTTCTTCTAACACTTTGGCACAATTTTCCTTTCCATCATACTCACGAAAGATATTAAAAAGGTGAAGCGTATGAGGTAAACTCAATTCCATTTTTTTATAGTTTTCTTTTATAAACTAAACTAGTGCTAAAACAAGAAACAAAAAGATTCGATTGCAAGATCTAAAGATATACCTTCAAGCACTCACCTCCTCGGCAACGGCGCTAGAAACTGCTTGATGTCTACTACGCAACCTTCTTCTTGTAGGCGTTGTTGGGCCTCCAAGTGCAGAGGTTTGTAGGACAATATCAAATTTCTCTCAAGTGGATGACCTAAGGTTTATTAATCCGTGGGAGGTGTAGGATGAAGATGGTCTCTCTCAAGCAACCCTGCAACCAAATAACAAGGTTTCTCTTGTGTCCCCAACACACCCAATACAATGGTAAATTGTATAGGTGCACTAGTTCGGCGAAGAGATGGTGATACAAGTGCAATATGGATGGTAGATATAGGTTTTTGTAATCTGAAAATATAAAAATAGCAAGGTAGCAAGCAATAAAAGTGAGCGTAAACGGTATTGCAATGCTAGGAAACAAGGCATAGGGTTCATACTTTCACTAGTGCAAGTTCTCTCAACAATAATAACATAGTTGGATCACATAATTATCCCTCAACATGCAACAAAGAGTCACTCCAAAGTCACTAATAGCGGAGAACAAATGAAGGGATTATGGTAGGGTACGAAACCACCTCAAAGTTATTCTTTCCGATCAATCCATTGGGCTATTCCTATAAGTGTCACAAACAGCCTAGAGTTCGTAGTAAAATAACACCTTAAGACACACATCAACCAAAACCCTAATGTTACCTAGATACTCCAATGTCACCTCAAGTATCCGTCGGTATGATTATACGATATGCATCACACAATCTCAGATTCATCTATTCAACCAACACATAGAACCTCAAAGAGTGCCCCAAAGTTTCTACCGGAGAATGAAGACGAAAACGTGTGCCAACCCCTATGCATAGGTTCATGGGCGGAACCCGCAAGTTGATCACCAAAACATACATCAAGTGGATCAATAGAATACTCCATTGTCACCACGGGTATCCCACGCAAGACATACATCAAGTGTTATCAAATCATTAAAAGACTCAATCCGATAAGATAACTTCAAAGGGAAAACTCAATCCATTACAAGAGAGTAGAGGGGGAGAAACATCATAAGATCCAACTATAGTAGCAAAGCTTGCGATACATCAAGATCGTATCACCTCAAAGGACATGAGAGAGAGAGATCAAACACATAGCTACTGGTACATACCCTTAGCCCCGAGGGTGAACTACTCCCTCCTCGTCATGGAGAGCGCCGGGATGATGAAGATGGCCACTGGTGAGGGTTCCCCCCTCCGGCAGGGTGCTGGAACAGGGTCCCGATTGGTTTTTGGTGGCTACAGAGGCTTGCGGCGGCGGAACTTCCCATCTATTCTGTTCTCCGAAGGTTTTAGGGTATATTGGTATATATAGGAGGAAGAAATACGTTAGGGGAGCCACGAGGGGCCCACGAGGGTGGAGGGCGCGCCCCTGCCTCGTGCCTTCCTCGTTGATTCCTTGACGTGCACTCCAAGTCCCCTGGATTGCTTCCATTCCAAAAATAACTTTCCCGAAGGTTTCATTCCGTTTGGACTCCGTTTGATATTCCTTTTGTGCGAAACACTGAAACAAGGGAAAAAACAGGAAGTGACACTGGGCTCTGGGTCAATAAGTTAGTCCCAAAAGTAATATAAAAGTGCATAATAAAGCCCATAAACATCCTAGATGGATAATATAATAGCATGAAACAATCAAAAATTATAGATACGTTGGAGACGTATCAGCGCGCCCTGGGCCGGCCACGGCAGCGCTGGGAGCCCCACCTGAAACGGGAGCAGCGCCTGCCCGCTGTATGCATGAGTGCCCTCGGGGTGGCCGTAGGCGGCGATCGGCGGCGGAGCTGCGTACGGGCCGGCCATATACTGGTGGTACTGGTTTAGATGGAGTCCCTGGACGGCCGTCACAAGATCCTGCAAGGTATTGGTGACCTGTTCCGGCGTGAAGACGGCGACGGTGGTCGGCGGCGCGGAAGTGATGGTGGCTGGCGGCGGTGAGGAGCCCGCGGTGGTGATCGGCCCCAACAGCGTGGGGGCCCCGGCGGTGGACATCGGGGCAGAGGACATCAGGGCGGTGGTCATCGGTGCGGAGGTGACGACGGGCAGCGGCGGCGATGGTGTTGAAGAAGACATGATCGAACCCAAGTCTCTGGATACCAAATTGGTAGGAGATTGTACCCTGCCAGGCCTGGGGCATAAGCGGTAAGGGAAGGAGGGGGCTGGGCGAGGCGATGAGCGGCCGCACCGGCGGTTGGGCACCATCGCGGAAGAGGGAGATGGCGGCAACGGCGCAAGAGGCAGGGGGCGGCTAGGGTTCCGGCTCCTCTGGGAGCCGGGCAATAGAGATAATATTCTTATTGCTTAATCTAAAAAGGAGTCTTACAACATATATTTATAACCTAGATAACTTGCATACGAATTAACCTAAGATAATTTGTGGGCTAAGATTGTCCGGTGGGCCTCCTACGGCCGTAAGTCAGGCCAGTCATAACAGAGAGGTGCTTAAGTAAATAAACCATGTTTTTCTGAAGCACCGGTGCCTATTTCTACAGGAGAGACGCTTAGTTAAGCGTCTACCCTATACAAATAAGCACCGATGCTTAAGGAAAGCCTGGTTTATTTCTCTAAACACCTCCCCTAAGCATCTCCCATTGTACAAGGCCTAAAAGGACCCATCGCTCCAGATTTCATTAGCGAAATCAACAAAGTTCACTTCGTGGGTTGAGAAAATGTATTGCGAGTTAGTCACTAATTGAGTGAAAAGTTTAAATTTCACTGGGAAGTTATCAGTTGGCAGAATAGTCTAACTCTGCATTGCCCATGGCTGCTCAGTTCAACCACTTCAGCGTTCCACAAAGTCAAGATGAAGCTAAGATTAGACTCTCACAAACAAATGGTTTTGTGGGGCACTCGATATTTTTATTCTCACTCTTTTTTTTGGAGGAGTTGAGCACTTGACATAAAGAAAACTATCAAAGTATACTAATCCTAATCTCATCTTCCCCGATGGACCCATGTTCACCTAATCTTTAGCTCTTTCTGCATTATTGCCTGCCCAACTAGTCTTCACCTAATCTGCACTGGAGTACATCGATCTCTTCTTGGTCACCATTGAGACTCGGTTAACGGTACTATGGCAGAAGCATTGCTTCTTCCTGTGGTACGAGGCGTGGCCAGCAAGGCCGCGAGCATCCTCGTCCAGACCGTGAACCGCATGTGTGGTGTTGACGATGACCGCTGCAAACTGGAGCGCCAGCTGCTGGCCGTCCAGTGCAAGCTGACCGACGCCGAGGTGAAGAGCGAAACTAACCAGTACGTCAAGAGGTGGATGAAGGACTTCAGGACCGTCGCCTATGAGGCCGACGACGTCCTCGACACCTTCCAGTATGAGGCGCTGCGCTGCCAAGCCTAGAACGGTGTGTCCAGGACACACAAGGTACTCAGCCACTTCACGTCACACAACCCGCTACTCTTCCGTCTTACTATGAGCAGGAAGCTGAGAAACATCCACTACAACAAACACCCCCCTATAGCAACATATGTCTAGCAACGACAACAATACAATGTGTTGTTTGATTGAACCCCCCTTCCCCACTTAACGCTAACCTCCCCGTGACCACCTCCATCTCTTTTTGCGCTGTCAACGCCCGCGCACTAAGGGTGAAATCTCCCTTCGCTAAATTTTTTTTTCGAGAGGCACACCCAGCAGCCAAGGCTCCCACCGCCGCCGCCGCCCCCTCCCCCTCGGCTGCCTGCCCTCGTTCCTCCTCCAAGCTCGCCTCCCTCACCAATTTCTCCGCTCTTCAGGGACGTACACTGCGTCGTCGCCCATCCTCCTGCGTTGGGAAGGCATCGCCCCTGCCGTTCCTCCGCGCGACCGGAGATGCAGACGCCGCCGGCGCCCCCTCGCCCTCGTTCCTCCTCCAAGCTCGTCTCCCTCGCCAATTTCTCCGCTCGTCGGGGACGCACACTGCGTCGTCGTCCGTCCTCCTGCGTCGGGAAGGCATCGCCCCTGCCGTTCCTCCGCGGGACCGGAGATGCAGATGCTGCTGTTGTTCGTCCGCACAGCCAGGAACGACACAAGGACCGACGGAACCGTCCTCCTCAACTGTAGCAGTTCAGCAGGTCTAGTTCTGTCCCTCCCGCGTCTGCAATTTTTTATTTGTGTCTTTTTTTGACGTGTGCAATTCTTTAGTTGTATCCTTAAGGCTTTGTTCGGTTCGATTTATTCCCCAAAGAGAACCAACCAACACATGTTACTCACATCCCTTTAGGGATTGAATTCCTTGCATCAACTACTCCCTTCATATAAATATTGTTCGATTATATACAGAGTTTGGCAGCGATTGTTAGTTTTTTTAGGGATTATTAGTTATTATATCATGATGGCAGACAACAAAACCCAGAGGAGGTGTTTGGTTCAGATCATGGCAACGCAAATGGTAACGAAATCAGAATACACCGGCAATGTAAATAGAATGCGAAAACTCAACTTTGTTTGTTTTGTCACCGTAACAGTATGCATATACAATATTTCGTTCTGATTCATGACTTGGGGAAGATTTTATCTGAACAACAGCCATAGGTCTTCACGAACACTGCAAGCACCGAATCCAAAACCAAAAGGCCGTGCAGCTGCTGATGCTCTTGCGCTACCGTCGACGGTGGCTCGCTGCTCTACGCAACGTACTGCCACCCCATGACCATCGTGTTCTCCTCCTGCTCCGCCGCCATGAACGGCTCGCCGATGCCAGCAGATAGGTTGAGCGACACCGCCAGTTAGAGCCGCCTGGCTGGCTCGGCTGCTCTCGGCTCTCACATCCCACGCGAACCCCGGCCCCTCCCTTGCCCCCTTGCCTGAGATCATATTTGAGGAGACGAGAAAGAACGGGAGGGATAACCCTGAGGCCATTTTGAAGGGGAACATCTAGTACAAGTTATCCTGACCAAAGGTGGTCTTCGGCTTCCAAAAGCACTAGTAATGACGCTGTCTTGGGCTCCATGGTGACCTCTGTCCGGCCGTCCAGCTGGTCTTGGTCTCGTTGCACCGGAATGGTAACCTTTGCCTGATGCCTTGGCCTGTGCTTGCCCCCTTTGCACCAAAGGGGAAACAAGGACTCTGCGCAAGCCGGCGCCCGCCTGGCCTTGATCGTCATGGCTTGCGTCACGGGATCCTCGCGAGGTACCCTTGCATTGATCTCTCCGCCTCCTCGCGAGCCTGCCTGAGGAAGCCGCCCTTGAGGAAGCTTCCTGTCGTCCGCCCCGCGAGGCTTGGCCCCTCGCGAGGGTATTGGGCTTGAGCTGATGAAGATGGGCCGCGTTGGGCCCCCACTTGAGCCATGCCACAGGCCGCATGCAGGCAAGTCTGGGGACCCCCGTTCCCAGAACGCCGACAGTAGCCCCCGAGCCCAAGGCGCGCGCAGGCTTGGCTTAGCAAAGAAGCGAAGGGGCAAGCGCGAAGGGCCGCGGGCCCTAATAGCCTGCGGCCTTGGGCGCCGTGTGGCGGTTGATTGGACGTGGGCGTCTGCACTTCCCACGACACCTCGGCAACTGCACGACTGACAAAAGGGGATGCCCGGGCCAGGCTTACTTGCCCTGCTCTCGTCCGTCTTGCCCTAGATCCCCTTTCTCGCTCTCCTTCCTCTTGCTCCCGAAATCCTCCAGATCCGTCTCAGTCCTTCGCATCCGGCACGCCATGGCGCCTCGCAAGTCTCCGGCTGATGCTTGGTACTCGCCGGCTCTGGATTCCCCGAATTTGTCGGAGAAGAACCTCGCCCTCGCGCGCCTGATGATGGTGGTGCAGGGCAGCGAGGGGGCGAATGTGCTCAAGGTCGGCTCCGACCAGCCTGAGGGCAAGGGGAGCACTTTCTATCCGTTCTTTGTGAGCGCCATTGTCGCCGGTCTGGTGCCTCCTTTCTCTGAGTTCTTCCATGCCGTTCTCCGCCAATACAACTTGCAGGCTCTGCATCTCCATCCCAACTCTGTCCTTCTCCTAGCGATTTTCGCCTATTATTGCGAGGCTCATGTTGGTGTGAAGCCCTCGGTGGCTTTGCTGCGCCACTTCTTCTCCCTTCGGGTTTCTGGTGCTCAAGTCTCCGCATGCGCGAGCTTCATTGCATACTCCAACTCCAACGCCATCTCGAATCCTGGGAAGAGGATCGAAGGCTACCGGAGCAAGTGGGTCATGATGGATGTCGGGCGCCTCCATCCTCGTCTGGCATTGCCCACGGGGCAGCCTAAGTCCGTTGACGCATGGTCCCGCGCGGAGCTCGTCGACCCTCACGTGAAGGCGGTGTTGAGGAGGATGAACGCGGACCTGAAGCCAAGCAACTTGGGGGCGGCGAAGCTGACCGGGGCCTCGCTCCAAAGGGAGTTCTTGGAGCACCGGGTGGCTCCACTCCAGGAGCACTCGCTCCCACTGTGGAGGCTTGGAAGAGCGGACGCCGCCCTACGCCTGAGCTCTGAGGCGCTGACCGACGAAGATCTGGCCGCGACCCTCCATTCCTTGGTTGGGGGAGACGAGGCGAGCCTGGTGGGCGCCCCCGTCCCCCTGTTCCTTCGTGACAATTGGGAGCAGGTGGTGAATGCCATGCCCACCTTCAACGGTGAGGGGCTGGTGCCCGCGGCAGCTCCCGAAGATCTGGCGGTCCTGGCGACGGTGAACTTGTCCTCCGGCAACTCCAGCGGGGGGAAGGGGGAAGAAGAGGTGGAGGAGGAGGCGTCTGACTCGGAGGAGACTGGCGAGGATTGGGGGGAGTCCTTCCCTCGGCGCGGGTCCCAGGCCCTCCGCTCCATGCCGTACAACGACGAGACCAGTGCCAGGCGAGGAGGGGAGGGTTCTTCCTCGGTCACGAGGAAGGGCAGGTCGAGCCTGGTTCCCCCAGGGTCTGCTTTGGTCCATGGGGGGGTCCAAGGCCAGATCCATCCCTCCTGACGCGCCTTCTGCTTCCGGGCCCCCCAAGGCTGACCCCCGCTGCAGGCTCTCGGGCTTCAAGTTTGGCCGGAGGTTGATTGAGTCCACGGATGACGTCCAGTAAGTGCTCGATTTGTGCTCCGCTTGGTTTCTGCCGCTGAAGCTTGACGTTTGCGCTCTTTTACCAGGCCGGCACATGCGGCCAAGAGGTTGAAAGAGGATTCTGCAGCCTCGCTTGGGGCGAACCCGTTCGCTGGGGCGGCGCCTTCGGCTGCTGGGGGAGAGGACGGCGAGGCCCGCACCTCTCCGATCCAGCCGCCCTCACGAGGCCAACCGGGGCACCCCGGCGAGGAGTCAGCCCCCGTGGCCCCGCTAGACCTAGAATTGACTGTGCCCGACGCTGCACAGCCGAGGCGGCCAAGGCTTAGGAGGTCCCTTCCTGCCAAGCCGGGGTCACGTTGCCATCTGCTACCTCTTGAGCTTGTGTTGGTTTTCCTCGAAGAGGAGAGGATGATGCAGCAGAGTAGCGTAAATATTTCCCTCAGTTTTTGAGAACCAAGGTATCAATCCAGTAGGAGGCCATGCTCAAGTCCCTCGTACCTGCACAAAACGATAGCTACTCGCAACCAACGCGATCAGGGGTTGTCAATCCCTTCACGGTCACTTACGAGAGTGAGATCTGATAGAGATAATATTTTTGGTATTTTTGGTATAAAGATGCAAAGTAAAAAGTAAAAGGCAAAGTAAAAACAAAGCAAGATTAAAGTGATGGAGATTGATATGATGAGAATTGACCCGGGGGCCATAGGTTTCACTAGTGGCTTCTCTCAAGAGCATAAGTATTCTACGGTGGGTGAAAAAATTACTGTTGAGCAATTGACAGAATTAAGCATAGTTATGAGAATATCTAGGCATGATCATGTATATAGGCATCATGTCCATGACAAGTAGATCGAAACGATTCTGCATCTACTACTATTACTCCACTCATCGACCGCTATCCAGCATGCATCTAGAGTATTAAGTTAAAATAGAGTAACGCTTTAAGCAAGATGACATGATGTAGACAGATAAATTCATGCAATATGAAATAAACCCCATCTTGTTATCCTCGATGGCAATGATACAATACCTGCCTTGCTGCCCCTTCTGTCGCTGGGAAAGGACACCGCAGATCAAACCCAAAGCTAAGCACTTCTCCCATGGCAAGAACTACCAATCTAGTTGGCCAAACCAAACGGATAATTCAAAGAGACTTGCAAAGATAACCAATCATACATAAAAGAATTCAGAAAAGATTCAAATATTGTTCATAGATAGACTTGATCATAAACCCACAATTCATCGGTCTCAACAAACACCCCGCAAAAAGAAGAAGAAGATTACATCGAATAGATCTCCACAAGAGAGGGGGAGAACATTGTATTGAGATCCAAAAAGAGAGAAGAAGCCATCTAGCTAATAACTATGGACTCGAAGGTCTGAGGTAAACTACTCACTCTTCATCGGAGAGGCTATAATGATGTAGAAGCCCTTCGTGATGACGGCCCTCTCCGGCGGAGCTCCGGAACAGGCCCCAAGATGGGATCTCGTGGATACAGAAAGTTGCGGCGGTGGAATTAGGTTTTTGGCTCCTATTCTGATCGTTTGGGGGTACGTGGGTATATATAGGAGGAAGAAGTACGTCGGTGGAGCTACGAGGGGCCCACGAGGCAGGGGGCGCACCCTAGGGGGGCGCCCCCCACCCTCGTGACCGCCTCTCCGATGCCTTGGCATAGGGTCCAAGTCTCCTGGGTCTTATCGGGTGACAAAATCACGTTCCAAAAAGGATTTTTCTGTTTGGACTCCGTTTGATATTCTGTTTCTTCGAAACACTAAAATAGGCAAAAAAACAGCAATTCCGGGCTGGGCCTCCGGTTAATAGGTTAGTCCCAAAAATAATATAAAAGTGGGAAATAAAGCCCAATATAGTCCAAAACAGTAGATAATATAGCATGGAGCAATCAAAAATTATAGATACGTTGGAGACGTATCAGGCATCCCCAAGCTTAATTCCTGCTCGTCCTTGAGTAGGTAAATGATAAAAAGAGAATTTTTGATGCGGAGTGCTACTTGGCATAATTTCAATGCAAATCCTCTTAATTGTGGTATGAATATTCAGATTAGAAAGATTCAAGACAAAAGTTCATATTGACATAAAGAATAATAATACTTCAAGCAAACCAACAAAGCAATTATGTTTTCTCAAAGTAACATGGCCAAAGAAAGTTCATCCCTTCAAAATCATATAGTTTAGTCATGCTCCATTTTCGTCACACAAGAATGCTCTCATCATGCACAACCCCGATGACAAGCCAAGCAATTGTTTCTTACCTTAATAATTTCAAACTCATAAACTTTCACGCAATACATGAGCGTGAGCCATGGAAATATCACTATGGGTGGAATAGAATATAATGATAGGGGTTATGTGGAGAAGACAAAAAAGGAGAAAGTCTCACATCAACGAGGCTAATCAATGGGCTATGTAGATGCCCATCGGTTGATGTTAATGCAAGGAGTAGGGATTGCCATGCAACGGATGCACTAGAGCTATAAATGTATGAAAGCTCAACAAAAGAAACTAAGTGGGTGTGCATCCAACTTGCTTGCTCACGAAGACCTAGGGCACTTGAGGAGGCCCATTGTTGGAATATACAAGCCAAGTTCTATAATGAAAAATTCCCACTAGTATATGAAAGTGATAACTCAAGAGACTCTCTATATGAAGAACATGGTGCTACTTTGAAGCACAATATATGAGACTCGCTATATCATGGTGCTACTTTGAAGCACAAGTGTGGAAAAAAAGGATAGTAGCATTGTCCCTTTTTATTTTCTTCTTTTTTTGGGCCTTCTTTTTTTCTCTTTGGCCTTTCTCTTTTTTTGGGACAATGCTCTATTGAATGATGATCATCACACTTCTATTTATTTACAACTCAATGATTACAACTCGATACTAGAACAAAGTATGACTCTATATGAATGCCTCCGGCGGTGTACCGGGATATGCAATGAATCAAGAGTGACAAGTATGAAAGAATTATGAACGGTGGCTTTGCCACAAATACTATGTCAACTACATGATCATGCTAAGCAATATAACAATGAAGAATGTGTCATGATAAACTAGATGGAAAGTTGCATGGCAATATACCTCGGAATGGCTATGGAAATGCCATAATAGGTAGGTATGGTGGCTGTTTTGAGGAAGATATAAAGAGGTTTATGTGTGAAAGAGCGTATCATATCACGGGGTTTGGATGCACCGACGAAGTTTGCACCAACTCTCAATGTGAGAAAGGGCAATGCACGGTACCGTAGAGGCTAGCAATGATGGAAGGGTGAGAGTGTGTATAATCCATGGACTCAACATTAGTCATAAAGAACTCATATACTTATTGCAAAAATCTACAAGCCATCAAAAACCGAAGTATTACACGCATGCTCCTAGGGGGACAGATTGGTAGGAAAAGACCATCGCTCGTCCCCGACCGCCACTCATAAGGAGGACAATCAAATAACACCTCATGTTTCAAATTTGTTGCATAACGTTTACCATACGTGCATGCTACGGGACTTGCAAACTTTAACTCAAGAACTTCTCAAATTCACAATTACTCTACTAGCATGACTTTAATATTACCACCTCCATATCTCAAAACAATTATCAAGCATCTAACTTTTCTTAGTATTCAATGCACTCAAAAGAAAGGTTCACAAATCTTGAATACCAAGCATATTATTATTAAGCAAATTACCATGCTATTATGACTCTCAAAATAATTTAAGTGAAGTAAGGGAGATCAATAGTTTCTTTAAAACAAACCACCACTGTGCTCTAAAAGATCTAAGTGAAGCACATAGAGCAAAATTACAACGCTCAAAAGATATAAGTGAAGCACATAGAGCAAAACTACATAGCTCAAAAGATATAAGTGAAGCACA
>NC_041388.1:525995940-526008153 GCF_002162155.2 Triticum dicoccoides
CGTCGCCCATCCTCCTGCGTTGGGAAGGCATCGCCCCTGCCGTTCCTCCGCGCGACCGGAGATGCAGACGCCGCCGGCGCCCCCTCGCCCTCGTTCCTCCTCCAAGCTCGTCTCCCTCGCCAATTTCTCCGCTCGTCGGGGACGCACACTGCGTCGTCGTCCGTCCTCCTGCGTCGGGAAGGCATCGCCCCTGCCGTTCCTCCGCGGGACCGGAGATGCAGATGCTGCTGTTGTTCGTCCGCACAGCCAGGAACGACACAAGGACCGACGGAACCGTCCTCCTCAACTGTAGCAGTTCAGCAGGTCTAGTTCTGTCCCTCCCGCGTCTGCAATTTTTTATTTGTGTCTTTTTTTGACGTGTGCAATTCTTTAGTTGTATCCTTAAGGCTTTGTTCGGTTCGATTTATTCCCCAAAGAGAACCAACCAACACATGTTACTCACATCCCTTTAGGGATTGAATTCCTTGCATCAACTACTCCCTTCATATAAATACTGTTCGATTATATACAGAGTTTGGCAGCGATTGTTAGTTTTTTTAGGGATTATTAGTTATTATATCATGATGGCAGACAACAAAACCCAGAGGAGGTGTTTGGTTCAGATCATGGCAACGCAAATGGTAACGAAATCAGAATACACCGGCAATGTAAATAGAATGCGAAAACTCAACTTTGTTTGTTTTGTCACCGTAACAGTATGCATATACAATATTTCGTTCTGATTCATGACTTGGGGAAGATTTTATCTGAACAACAGCCATAGGTCTTCACGAACACTGCAAGCACCGAATCCAAAACCAAAAGGCCGTGCAGCTGCTGATGCTCTTGCGCTACCGTCGACGGTGGCTCGCTGCTCTACGCAACGTACTACCACCCCATGACCATCGTGTTCTCCTCCTGCTCCGCCGCCATGAACGGCTCGCCGATGCCAGCAGATAGGTTGAGCGACACCGCCAGTTAGAGCCGCCTGGCTGGCTCGGCTGCTCTCGGCTCTCACATCCCACGCGAACCCCGGCCCCTCCCTTGCCCCCTTGCCTGAGATCATATTTGAGGAGACGAGAAAGAACAGGAGGGATAACCCTGATATCGTTAACTGTTGCTGGTGAGGGTTGAGCGGTATCGACCGTGAGTAGCGACGTAATTGGATTACATGGAAAGGGATTACAACTCATGTAAACCAAACACGAGTAACGTTTTCAAGTTACGCTGTAATCTGGTTATGGGCAAAAATTGACGAACCAAAAACCTCCAGAGATTTGAAGCACAAACATTCTTATTATAAAAAAAATCATGAATCAATGTACGTATAGATCCCAATTAATGCATCATCACATTGCTTTTTCTAGACAACCACATGTTTGTTTACCACGATTATTGCTAGTATATATATATATATATTCTCATTTAATAGTAAAGCAAAATCTTATTCTCTTGGTGCTTCACAGTTTAAATCTTCCCTGCATTGGCATTACACAGTTACTAATAAGTAGAGTATACTCCAAAAGGTATATTGATAATCAACTCTAATACTAAGTGGATTTCACAAATCTGGAAAATGGAAAAAACAAATATACGCCCACAACAGCCACAACAACCGAGGAGAATTGAATAATTCAGCCCTAGCTAGGATGTAGCAGGAAACTAGGGTCAAGAACCGTCTCAATCTAACCTGACCTATAACTTAAGAAGAGGAGGAGAAAGAGAAGGGCGATGTATCTGTGTCGCCGTTGCTGCCGTCGGAAGATGGCTGCCCCGTCCCTGTCACTTCCACCTCGTGGTGCAGACTTGCAGTGTTCTGTTCCTGTTCAATCCATGTGTCAGGACCCCGATTCCAAGTTACATCGATCTAGCCGGTAACACCTCATATCACTTTGCGGCCTCACGCACGGTATTCCCACGGGTGTCGCTTTACCATGGCCCGGGACCGTTTGCGCCTTTTGGCTCACGTATATGATAATGTCGCTAGCATCCATATGACAGAGAACCCGGGCCGACATGGCTAGTCGTGAACCCAAAGCGGCACTAACCTATGGGGACAGGCATACATGAATCACATCGAGCATGTCGGTCAGCAGCGTGTGAATCCGGGCTGTAGCACTGGGCTAACAGGACTCCCAGAACCCGGGCTGTAGCAGGCTAGGCAGGACTCCGGATGTCACCGCGTGACATTTCCCCGAAGGGACAGGCACAGGAACGAAGTGAAACACATGCCGGCCAGTCAAGTGATCTGAGCAGTAGTGCTGGGCTAGCAGGACTCCGGTGAACCGGGCTGTAGCGGACTACTATGGCTCAAGGAAGCACTGGACTACATTTCCCCATAAGAGAGGCTGCCAAGGATAAACAACTAGATTGTCGGATCCCACACATACCAAGCATTTCAATCATACACATAATATGCTCGATATGTGTAAATACAACATGGCATCACAACATAACTCTACGACTCAAAGTATTTATTCATTAGGCTCCGAGGAGCGAGATATTACAAACATGGGTCTTATGACCCAACACACAGAGCATACAAGCAACAAGCACATGCGGAAGCTTAACTTGTCTGAGTACACACAACTACAAATGAAGAAGGCTGAGAAGCCTGACTATCTACCAGATCCTGCCAAGGGCACAAGATCGTAGCTGAGGTATCAAGCTAATGTCGAAGTCCACGCGAAACTACTAGCGAGACTGAAGTCTCTCTCTGCAAAACATAAATTAAGCAAACATGAGTACAAAGGTACTCAGCAAGACTTACATCAGAACTAGCTACATATGCATCGGTATCAACAAGGGGGGGGGTGGAGTTTAACTGCAGCAAGCCAGCTTTGACTCAGTGGCTAACCTGAACTACGACTGCAAGCAACTCTTTTAAGATGGCGCACACGAGTCCACATATTCACCATTCAATACACCACTATGGAATCACTCCCGTCTCCCTACGAGAAGGCCATCCATAGCACTCACGCTTATCTTGCGCATTTTAGAGTATCCACTTTCACTTGTCTATGAACTGTTATAGGCAACCCAGAAGTCCATTATCGCGGACATGGCTATTCGAATAGATGATGTTAACCCTGCAGGGGTGTACTTCTTCACACACGCTCTCACCACTTACCGCCGTTTACACGACATGTACTCGGCAACCTTCAAGCGGAGCCCAACGAGGGTGTTGGCCACGGCCTACCTAAACACTCAAGTCTCTAGTCCAGGTTTATCGCCTATCCTGGTTCCATCCGCAGGGAGTCCGGCCGAGGTTTCCACATACGGCCCCGAACGATGTGTACAGGGTTCCGAGACACCAAACGGGCGCCCGGCATGCCCGGCCACAGTGTATCTACCACAACATAGCCCACCCCTAAGGTCAGCGCTACGCACGGCCGCCAACACATATCCTATAAACACCAGAAACTAGTTGCAACTCCTGGACAGAGGACAAGGGTGATCAAGAAGCCGAGAGGGTCCATTGGTTTCGGGCCCAATGCGTGGTAGTAATTGTTTCATGGATCACAAACACAGAACTCAGTTCCTAAGAACGGTTTCAATGAGACAACCCACCATGTACTCCTACATGGCCTCTCACCGCTACCTTTACCAAATCGTGTTCACACACTTAGCTCACACACTGTAGGACATGTTTACACACCTCCGGTTCATCCCTGATGAACCAGACCTGACACGACTCTATGCAATAGCAGGCATGACAAACAAGCATGAATGAGTAGGCACATCAGGGCTCAAACAACTCCTACTCATGCTAGTGGATTTCATCTATTTACTGTGGCAATGACAGGTCATGCAGAGGAAAGGGGTTCAACTACCACAACATGTAACAGTTGAATCGTTGTTGTCCTAATGCAGTAAAAGAGAGCCGGAGCGAGAGAGTGGGATTGTATCGGAATGAACAAGGGGTTTTTGCTTGCCTGGCACTTCTGAAGATAACATTGAGTCTTCATCAGTGTCAATGATCACAGCGTCGGAGCAGCGTCTACCGAGAGGGGACAATCACCGGCAATAGAGAAGGAACACAATCAATGCAATGCACAACATGATGCATGATAATGACATGGCAATATGTTGTTGATTGAGCTAATGCAACTAGCAACACAATTAAATGAAGTTGGTTTGAATACAAGATTCAAATTCAAACTCCATATATGATTAGTTAAATGCCATTTATTTGTTTTGTCCAAAACAGAGGACAACATTGTTCAAGCATGCATGAAAATGCCATAAACAGATTCCTTGAATTTTTCTGATAATTTTTCATATATAAATTATTTCATTTGGAGTTATAGATAATTTTCTATGATTTTTAGAGGTTTTGGGCATTTTCTGGAATTTTTTGAATTTGTTTTAAATCTAGAAAATGATTAACCGCGTCAGCATTGTGTCATCGTGACGTCAACAAGTCAACTGACGCGGCCCAAGTCAAACCTGACCAGTGGGGCCTACTGGTCAGTGACACAAGGTTGGTTAGGTCGCTGACAAGTGGGCCCAGTCAACGGCCACGTCATCTTGGTCAAAGCTGACTCGTGGGCCCACTGAGGTTAGTTAAAACTAAACAGAAATGTAATCTGTGTTAATTAGGGCGTGGGGCCCATAAGTCAGTGTCCTTGGGGGGTTGGTTAGTGGAGGGATTAGCCGCTAATGGCTGTGCCACGTCGGCACAGCCGGAGTTAACCGCCGGCGACCATCCGGTGCGGCGGCGGCTCACCGGGGTGGCGCTAGGGGCAGCGGCTGGGTGCGCTGAGGGCACCAGAAGGGAGCCCTCGCTCGCCCGCATCTAGGGGTGTACGCAGCTGGGCGCAGGGAGGCTGGGATCGACGATGGCGACCACTTGGGCGGCGGCCGGAGCTACGACACGCTCGGAAACGACGTTTTGATGCACGGAAGGACGAGCTGCGGGTTGCTACGGAGTCATGTGGACTCGCTGAGCACGGGGGTGGGCTCGGATGCGTCGTGGATGCGCTCTAGCTACAGCGGCGCCATGGCCGGCGGCGGTGAGTTCTCGGGTCCGATGGGAACGACGACTACGTGGCGCAATCGAGCAAGGGGAGAGAGGGGAACGAAGGAGAAGCTCACGGTGAATCAGATGAGCGGCTCAGTGGCTCAGGGGAGGCTTGGAGGCGACGGGGCGACGATGGCGATCTCCGGTGGCCGTGCAGAGAAGATGAGCTCGATGACGAGGCTTCAGGGCGTACGGGGTCGTGTAGTTCGGCGTAGAGGTGCGCGGCAGCAAGGCGGAGCTCGTGGTCGGGATGGCTGGGCGTGGGGAGGTCGGTGGCCATGACGAACGGTGACGGTGGCGACGGCTCCGTTTGGTGGTGAGAGGAGCAGGACAGAGGAGGGGACGAGGCCGGGGGAGAGTGAGAGGGGGTCGAGAGGGCTGCATGGCATCGCAGGAGGCGTCCAGGCGACGATGGGGCAGCCAGGCAGGGTGCTGCGTGCCGCGCCGAACGCGCACGCGCGCCGGGCACGCGCCCCATCCGACTGGCGGGAGGAGGGAGACGACTGGCGTGTCGGCTGCCTGCTGGGCTGGGCCTCAGCTACAGTGCTGGGCCACGAGGTGGGCGCCAGGTAAGGACCTGGTAAGTCCTGTGCCTTTTCTAATTTTATCTCTGTTTTGTTTTGTTTTTATTTATACATTTTGTCGCTGGTTCAAAATTCAAAATGAATTCAAAACAGTGCCAAAACACTCTGAGATATTTTATGTTACCTCTCAGGACTATTCCAAAAGTACATAAAACATTTCAAGGCATTTGAAAATATATTCATTATATATTATGAATATATCCCCAAATTCAAATAGATTACTGATTTAAATTCAGGGACCAAATAATTCCTTAAAAATGTTCCAGAATTTTGGTTTGATATATAACTCTTGCCAAAATTCACAAAACTATTTTTAGGGCATTTTGGATTCACAGAATGCTATTTAAAGGGTGCTTGCCCTTCTTTTAATTGGATTTCTGAGGTTTCAACAATCCTCAATTCAAGTTTCAGAAATTTAAACATGATTCAAGCAAGATGCAAATACTAGGCAACACCAGAAGCTAGGGATGTGACACCATGACATCTTTCTATGCATGAATGTGTAATGCAAGGAGAAGACCCTCTAGCCTGTACGAGCGCTCGCCCAAGCTAGTGCCGCCGGCAGCAACTACGCCATCATGTCCTTGCCCACAGCCCCTTAAACCTCTCACCAACGTGTTCTTCCTCCCATCTCATCCTCGTGAAGCGGTGAAAGTGCTAGCTAGCGATTCTCTTCCATCGTTTCCATACTTGGTGAGCTAATCTTCTAACTTTTTGCCCCCAACAATTGATTCCTCACAAAATTTACATCACCCTTTTGCTCCTGCTCACCCTTATTCATGTGGAGCTAGCAACTTAAATGGGGCATGGAACAATCATAAGTGCCATTACTTTACTGTTTGTACCTACAGTTCTTCTTGATTTTCCTGTGTGATTACTTTACCTCGGTCATTGATTTCAGGTGGCGCTTTCAAATTATAAGTGGATATAGAATGAGGTATCTGTGATCTTTTAGTTTCTGTTCCTTCAATTGTTTTCCTCTTACCTCTAATGAATTTATTTATCATATAGCTCCTTTATTTTCCTTATAGAAGTACATGTGGACCAGCATGCACTTGCCCCATTGCACTACTATTTATAATTGGGAGATATTGTGCCTTTTGCTTTGTAACAAATGAATTCATGGCATGTGTGTTTGGCTCGGCTACTTTGGATTGTATATGTGTTTTTTTGGGAAATGTGTTGTGTAATACACAAATGCTTAACCATGGATTGTTTCTGCAACCAACACAAGTGACCTCTTCTCAAGTTCGTTTTCTTTTCACAATTTTTCTTTAGTGACTAACTACTCCATATTTGGTTACTTGAGTATTTCCTCTGCTGACAACTGGATATTAGATGTCTCATTGTGCCCGCACTCCTGATAATTCTGTCAATCAGCTATATCTAATCTTTATTTGAAATGGCCGCATGGCTGTGTCCATGGAGCCATGTGCGACTCTCATGTGCGGGGTAATAAAATGCATCTCCGCAAGTAATAGCTAACTAATGATACCCTTGATGTTACATGCTATTTGGTTGCTATGTCTGTCAAGAAGATTGGTTTGAGTACCCAGTATTACATAGGCACTGCCTTGGTTCTCAAAATTAGTTTAGATGTATCCTTGTATGCTTAAATTTGGCTAGTGTTGAAATGAAATCTCTTAACTATAAGATAACATGGTATACGTAGTGTTCTACACTAGATCAGATGGGGTGATGATCTACTTTTTCCTTCTTCGTGCTTTCAGTTTGGTTGCCCCTCGCCATGTTTTATTAGAGAGAAAATGTGGCCATGAGAGATAACTCCAACTGTCGCAAATCTGATGATGCTTTTTTTCATGTTGTTGCTTCTGCAGGTTCTGAGAATCTTATTCATGGATAAGGAAACTATAATTTGTGAATTTGTAGTTCTCAGGTAACTACGAAGTTTTGCCTGATGTAGATTATTTAAGGATTTTCAAGTTGTTTGCACTGAGATTTTCTCCTAATACACCATAGCAAGCATGGCTAATCAATCATCCCAAGCTGAGTAGTACATGAGTAATGTGACACAAAGCTAATTAGTGCAGAGACCTCTGGAAAATGGAGATGTTCAATTTTCTATTAATCGGTACTATTGGATTTGTCATTAGCCGGTTCCTGAATTCATCTCATTGTTAATATAATATTATGTTTGTATAATTTATTAATTTATAATAGTAAAGACAAGCTGATAGTTTTCACAATGGACATCCACATCCGATAGGTCAAAGGTGCTTGGAGTTTTGCTGCTCAAAGATAAATAAATAAATTAGTACACGAATATAGGTTGCATAATCTGCAATGTTGTTTAATAAATTCATGTTAAAGTAGTTTTCTGTTCAGATTATTAATTAGCCCCACATCTATATATAAATCTATGTCCTGGTTAATCACATTTGTACGGTGGCCATTTAAATTTTAATTCTCTATTAGCCTGATTTTCCCAATTGTAAGTTACTCACCTCATATTGTTGTTGTAGATCACCAAGATAAATTGGCGATGCATGGCTCAGATGTTCATTGCAAGGTTAAGAATAGAGCTACTACAAGATAATTAGAATGCCATTTTAGGATCAATGTTTCAAACATTACAGTTGATTGCAAGGTCAAGAATTGGGCCACTACTAGATATAGATTCACCTCATGTAATCGTTGGACCATGTTCTCTGTAATGCAACATAGTTGATTTAATATATGAGACCTATAATCTTTGGATCATGTTCTTTGTAATGCAACATAGTGGATTTAATATATGAGATCTTTCGGTTTGTTATATTGTGCTCCCTATGCACTACAGGCATCGACCTAATAATTATGGATGACAATATATAAAATTTCATTAATTGTTCATGCTATATAATGAAGCTTAAAGTCAGTTGCAATGCTTCGTTATGTCCATTTTAAAATCCTTGTGTGCAGGGTCGCCACCAACGCATATGAAGTGTTGTATGTCTCTAGCTTTATACGTTGCTACTTAACAACGCTTCTACACGCTGTTTACCAACGCATGCATATACGCTGTTGTAGATCCTTCCAACGCCACCAACGACAACGCATATTAATCCATTGGTGTAGATCTTAGCAATGCATATATGGACATAAGGCAACGCATTGATGCGTTGCTGTAGGGGGGTTCTTGTTGTAGTGATCCTCGAGAAGATCAATGAACTTGTCATGGAGATGAACACTTTTGGCCTGCTGAACAGTGTGGAGCCGCCGCAGGTTCCTTGCCGGCAGACACACTCAGCACTGGATGAATATGCGGAGATCTTTTGGAAGGGATGATGACAAGGAGGTGGTGGTGAAACTTTTGCTCGACCAGCAGATAATCAGAAGTTGCAGGTGCTGCCAATCTTTGGGATGGGAGGTTTGGGCAAGACGACTCTTGCGAAGATGGTGTACAACGACCACAGGGTCCAGCAACATTTTCATTTGAGCATGTGGCACTGTGTCTCTGAAAACTTTGAAGCCACTGCTCTTGTGAGATCAGTCATTGAATTGGCTACCAAGGTAACATGCAACTTGCCAGACACCATCGAGATGTTGCGGGGGCGACTTCAGGAAGTCATTGGGCAGAAAAGGTATCTCCTTGTTCTTGATGACGTATGAATGAAGAGGAGAGGAAGTGGGAAGACGATCTGAAGCCACTGCTCTGTTCTGTTGGTGGGCCAGGAAGTGTTGTAGTTGTCACATGTCGAAACCAGCAAGTGGCGTCCATAATGGGCACGCTAGGACCTCATAAGCTACCATGTCTAAGTGAAGATGATTCATGGGAACTGTTCTCGAAGAAATCTTTTAGTAATGGTGTAGAGGAGCGAGCATAGTTGGTCGCCATTGGCAAGCATATTGTCAAGAAATGCAGGGGGCTCCCTCTTGCTCTGAAGACGATGGGTGGTTTGATGAGTTCCAAACAACTAGTGCAGGAATGGGAGGCCATAGAAGAAAGCAGTATTGGGGATAATATAAGAGGCAAAGATGAGATCCTACCCATACTAAAATTGAGCTACCGACACTTGATAGCCGAAATGAAGCAATGTTTTGCCTTCTATGCTCTCTTTCCAAGGACTTTGAGATGGAAAAGGACACATTGATCCAGCTATGGATAGCAAATGGTTTTATTCAAGAAGAGGGCACAATGGATTTGACACAAAAGGGAGAATCCATTTTTCGTGATCTGGTTTGAAGATCCTTCCTCCAAGATGTGAAGACAAAGATACTTTATTCCGTTGGCACAAGATATGAGGCAATTGGATGTAAAATGCATGATTTAATGCATGACCTAGCGAAAGATGTAACAGATGAATATGCAACTATAGAAGAGCTGATTCAGCAAAAGGCAATGATAAAAGATGTTCGTCACATGACAACTGTATA
Source organism: Triticum dicoccoides (assembly GCF_002162155.2). Lineage (NCBI taxonomy): Eukaryota > Viridiplantae > Streptophyta > Magnoliopsida > Poales > Poaceae > Triticum > Triticum dicoccoides. The sequence continues at coordinate 526,005,904 of NC_041388.1, forward strand.
TGCATGGTCTGAAGCGGAGCATGTTAGTAGTGCGTTGAAAGACACCATCTCTCTCCGCACTGTCTTTAAGCCTTTAATACTACCCAAGAATTTGAAGGAGTCAGGACTGGAATCGTTAAGAGTCTTGTGTTGCTGGGATCCTTCTATTATCCATAATCGGGTCATAAATGGAAAACATTTGCGGTATCTGGACCTTTCTATTTCTGGCATTATTAGAATGCCAAATTCAATATGTTCGCTTTATAACCTGCAATCTTTGAGGCTTAAATGTTGCAGCCTTCTACAATAGTTACCAGAAGGCATGAGTACTATGCGGAAGCTTATCCACCTTTATCTTTTTGCATGTGATAGTTTGGAACAAATGCCTCCAAATATTGGACTACTGCACAACTTTCATACCTTAACAAATTTTGTTGTGGATATTGAAGTTGGTTGTGGAATCGAGGAGCTCAAAGATCTGAGGCACCTTTCAAATAGGTTAGAACTGTACAATTTGAGAAAAGTAAAGAATGAAAATAATGCTAAAGAAGCCAATCTCCACCAGAAGCAGAATATAACTGAACCGCTGATGCGTTGGGGGTGCGGGAAATATGACATGTGTTGGGGATATTACTACTAGGCGTAAACCGGCCAGGAGAGGCCGGGTTAACTTCATCAGTAGTTCATTACACTTGAAGCCCATGAAGACAGACGGTGACGATGTGTAAAGGCCCAGGGCCCAGAACCGGTTTAAGGCCTGTAGCTATAAACCGGTATTGATATGTAACTCGCATTGTAAGGTAGAAAGAGTGGAGACCGAGCCGGACACGTTTATGTTAGATTTCGGGTTCCGGCAGACCCTTGAGGTTCCAACACTGGGGTGCGCGTGGAGATCTCTCCCCTACTGATCTACGTCCGATCCTCTCGTGTGAACTAAGATGAAAACGATGAACAACACAAGGGACACGAGGTTTATACTGGTTCGGGCCACCGATGTGGTGTAATACCCTACTCCAGTGTGTGGTGTGGTGGATTGCCTGTGGGGCTGGTGATCAACAGTACAGAGGAAGAACAGCCTCACGAGGGATGTTCTTAAGCTGAGGCTATGTGTTCTACTTTGCCTCTTAGCTTGGGCTCTACCAGATTTCTAGATGCCTCTACTCTGTGGTGGCTAGCTTTATTTATAGAGGCCCTGGGCCTCTCCCCGAATAATTGAGCGAGAAGGGCGCCAACAATTGGCCATTTTGAAGGGGAACATCTAGTACAAGTTATCCTGACCAAAGGTGGTCTTCGGCTTCCAAAAGCACTAGTAATGACGCTGTCTTGGGCTCCATGGTGACCTCTGTCCGGCCGTCCAGCTGGTCTTGGTCTCGTTGCACCGGAATGGTAACCTTTGCCTGATGCCTTGGCCTGTGCTTGCCCCCTTTGCACCAAAGGGGAAACAAGGACTCTGCGCAAGCCGGAGCCCGCCTGGCCTTGATCGTCATGGCTTGCGTCACGGGATCCTCGCGAGGTACCCTTGCATTGATCTCTCCGCCTCCTCGCGAGCCTGCCTGAGGAAGCCGCCCTTGAGGAAGCTTCCTGTCGTCCGCCCCACGAGGCTTGGCCCCTCGCGAGGGTATTGGGCTTGAGCTGATGAAGATGGGCCGCGTTGGGCCCCCACTTGAGCCATGCCACAGGCCGCATGCAGGCAAGTCTGGGGACCCCCGTTCCCAGAACGCCGACAGTAGCCCCCGAGCCCAAGGCGCGCGCAGGCTTGGCTTAGCAAAGAAGCGAAGGGGCAAGCGCGAAGGGCCGCGGGCCCTAATAGCCTGCGGCCTTGGGCGCCGTGTGGCGGTTGATTGGACGTGGGCGTCTGCACTTCCCACGACACCTCGGCAACTGCACGACTGACAAAAGGGGATGCCCGGGCCAGGCTTACTTGCCCTGCTCTCGTCCGTCTTGCCCTAGATCCCCTTTCTCGCTCTCCTTCCTCTTGCTCCCGAAATCCTCCAGATCCGTCTCAGTCCTTCGCATCCGGCACGCCATGGCGCCTCGCAAGTCTCCGGCTGATGCTTGGTACTCGCCGGCTCTGGATTCCCCGAATTTGTCGGAGAAGAACCTCGCCCTCGCGCGCCTGATGATGGTGGTGCAGGGCAGCGAGGGGGCGAATGTGCTCAAGGTCGGCTCCGACCAGCCTGAGGGCAAGGGGAGCACTTTCTATCCGTTCTTTGTGAGCGCCATTGTCGCCGGTCTGGTGCCTCCTTTCTCTGAGTTCTTCCATGCCGTTCT
>NC_041388.1:526009505-526014811 GCF_002162155.2 Triticum dicoccoides
TAGAATTGACTGTGCCCGACGCTGCACAGCCGAGGCGGCCAAGGCTTAGGAGGTCCCTTCCTGCCAAGCCGGGGTCACGTTGCCATCTGCTACCTCTTGAGCTTGTGTTGGTTTTCCTCGAAGAGGAGAGGATGATGCAGCAGAGTAGCGTAAATATTTCCCTCAGTTTTTGAGAACCAAGGTATCAATCCAGTAGGAGGCCATGCTCAAGTCCCTCGTACCTGCACAAAACGATAGCTACTCGCAACCAACGCGATCAGGGGTTGTCAATCCCTTCACGGTCACTTACGAGAGTGAGATCTGATAGAGATAATATTTTTGGTATTTTTGGTATAAAGATGCAAAGTAAAAAGTAAAAGGCAAAGTAAAAACAAAGCAAGATTAAAGTGATGGAGATTGATATGATGAGAATTGACCCGGGGGCCATAGGTTTCACTAGTGGCTTCTCTCAAGAGCATAAGTATTCTACGGTGGGTGAAAAAATTACTGTTGAGCAATTGACAGAATTAAGCATAGTTATGAGAATATCTAGGCATGATCATGTATATAGGCATCATGTCCATGACAAGTAGATCGAAACGATTCTGCATCTACTACTATTACTCCACTCATCGACCGCTATCCAGCATGCATCTAGAGTATTAAGTTAAAATAGAGTAACGCTTTAAGCAAGATGACATGATGTAGACAGATAAATTCATGCAATATGAAATAAACCCCATCTTGTTATCCTCGATGGCAATGATACAATACCTGCCTTGCTGCCCCTTCTGTCGCTGGGAAAGGACACCGCAGATCAAACCCAAAGCTAAGCACTTCTCCCATGGCAAGAACTACCAATCTAGTTGGCCAAACCAAACGGATAATTCAAAGAGACTTGCAAAGATAACCAATCATACATAAAAGAATTCAGAAAAGATTCAAATATTGTTCATAGATAGACTTGATCATAAACCCACAATTCAACGGTCTCAACAAACACCCCGCAAAAAGAAGAAGAAGATTACATCGAATAGATCTCCACAAGAGAGGGGGAGAACATTGTATTGAGATCCAAAAAGAGAGAAGAAGCCATCTAGCTAATAACTATGGACCCGAAGGTCTGAGGTAAACTACTCACTCTTCATCGGAGAGGCTATAATGATGTAGAAGCCCTTCGTGATGACGGCCCTCTCCGGCGGAGCTCCGGAACAGGCCCCAAGATGGGATCTCGTGGATACAGAAAGTTGCGGCGGTGGAATTAGGTTTTTGGCTCCTATTCTGATCGTTTGGGGGTACGTGGGTATATATAGGAGGAAGAAGTACGTCGGTGGAGCTACGAGGGGCCCACAAGGCAGGGGGCGCACCCTAGGGGGGCGCCCCCCACCCTCGTGACCGCCTCTCCGATGCCTTGGCATAGGGTCCAAGTCTCCTGGGTCTTATCGGGTGACAAAATCACGTTCCAAAAAGGATTTTTCTGTTTGGACTCCGTTTGATATTCTGTTTCTTCGAAACACTAAAATAGGCAAAAAAACAGCAATTCCGAGCTGGGCCTCCGGTTAATAGGTTAGTCCCAAAAATAATATAAAAGTGGGAAATAAAGCCCAATATAGTCCAAAACAGTAGATAATATAGCATGGAGCAATCAAAAATTATAGATACGTTGGAGACGTATCAGGCATCCCCAAGCTTAATTCCTGCTCGTCCTTGAGTAGGTAAATGATAAAAAGAGAATTTTTGATGCGGAGTGCTACTTGGCATAATTTCAATGCAAATCCTCTTAATTGTGGTATGAATATTCAGATTAGAAAGATTCAAGACAAAAGTTCATATTGACATAAAGAATAATAATACTTCAAGCAAACCAACAAAGCAATTATGTTTTCTCAAAGTAACATGGCCAAAGAAAGTTCATCCCTTCAAAATCATATAGTTTAGTCATGCTCCATTTTCGTCACACAAGAATGCTCTCATCATGCACAACCCCGATGACAAGCCAAGCAATTGTTTCTTACCTTAATAATTTCAAACTCATAAACTTTCACGCAATACATGAGCGTGAGCCATGGAAATATCACTATGGGTGGAATAGAATATAATGATAGGGGTTATGTGGAGAAGACAAAAAAGGAGAAAGTCTCACATCAACGAGGCTAATCAATGGGCTATGTAGATGCCCATCGGTTGATGTTAATGCAAGGAGTAGGGATTGCCATGCAACGGATGCACTAGAGCTATAAATGTATGAAAGCTCAACAAAAGAAACTAAGTGGGTGTGCATCCAACTTGCTTGCTCACGAAGACCTAGGGCACTTGAGGAGGCCCATTGTTGGAATATACAAGCCAAGTTCTATAATGAAAAATTCCCACTAGTATATGAAAGTGATAACTCAAGAGACTCTCTATATGAAGAACATGGTGCTACTTTGAAGCACAATATATGAGACTCGCTATATCATGGTGCTACTTTGAAGCACAAGTGTGGAAAAAAAGGATAGTAGCATTGTCCCTTTTTATTTTCTTCTTTTTTTGGGCCTTCTTTTTTTCTCTTTGGCCTTTCTCTTTTTTTGGGACAATGCTCTATTGAATGATGATCATCACACTTCTATTTATTTACAACTCAATGATTACAACTCGATACTAGAACAAAGTATGACTCTATATGAATGCCTCCGGCGGTGTACCGGGATATGCAATGAATCAAGAGTGACAAGTATGAAAGAATTATGAACGGTGGCTTTGCCACAAATACTATGTCAACTACATGATCATGCTAAGCAATATAACAATGATGAGTGTGTCATGATAAACTAGATGGAAAGTTGCATGGCAATATACCTCGGAATGGCTATGGAAATGCCATAATAGGTAGGTATGGTGGCTGTTTTGAGGAAGATATAAAGAGGTTTATGTGTGAAAGAGCGTATCATATCACGGGGTTTGGATGCACCGACGAAGTTTGCACCAACTCTCAATGTGAGAAAGGGCAATGCACGGTACCGTAGAGGCTAGCAATGATGGAAGGGTGAGAGTGTGTATAATCCATGGACTCAACATTAGTCATAAAGAACTCATATACTTATTGCAAAAATCTACAAGCCATCAAAAACCGAAGTATTACACGCATGCTCCTAGGGGGACAGATTGGTAGGAAAAGACCATCGCTCGTCCCCGACCGCCACTCATAAGGAGGACAATCAAATAACACCTCATGTTTCAAATTTGTTGCATAACGTTTACCATACGTGCATGCTACGGGACTTGCAAACTTTAACTCAAGAACTTCTCAAATTCACAATTACTCTACTAGCATGACTTTAATATTACCACCTCCATATCTCAAAACAATTATCAAGCATCTAACTTTTCTTAGTATTCAATGCACTCAAAAGAAAGGTTCACAAATCTTGAATACCAAGCATATTATTATTAAGCAAATTACCATGCTATTATGACTCTCAAAATAATTTAAGTGAAGTAAGGGAGATCAATAGTTTCTTTAAAACAAACCACCACTGTGCTCTAAAAGATCTAAGTGAAGCACATAGAGCAAAATTACAACGCTCAAAAGATATAAGTGAAGCACATAGAGCAAAACTACATAGCTCAAAAGATATAAGTGAAGCACAAAGAGTATTCTATCAAATTCCAATTTAAGTATGGCTCTCTCAAAAGGTGTGTACAGCAAGGATGTTTGTGGCACACTAACAAACAAAGACACAAATAATACAAGACGCTCCAAGCAAAACACATATCATGTTGGTGAATAAGAATATAGCTCCAAGTAAATTACCGATGGAAGTGGACGAAAGAGGGGATGCCTTCCGGGGCATCCCCAAGCTTTGACTTTTGGGTATCCTTGGATTATATTGGGGGTGCTATGGGCATCCCAAATCTTAGGCTCTTTCCATTCCTTGTTCCATAATCCATCAAAAAATTTCACCCAAAACATGAAAACTTCACAACACAAAACTCAATAGAAATCTCGTGAGCTCCGTTAGAGAAAGAAAACAAAAGACCACTTCAAGGTACTGTAATGAACTCATTCTTTATTTATATTGGTGTTAAACCTACTGTATTCAAACTTCTCTATGGATCATACCCTATTTTACTAACCATAGATCCATAAAAATAATCAAACAACACACGAAAAACAGAATCTGTCAAAAACAGAACAGCATGTAGTAATCTGTAACTAACACAAACTTCTGTAACTCCAAAAAATCTACCAAAATTGGACATCCTATAAAATTTGTTTGTTGATCAGCAGAAATTGGAATCAGTATTTTATCATATTCTGATGATTTTTAACAATTCGGGCACTGAACGCAAAGTTTCTGGAAATTACAGCAAGATCAAATAACTATCATCCAAGAAGATCCAATAGGTCTAGCTTTGCACAAACACTAATTAAAACACAAAACAACATCCAAACAGAAGGTAGATGGGTTATTTATTCCCTAACAGAAGAAAAACACACAAAAAACTAAAAATAAAATTGGGTTGCCTCCCAACAAGCGCTATCGTTTAACGTCCCTAGCTAGGCATAAAAGCGAGGATAGATCTAGGTAGTGCCGTAGTAATAAGATAGATCGGTAAAACTCATTTCATATTCTTTACGTTCGGCAGCAAGTTTCCTTTGAGGCAAACAAAAGTAATCAAAAGGGCCAAATTTGATAGGACAAAAGTGCCCAAGATCAATTTTGGGAGGTATAGGTTCCTCTTTCGGCCCTTCGTATTGCACAACCAATTCATCATTATAAGCATTCTTTTGACAGAACCTTGTGAGCCTAAACTCAAGACAGCACCCTAGCTCATTATTTCGAATAGCCAAATCATCATTAAGTTCAGAGATTCTATCAATTAAAATATTGATTGGCACCTTTTTTCTAAGGTTTTCATTGAAAGCAACATAGTCAAGAGATTGAAAGCGCATAATTTCTTCTTGATCAAAGAGGATAGATTCTATGGGAGGACGGCCAGCGTCCACCCTATAGTGCGCAAAGATTTCTTTGGCTTCTTTTATTATAAATCTGAATTCATGAGCCAAAAAGATAGTAGCGGCACGCTTAACAGAAGAATGCTCGATATTAGAAAATTCTAGGAAAATTCTTTGTATAGATGGGTGCATATGCATAAATTGCCTTTCAAGTTCAACGATAAGCATGGCAATAGCGTCCGCAAGACTACTAGTTCTATGGAGAATAGAACCGCCCATAGAGGTCAAAGCACCGGCACAAGTAAAGAAATCTTGGATAACTCCTTTTCCAATAATATTACCACTACCGATTCGAAATCTTTTTGTATGATAGGTAGGGGGTTCTTCA
>NC_041388.1:526014821-526029679 GCF_002162155.2 Triticum dicoccoides
TATAGTTTATTCATGCTCCATTTTCGTCACACAAGAATGCTCTCATCATGCACAACCCCGATGACAAGCCAAGCAATTGTTTCATACCTTAATAATTTCAAACTCATAAACTTTCACGCAATACATGAGCGTGAGCCATGGAAATATCACTATGGGTGGAATAGAATATAATGATAGGGGTTATGTGGAGAAGACAAAAAAGGAGAAAGTCTCACATCAACGAGGATAATCAATTGGCTATGTAGATGCCCATCGATTGATGTTAATGCAAGGAGTAGGGATTGCCATGCAACGGATGCACTAGAGCTATAAATGTATGAAAGCTCAACAAAAGAAACTAAGTGGGTGTGCATCCAACTTGCTTGCTCACGAAGACCTAGGGCACTTGAGGAGGCCCATTGTTGGAATATACAAGCACAATATATGAGACTCGCTATATCATGGTGCTACTTTGAAGCACAAGTGTGGAAAAAAAGGATAGTAGCATTGCCCCTTTTTATTTTCTTCTTTTTTTTGGGCCTTCTTTTTTTCTCTTTGGCCTTTCTTTTATTTGGGACATTGCTCTATTGAATGATGATCATCACACTTCTATTTATTTACAACTCAATGATTACAACTCGATACTAGAACAAAGTATGACTCTATATGAATGCCTCCGGCGGTGTACCGGGATATGCAATGAATCTAGAGTGACAAGTATGAAAGAATTATGAACGGTGGCTTTGCCACAAATACTATGTCAACTACATGATCATGCTAAGCAATATGACAATGATGAATGTGTCATGATAAACTAGATGGTGGAAAGTTGCATGGCAATATATCTCGGAATGGCTATGGAAATGCCATAATAGGTAGGTATGGTGGCTGTTTTGAGGAAGATATAAGGCGGTTTATGTGTGAAAGAGTGTATCATATCACGGGGTTTGGATGCACCGGTGAAGTTTGCACCAACTCTCAATGTGAGAAAGGGCAATGCATGGTACCGTAGAGGCTAGCAATGATGGAAGGGTGAGAGTGCGTATAATCCATGGACTCAACATTAGTCATAAAGAACTCATATACTTATTGCAAAAATCTACAAGCCATCAAAAACCAAAGTATTACACGCATGCTCCTAGGGGGATAGATTGGTAGGAAAAGACCATCGCTCGTCCCCGACTGCCACTCATAAGGAGGACAATCAAATAACACCTCATGTTTCAAATTTGTTGCATAACGTTTACCATACGTGCATGCTACGGGACTTGCAAACTTAAACTCAAGAACTTCTCAAATTCACAATTACTCTACTAGCATGACTTTAATATTACCACCTCCATATCTCAAAACAATTATCAAGCATCTAACTTTTCTTAGTATTCAATGCACTCAAAAGAAAGGTTCACAAATCTTGAATACCAAGCATATTATTATTAAGCAAATTACCATGCTATTATGACTCTCAAAATAATTTAAGTGAAGTAAGGGAGGTCTATAGTTTCTTTAAAACAAACCACCACTATGCTCTAAAAGATCTAAGTGAAGCACATAGAGCAAAATTACAACGCTCAAAAGATATAAGTGAAGCACATAGAGCAAAACTACATAGCTCAAAAGATATAAGTGAAGCACATAGAGTATTCTATCAAATTCCAATTTAAGTATGGCTCTCTCAAAAGGTGTGTACAGCAAGTATGGTTGTGGCACACTAACAAACAAAGACACAAATAATACAAGATGCTCCAAGCAAAACACATATCATGTTGGTGAATAAGAATATAGCTCCAAGTAAATTACCGATGGAAGTGGACGAAAGAGGGGATGCCTTCCGGGGCATCCCCAAGCTTTGACTTTTTGGTGTCCGTGGATTATATTGGGGGTGCCATGGGCATCCCAAATCTTAGGTTCTTGCCACTCCTTGTTCCATAATCCATCAAAAGAATTCACCCAAAACTTGAAAACTTCACAACACAAAACTCAATAGAAATCTCGTGAGCTCCGTTAGAGAAAGAAAACAAAAGACCACTTCAAGGTACTATAATGAACTCATTCTTTATTTATATTGGTGTTAAACCTACTGTATTCCAACTTCTCTATGGATCATACCCTATTTTACTAACCATAGATCCATCAAAATAAGCAAACAACACACGAAAAACAGAATCTGTCAAAAACAGAACAGTCTGTAGTAATCTGTAACTAACGCAAACTTCTGTAACTCCAAAACATCTACCAAAAATAGACAACCTAGAAATTTTGTTCATTGATCAGCAGAAATTGGAATCAGTATTTTATCACATTCTGATGATTTTTAACAATTCGGGCACTGAACGCAAAGTTTCTGGAAATTACAGCAAGATCAAATAACTATCATCCAAGAAGATCCAATAGGTCTAGCTTTGCACAAACACTTATTAAAACACAAAACCACATCCAAACAGAAGGTAGATGGGTTATTTATTCCCTAACAGAAGAAAAACACAAAAAAACTAAAAATAAAATTGGGTTGCCTCCCAACAAGCGCTATCGTTTAACGCCCCTAGCTAGGCATAAAAGCGAGGATAGATCTAGGTAGTGCCGTAGTAATAAGATAGATCGGTAAAACTCATTTCATATTCTCTACGTTCGGCAGCAAGTTTCCTTTGAGGCAAACAAAAGTAATCAAAAGGGCCAAATTTGATAGGACAAAAGTCCCCAAGATCAATTTTGGGAGGTATAGGTTCCTCTTTCGGCCCTTCGTATTGCACAACCAATTCATCATTATAAGCATTCTTTTGACAGAACCTTGTGAGCCTAAACTCAAGAGAGCACCCTAGATCATTATTTCGAATAGCCAAATCATCATTAAGTTCAGAGATTCTATCAATTAAAATATTGATTGGCACCTTTTTTCTATGGTTTTCATTGAAAGCAACATAGACAAGAGATTGAAAGCGCATAATTTCTTCTTGATCAAAGAGGATAGATTCTATGGGAGGACGGCCAGCGTCCACCCTATAGTGCGCAAAGATTTCTTTGGCATCTTTTATTATAAATCTGAATTCATGAGCCAAAAAGATAGTAGCAGCACGCTTAATAGAAGAATGCTCGATATTAGAAAATTCTAGGAAAATTCTTTGTATAGATGGGTGCATATGCATAAATTGCCTTTCAAGTTCAACGATAAGCATGGCAATAGCGTCCGCAAGACCACTAGTTCTATGGAGAATAGAACCGCCCATAGAGGTCAAAGCACCGGCACAAGTAAAGAAATCTTGGATAACTCCTTTTCCAATAATATTACCACTACCGATTCGAAATCTTTTTGTATGATAGGTAGGGGGTTCTTCAGCTGGAGCATCAGAATTTTCGATGATATTGTTATCGCCCATATCGGCGATAACTTCCCCAATTTCAGACATAGCGACAAACAAGCGATCCAACACACGAGCAAACAAAAGGCAAGCGAGAAAAAGGCAAACAGAAAAGGAGAAGGAGAAGGAGAATAAAACGGCAAGGGTGAAGTGGGGGAGAGGAAAATGATAGGCAAATGGCAACTAATATAATGCGAGAGATAGGGATTGTGATGGGTACTTGGTATGTTGACTTTTTGCGTAGACTCCCCGGCAACGGCGCTAGAAATTCTTCTTGCTACCTCTTGAGCTTGCGTTGGTTTTCCCCGAAGAGGAGAGGATGGTGCAGCAGATAGAGTAAGTATTTCCCTCAGTTATTGAGAACCAAGATATCAATCCAGTAGGAGGCCACGCTCAAGTCCCTCGTACCTGCACAAAATGATAGCTACTCGCAACCAACGCGATTAGGGGTTGTCAATCCCTTCACGGTCACTTACGAGAGTGAGATCTGATAGAGATAATATTTTTGGTATTTTTGGTATAAAGATGCAAAGTAAAGTAAAAGGCAAAGTAAAAACAAAGCAAGATTAAAGTGATGGAGATTGATATGATGAGAATAGACCCAGGGGCCATAGGTTTCACTAGTGGCTTCTCTCAAGAGCATAAGTATTCTAAGGTGGGTGAACAAATTACTGTTGAGCAATTGACAGAATTAAGCATAGTTATGAGAATATCTAGGCATGATCATGTATATAGGCATCACGTCCGTGACAAGTAGATCAAAACGATTCTGCATCTACTACTATTACTCCACTCATCGACAGCTATCCAGCATGCATCTAGAGTATTAAGTTAAAACAGAGTAATGCTTTAAGCAAGATGACATGATGTAGAGAGATAAATTCATGCAATATGAAATAAACCCATTCTTGTTATCCTCCATGGCAACGATACAACACGTGCCTTGCTGCCCCTTCTGTTACTGGGAAAGGACACTGCAAGATCGAATCCAAAGCTAAGCACTTCTCCCATGGCAAATCTAGTTGGCCAAACCAAACGGATAATTCAAAGAGACTTGCAAAGATAACCAATCATACATAAAAGAATTCAGAAAAGATTCAAATATTGTTCATAGTAGACTTGATCATAAACCCACAATTCATTGGTCTCAACAAACACACCGCAAAAAGAAGAAGAAGATTACATCGAATAGATCTCCACAAGAGAGGGGGAGAACATTGTATTGAGATCCAAAAAGAGAGAAGAAGCCATCTAGCTAATAACTATGGACCCGAAGGTCTGAGGTAAACTACTCACACTTCATCGGAGAGGCTATGATGATGTAGAAGCCCTTCGTGATGATGGCCCTCTCCGGCGGAGCTCCGAAACAGGCCCCAAGATGGGATCTCATGGATACAGAAAGTTGCGGTGGTGGAATTAGGTTTTTGGCTCATGTTCTGATCGTTTGGGGGTACGTGGGTATATATAGGAGGAAGAAGTACGTCGGTGGTGCTTCGAGGGGCCCATCAGGCAGGGGGCGCACCCTAGGGGGGGGGGGCGCCCCCCACCCTCGTGACCGCCTCTCCGATGCCTTGGCGTAGGGTCCAAGTCTCCTGGGTCTTATCCGGTGAGAAAAATCACATTCCAAAAAGGATTTTTCTATTTGGACTCCGTTTGATATTCTGTTTCTTCGAAACACTAAAATCGGCAAAAAGAAACAACAATTCTGGGCTGGGCCTCCAGTTAATAGGTTAGTACCAAAAATAATATATAAGTGGGAAATAAAGCCCAATATAGTCCAAAACAATAGATAATATAGCATGGAGCAATCAAAAATTATAGATACGTTGGAGACGTATCACCATCTTCTCCGCCTGCTCCATAGGTTCTTGTCTCTTCTGCTCCCTCCGCCGTTGTCCTGGACCAGGTTGCCAATGAGCTGAGCCAACTGCGGGAGGATCTCCTGAGCGCGGACCCTCGTCTGGTGGCCGGGCGCCTGGAGTTGGCCTCTGGCTGGGCTCGTTCTGCCGCCTCCGTCCGAGCGGCGCTGAGCCAGGTTGTGTCGTCCTCCGACGAGGAGAAGCGGGCCGCTAACCAAGCCAAGGCCGCTCGCGATGCTGCCCTGGGCGACGTTGCAACCGCCCAGGGCCGCTGCAATACGCTTGAGGCCGAGCTGCAGGGCCTGCGCGACGAGCTCGCCAAGGAGGTGCATAGCCGGAAGGAGAAGGAGAAGGAGTGGAAGGCTAGGGAGGCCGCCGCCAAGGACCGGGACGCCAAGCTCGATGAACGCCATAGCCGACTGGTGACGCTGGAGCTGTCACTGAAGGCGGAGAGGACCGAGCTGGACGCCAAGGCGAAGGTCCTGGCGGAGGACCGGGTGGCCTTCGCGAAGCTAGAGAAGAAGGCTCGTGGCATACTGAAGACGTTGTATGAGAGCGGCCTGGAGGAGCCGTTGGCTGGTGCGGAGGACGGTCCCTCCAAGCTGCTCCCCTTCCTGGTTGATGCGCTTGAGGATGTCGCAGACGGCCTTGGCCCCACGGTTGAGGCCGAGGCGCGTGCCATATCTTCCGCAGTGCTGACGCATGTCCTCAGCCATGTCTACCTGCGCGACCCCAATGTCGACTTCGACAGCCTGCTGGAGCCTGTGAGCGGCGACCGTGCCGCCGCTGCCGCTGAGGCCGTGAAAGACCGAGCCGAGGTTTTTCTGGGGAAGTTCCGCTCCCCCAGCGTCCTGCCCGGGCGTGGCACCGCCGAACTTGCGACCTCGAGAGGCGAAGCCATCTAGCATGACTCCACCACCGGTGACGGCGTTACTGGGAGTGATCCCTTCGTGACTTCCATCCTGTTTTATTCCTGCACATGCACCATGCCTCGCGGAGGCGTTTAAATTTGTGTTTGGCGTTGTGGAACAATCTTATGGATTGTAATATTTGCTTCGAATTTCCTGGAATTTGCATTTTCCTCTCCTACTTGCTTGCACTCTACGTCGGTAGGGCCCGACCCCGCGCGTACCTCGCCCAACGTTAGCCCCGACCAGAAACCAAGGACAAGACTAAGGAGTGAGGGGCTACGTGGCAAGTTAGGCTCCTGAGTTGCGATGCTAAGGAGTCCCCCTTGATGCGCGAGCAACAAGTACGGAAGGGGGAGGCGAGGAGTGGATTGACCGTTCTACGTCGGCAGGGCCCGGCCCCGCACGCACCTCACCCAGCATTAGCCCCGACCGGAAACCAAGGACGGGACTAAGGATTGAGGGGCTACGTGACCAGTTAGGCTCCTGAGTCGCGATGCTCAGGAGTCCCCCTTGACGCTCAAACGGGTTTCGTACCTTGGCTCCGCTCGGGGAGTGGCGCGCGACGACCAGGTCCAAGGGACCTGGCTGGGTGGCGTGCGCTCGGGCGGGGCCCGGGCGTAGCCCTTGTGTCCAGCCCCCTCGCACGGCACTCCCGAGGGGAGGCGTTGCGATGGTGCCAGACACTGAGCTCTGGGCTCCCTGAGGTTGGTACGGCTGTGGGCCGCCCTCAGTTGTTTATCACTAGCGCCGAGCATAGCGCTTCCGTATGTGTATGGGCATAGCCGCTCCTCGGCAGTGTCGTCAGCCAGCGCGGAGCATGGTGGTTCCACTGGTGCGTGGGAGGGGGCTCCCCTCCGGGAGGAGCCCCAGGGCGTGTACAGCCCGCCCTGACACGTGGCCGGCACAGTAGGGCTAGGAGAGGTGTATCTGGGCACCCGTGAGCCAGCGTGGGACTCACGAGGCCCTACCTCGAGGCGGGTTGCGCCTGGCTTTGGGCCTTTATAAATTGGTGTGTTCCTGCAGGGTTGTTAGAATATAAATGCTCTACGTCCTCAGGTCCCGGCCCTCGAGCGAGCTCAGCTGCCGCTGGTATGACAGGTCGCGATGCCGTGGGTCAAGGCCAGGGGGTGAGGGCTGGAGAGCCAGTAAGAGCCCATGAGTCGCAATGCTCAGGCGCCCCACTTTTAACGTGCAAGCGCTTTGCATGGAGATAAGCAGTAGGTGATAACTTTATGGGAATCAGATTTAGCGTGAAAGAACACTCCATCCGAAGGTAAATGCTAAAAAAGCAACTGCCACTGGGTCGGGCCCGAGCGGTGTGGGGATGATGCAGCCCGAGGGGCGCCCCAACAAGGTAAGTAAAGAACATGAACAAAACAGATACATGTCGCGGGGACGGACCCGCGTGGCCAGGGAATGGTGCAGCCCTGTGGGCGCTCCCAGCTGAAGGTAGAACTCTGAAAGATGGCACCTGATGCCGTTGAAGATGAAGTGATGTTGAGGAAGTGAGCGATGCACGGTGAAGACGTCGGCCCTCATGAGCCCCCAGGCCCAGGGGCCTCGGGAGGCTCCGTGGGCTCAAGTGGGTCCTCGAGAGACATCTCCATCTCTGCCAGGACTGCATGATGCCTGACCTCCTGAGCCTCCAGAATGCTCCTCAGCAGGCGCTGGCGAGCGGCGGCCGCGTTCGGCATGCCGAAGGGCATGCGAACATAGCTGTGAGGTGGCCCCTCACAACGCCCCACGCGCGAAGGCCAGAGGCGCTCCTGAGACGCGGCTCGGTTGAGCCCTGGGACGTCGATGCAGACGCGCAGCCCACCATCCTCGCCTGGATGTGGGGCTACGGCGGGCAAGCGGCGGCTGCCGCGCATGATTCTTCACTCTTGTAGCTCCTGGGTGTTTCTTGCGACGAACTCCTGAGGGTTTGGTCTTCCTTGCCTTGTACCTTCCTGAGGGAAACATGCCTGAAAGCACCCCTCCAAGTGACACCCGAGCGCCTCCCTCGCGACCTTGGCAAAGTCGGTGGCTCTCCAAGAAAGAGCCCCCGAGCCCTGCCTGAGGAGGGCTCCGGGCGCGCCTTCCTATGCATGAGAGGGTGGCGCTCCCTAATCGAGCGCGGAGCCTGACGCAACACCCCTGGAGGCGCCAGCCTCCTTGTGGCTTGAGCCTGACGAGGTCTTCTTCTTCTTGAGGGTCGCTTTGAGAAGTCTCCCGCTCCTGTGATCTGGGTCTTCGATTGCTGCGGCTTGGAACGTGCACTCAAGTGAACACACTGTGTCTCTTTCTTCACAGGGCATGGTGATGACTCCACCGCTTCCAGGCATCTTGAGGATGTTGTAACCATGGTGAGTCACTGCCATGAACTTGGCTAGGGCCGAGTACCCGAGGATGGCGTTATACGGTAGGCGGATGTGAGCGACGTCGAAGTCGATGAGCTCGGTGCGGTAGTTGTTGCGCTGCCCGAAGGTGACTGGAAGGCGCACCTGCCCAATTGGAACAGTGGAACTATCGGTGACTTCTGAGAAAGGCTTGGTTGGCTGAAGCTGATCGTACAGCACTTGGAGATCGTCGAACGTCTCGACGGACAGGACGTTGAGTCCTGCACCGCCATCGATGAGGGTCCTGGTGACCTGCACATTGCTGATGACTGGGGAGCAAAGCATCGGGAGGACTTCGGCCGTCGCCGCGCACTTGAGTTGATTCGCTGAGCTGAACGTGATAGCGCATGTAGACCATCTGAGAGGGCGCGTGGCCTCAAGCTTGGGAAGGACTGCATTCACCTCGCGAGCAAACTGCTTGAAGATGCGCTGTGAGGCTGGGGCCTGGGCGCCACCGAAGATGCAGGCAATTGCGCGCGGCTCCTGGAAGCCCCCAACCCCATCATCTTGATGTTGGTCTTCATTCCTCCTTGGCGGTGGCGGCAGAGGAGGGAGGCCTGTGTTGCCGTGCGGGCGGTCCTCGCGAGGCTGGTCCCTCCAGCCTCCCTCGCGAGGCTGGTCCTGCCAGTGGTCCTCGTGAGGGCGGTCACGCCATCCCTGGCATGGGCCACGGTCTTCCCATCGTCCTCCACCTCTTCCTCCTCCTCGGTCATAGCCCCTGTCGTTGCGCTCGAGGCGTCGGCCGATTCGCCCGTCTCGCACAGCTCTGAGCTCTTGACATTCGTTGGTGTTGTGGGTGTGGAGGTTGTGGTACACGCAGTAGCGTCCGCCCTTGGATGACTCAGGCCGATCCCTGCCTCGCTTGGTGTCTGGTTCCGCTGCCAGCACAGGAGCCCCCTTGCGCTTCACGTCTTTGGCCTGGAGCTTCTTCTCTTATGGGTCGGCTGCCGGGAGCTCGAGAAGGGAGAGGCGCCCTTCTTCAGCCCTGACACACTTGGTCGCCAAGTTGAACAGCTCCAGGGATGTGCAGAGGTCTTCATGGATTGCTAGTTATTCCTTCATCTTGATGTCGCGCACGCTGTCGGAGAAAGCTGAGATGATGGCTTCCTCAGTCACCTTGGGGATCTTGAGGCGAGCATAGTTGAAGCGCTGGATGTACTTCTAAAGGGTTTCCCCTGGCTGTTGCTTGATGCGGCGCAGGTCGCTCACGGCCGGGGGCCGGTCGCGAGTGCCCTGGAAGTTGGTGATGAAGCGGGTGCGCATCTCGCTCCAGGAGGAGATCGTGCCGGGGGCCAGGTTCAGGAGCCAGGTGCGGGCGCCGTCCTTGAGCGCCATGGGGAACCAATTCGCCATGACCTTTTTGTCCCCGTTGGCAGCTACGATGCCCAGCTCATAGAGCTGTAGGAACTCCGCGGGGTCTGCCGTTCCATCGTAGCAAGGAGGGAGGTCAGGCTTGAACTTGCCTGGCCATGTGACGCCGCGTAGCTCGGGGGTGAAGGTGAGGCAGCCCGCTGTGGCCACCGGTGCCCTTGGCTGGTGCTGAACTTGCTCTTGCAGGCCACCACACGCCGCCGCTGGGAGCAGCGCGGGGTCTTGTCGTGGAGACGCTGGGACGCGATCTTAGCCCGCCGGCGCCGGGAGCGTGCGAGCACCTTCTCGGGGACGTGGGATCTCTTGGCAGCTCCCTTCTTGCTGCGCAGATGCCGGACGTGGAGGGTCTCGCCCTGGGGCTGCATGCCTTGCAGCCAAGGCACCTTCTTGGGGAGGAGGTGCCGGAGGCACCTCCTGATCATCGCCTCCTGCGCGGAACAGAGGGCGAGGCAGCGAGGGGGACCGCAAGGGGGAGCCCCCTGCGGCGCTGACGAGCTCGGTGATGCGGGTGAGCCAGTCCTCGTAGAGGTCGTCGACGGGGCGGTAGCGGAGAAGCTCTTTTCCCAAGAGCAGCGAGGCGCGTGCATCCATGGGGGCGCGACGGGTGTGGGACGACGAGCCAGCTGGGGTTAGCGACGGGGTGGCAGTGCGGCCATCCCGCCGCACCGAAGGATGCTGGGACAAGGCCTGCTGCTCATTCCCCGTCGGGCCGGTGGCGACGTTGGCGGCGGGCGACGGGGAATGACGAGGGGGGCCGCCGACGGGCGCCGTCTGGGCGACGCGGGTGGCGAGAGCAGCCCGGCGCTTGGCACCAGCCCGACGAGCGTCAGCCATGGACACGACGGAAGATCACACGCGAACATCGGAAGAAAGATTCCGGCGCACCCCTACCTGGCGCGCCAAATGTCGGATTTCGGGTTCCGGCAGACCCTTGAGGTTCGAACACTGCGGTGCGCTTGGAGATCTCTCCCCTACCGATCTACGTTCGATCCTCTCGTGCGAACTAAGATGAAAATGATGAACAACACAAGTGACACGAGGTTTATACTGGTTCGGGCCCCCGATGTGGTGTAATACCCTACTCCAGTGTGTAGTGTGGTGGATTGCCTCTGAGGCTGGTGATGGACAGTACAGAGGAAGAACAGCCTCGCGAGGGATGTTCTTAAGCTGAGGCTATGTGTTCTACTTTGCCTCTCAGCTTGGGCTCTACCAGATTTCTAGATGCCTCTACTCTATAGTGGCTAGCTCTATTTATAGAGGCCCTGGGCCTCTCCCCGAATACTTGAGCGGGAAGGGTGCCAACAATTGGCCATTTTGAAGGAGAACATCTAGTACAAGTTATCCTGACCAAAGGTGGTCTTCGGCTGCCAAAAGCACTGGTGATGACGCCGTCTTGGGCTCCATGGTGACCTCTGTCTGGCCGTCTGGCTGGTCTTGGTCTCGTTGCACCAGAATGGTAACCTTTGCCTGATGCCTTGGCCTGTGCTTGCCCCCTTTGCACCAAAGGGGAAACAAGGACTCTGCACAGGCCGGCGCTCGCCTGGCGCCCGCCTGGCCTTGATCGTCATGGCTTGCGTCACGGGATCCTCGCGAGGTACCCTTTCATTGATCTCTCCGCCTCCTCGCGAGCCTGCCTTAGGAGGCCGCCCTTGAGGAAGCTTCCTGTCGTCCGCCCCGCGAGGCTTGGCCCCTCGCGAGGGTCTTGGACTTGAGCTGATGAAGATGGGCCGCGCTGGGCACCCACTTGAGCCACGCTGCAGGCCGCAGGCAGGCAAGTCTGGGGACCCCCGTTCCCAGAACGCCGACAGTTTATGAGCCGGCCTTGGGACTCTGTAAACCGACGGGCGTCAACCCATGTATATAAGGGGACGACCTGGCGGCGGTTCAGGAGAACAGACAACAACTCGAGACTCAGGCAAAGTGTATTCGCTCCATGGTCATCGAAACCCCATCAATTCCATCACAACTAGATGTAGGCTTTTACCTTCATCATAAGGGGCCGAACTAGTATAAAACTCTCTCGCGTCCCTTGTCCGCTTTAACCCCTTTAAGCTAACCCGTAGCGATGGCTCCATGACTAAGTCCTTTCATGAGGACATCTGCCGTGACAAACCCACGACAGTTGGCGCCCACCGTGGGGCTATGGCACGATGGTTTCAAGTTCTTGGAGGGCAACTTCGAAGGACTCAAGGGTTATGCTGTGGGCCAGATGACCAAGAGTCGTCGCGGCAAGCTCTACATCGACGATGCAGGCTGGGGCCCTGAGGCCGGCTCAATCGCGTACGGGTACCGGGTCCCCTTTTGGTGGCATACACATTTTCATTGGCAAGATCGGCGAACCGGGCCCTGAGCCGGACATCTGCACTGACCTTGTTGAAACGGCTCAGCGTGCGAGATCTGCCCGGGTCAAGCCTATCATGAAGTGTGCCTTCGTGGGAGTCATCCATGGAGGGGAATACGAGGACAGATCGGAATCTCGTGGTGAAACCGTCGTTTATTCCGGCGACGAGTCATCGACCGGAGAGACCGAGTCGTTATATCAGCTACAAGATGGCCGGATTGGGGGCTGTTCCGATGGCGACAGTATTCCGGACCCCTCTGATCTGCCAAACTGGGTTGCAATCTTCATGGCCGGTATGCAGCCGGCGCTCCACTCTTCGACCGCAACAGCAATGATTTCCGGATCAGCAGCGGTGACGGCAGCCGGGGCAGGAGGCCCTGTGCGACCGCCGGCTCAGGTTTTATCTGATTTGTTTGATGCATTGGCGACGCTGATGGCGGAGGCTAACCTGGCGGATCAGGATGCACACAATGCGGAGATCACGAAGGTAAAGGATCAGCTTACTCAGGCCAAAGCCGATTTAGCCGCTGAGGATACCACGATGGCCGCAGAGCGGGCCGCTTTGGATGCACAGGCTTACCGGCTTAAGCTGGATCAGAATGCATCGCTTGCACGAAGTCCTAAAGAGGAGACACTGATCTCGCCTGCCAAGTGGAACGTGGTAGCAGCATCTATGATATGACATAAAGTTTTGTGAAGTACATGCGGATCTGATTGTTGCAGACCTGTTGACTATAACATCTCTCACAAGCATAACATGATCAAACCCAGAACTCATTAAGTGTTAATCACATGGTAATGTGAACTAGATTATTGACTCTAGTAAACTCTTTGGGTGTTAGTCACATGGCGATGTGACCTTGAGTGTTAATCACATAGTGATGTGAACTGTATTATTGACTCTAGTGCAAGTGGGAGACTGTTGGAAATATGCCCTAGAGGCAATAATAAATTAGTTATTATTATTATATTTCCTTGTTCATGATAATCGTTTATTATCCATGCTAGAATTGTATTTATAGGAAACTCAGATACATGTGTGGATACATAGACAACACCATGTCCCTAGTAAGCCTCTAGTTGACTAGCTCGTTGATCAATAGATGGTTACAGTTTCCTGATCATGGACATTGGATGTCATTGATAACGGGATCATATCATTAGGAGAATGATGTGATGGACAAAACCCAATCCTAAGCCTAGCACAAGATCGTGTAGCTTGTATGCTAAAGCTTTTCTAATGTCAAGTATCATTTCCTTAGACCATGAGATTGTGCAACTCCCGGATACCGTAGGAATGCTTTGGGTGTACCAAACGTCACAACGTAACTGGGTGGCTATAAAGGTGCACTACGGGTATCTCTGAAAGTGTCTGTTGGGTTGGCATGAATCGAGACTGGGATTTGTCACTCCGTGTAACGGAGAGGTATCTGTGGGCCCACTCGGTAGGACATCATCATAATGTGCACAATGTGACCAAGGAGTTGATCACGGGATGATGAGTTACGGGATGAGTAAAGAGACTTTCCGGTAACGAGATTGAACAAAGTATCGGGATACCGACGATCGAATCTCGGGCAAGTATCATACCAGTAGACAAAGGGAATTGTATACGGGATTGATTGAATCCTTGACATCGTGGTTCATCCGATGAGATCATCGTGGAACATGTGGGAGCCAACATGGGTATCCAGATCCCGATGTTGGTTATTGACCAGAGAGATGTCTCGGTCATGTCTGCATGATTCCTAAGCCCGTAGGGTCTACACACTTAAGGTTCGATGACGCTAGGGTTATAGGGAAGGTATGTACGCGGTTACCGAATGTTGTTCGGAGTCCCGGATGAGATCTCGGACATCACGAGGAGTTCCAGAATGGTCCGAGGTGAAGATTGATATATTGGACGGAGGGTTTTGGAGTCCGAAAGTGTTTCGGAGGTACCAGGTGATGACCAGCATGACCGAAAGGTATTTCGGGAGCCCCGGCAAGTGTTGGGGGGCTTGATGGGCCAAGGGAAGGGGGAAAGCCAGCCTACTAAGGGGTTGTGCGCCCCCCTCACCCATTCCCACGTGACCAGGGGGTTTGGGGCGCCCCATCTAGGGTTCCCACCTCCTGGCTTGGGGGCCAAGTCACCCAAGGGGGAGATCCCATCCGCCCTGGCCGCCGCCCCCCTAGGGGAAACCCTAGGGCGCCTCCCCTCCCCCTTGCCCCTATATATAGTGGAGGTTTTGGGGCTGCCCAACACACGAGTCTCTCTCTCCCAAGGCGCAGCCTTACCTCTCTCCCTCCTCGTCTCTCGTAGTGCTTGGCGAAGCCCTGCTGGAGTACCGCGCTCCTCCACCACCACCACGCCGTCGTGCTGCTGCTGGACGGAGTCTTCCCCAACCTCTCCCTCTCTCCTTGCTGGATCAAGGCATGGGAGACGTCACCGGGCTGCACGTGTGTTGAACGCGGAGGCGCCGTTGTTCGGCGCTTCGATCGGAATTGACCGCGATCTGAATCGCCACGAGTACGACTACCTCATCCGCGTTCTTGCAACGCTTCCGCTTAGCGATCTACAAGGGTATGTAGATGCACTCCCCTTCCCCTCATTGCTAGATTACTCCATAGATTGATCTTGGTGATGCGTAGAAAATTTTAAATTTCTGCTACGATCCCCAACA
>NC_041388.1:526030635-526030989 GCF_002162155.2 Triticum dicoccoides
TGAAACATAAAGAGAGCATCATGAAGAATATGACTAGCACATTTAAGTCTAACACACTTCCTATTCTTAGGGATTTTGTGAGCAAACAACTTATGGGAACAATAATCAACTAGCATAGGAAGGCAAAACAAGCATAACTTCAAAGCTTTAAGCACATAGAGAGGAAACTTGATATTATTGCTATTCCTACAAGCATATATTCCTCCCCCATAATAATTTTCAGTAGCATCATGAATACATTCAACAGTATAACCAGCACCTAAAGGATTATTTTCATGATCTACAAGCATAGAAAATTTACTACTCTCCACACAAGCAAAATTCTTCTCATTCGGAATAGTGGGAGTATCATAA
>NC_041388.1:526031268-526031909 GCF_002162155.2 Triticum dicoccoides
CAATCTTGGGACAAACATTAATTGGATCAAATATATTCTCAAAAACATCATCTTCATCAAACATAGCATCCCCAAGCTTGGGCCTTTTCATATCATAAGCATAATCACTCGCATCATTAATAGTATGGATAGCACCAATAGTATAGCAGTTATCATATTCTTCCAAGCAAGTGCCAAAAAGATTTTCAAGATCATAAGAAGTATCATTATCTTCCCAATCATAATCATCACAACAAGCAATAGGCATAACGAGATCATCATCAAGTGCATCATCTTCCAAAATTATTTTTGATTCATTTTCATGGGGCACAACAATAATAGGAGTAACATTATTTGGGAGAGATATCTTTTTACCTTTCTTCGTTTTTCTTTTCTTCTTCTTCACATCATGTGTGGGTTCAATCCTCTTTTTGGAGCTCCTTATTAATGAGATTGGTTGAATATAAGGCTCCTCCTCGTTACCTGATTCATCATAAGAAATAATAGGAGAATATTGGGAAGTCTCTTCCCTTTCGTTAGTATTCTCTTCATCTTCTATTTGTTTTCTTTTCTTTATGTAATTGGCGATATAAGGATTTTCAATGCAATTCACCGCACAATACATATAAATTTCTTCTAGATCAATATTAAGAAGTTTATCA
>NC_041388.1:526031919-526033637 GCF_002162155.2 Triticum dicoccoides
GGGCAAATACTGGAAGATGCTTAGTTATGCATTTCATTTCTTCGTAACCCATAAGAAAACTAAGTTCATTATAATATGCAAGGGAAATCAAGTCATCACAATTTTTGGACACGATTAGATCATGAAACAATTTGCATCGGATAGTTAAATGACCCCGTTCATTGCTAAGTTCATAAGTATGGCTAAGAAAATTTAAATTTTCAGCACAAACATCTAGCCTTTCTTGCAACAATTTAGTTTCTAAATGCGTATGCCTCTTACAATATCTATCTTCCCTATTTGGTATGTACTTGCAAACCCAATGCACTCCACAAAAATTGACATGTTTATAGGAGACATTTTCATCATAACTAGTGCAATCATCATTAGTATTATGGATATTCAAGGAGTTCATACTAACAAAATTGCAATCATGCTTATCATTCAAAGATTTAGTGCCAAACATTTTAATGCATTCTTCTTCTAACACTTTGGCACAATTTTCCTTTCCATCATACTCACGAAAGATATTAAAAAGCTGAAGCGTATGAGGTAAACTCAATTCCATTTTTTTATAGTTTTCTTTTATAAACTAAACTAGTGCTAAAACAAGAAACAAAAAGATTCGATTGCAAGATCTAAAGATATACCTTCAAGCACTCACCTCCTCGGCAACGGCGCTAGAAACTGCTTGATGTCTACTACGCAACCTTCTTCTTGTAGGCGTTGTTGGGCCTCCAAGTGCAGAGGTTTGTAGGACAATATCAAATTTCTCTCAAGTGGATGACCTAAGGTTTATTAATCCGTGGGAGGTGTAGGATGAAGATGGTCTCTCTCAAGCAACCCTGCAACCAAATAACAAGGTGTCTCTTGTGTCCCCAACACACCCAATACAATGGTAAATTGTATAGGTGCACTAGTTCGGCGAAGATATGGTGATACAAGTGCAATATGGATGGTAGATATAGGTTTTTGTAATCTGAAAATATAAAAATAGCAAGGTAGCAAGCAATAAAAGTGAGCGTAAACGGTATTGCAATGCTAGGAAACAAGGCATAGGGTTCATACTTTCACTAGTGCAAGTTCTCTCAACAATAATAACATAGTTGGATCACATAATTATCCCTCAACATGCAACAAAGAGTCACTCCAAAGTCACTAATAGCGGAGAACAAATGAAGGGATTATGGTAGGGTACGAAACCACCTCAAAGTTATTCTTTCCGATCAATCCATTGGGCTATTCCTATAAGTGTCACAAACAGCCTAGAGTTCGTAGTAAAATAACACCTTAAGACACACATCAACCAAAACCCTAATGTTACCTAGATACTCCAATGTCACCTCAAGTATCCGTCGGTATGATTATACGATATGCATCACACAATCTCAGATTCATCTATTCAACCAACACATAGAACCTCAAAGAGTGCCCCAAAGTTTCTACCGGAGAATGAAGACGAAAACGTGTGCCAACCCCTATGCATAGGTTCATGGGCGGAACCCGCAAGTTGATCACCAAAACATACATCAAGTGGATCAATAGAATACTCCATTGTCACCACGGGTATCCCACGCAAGACATACATCAAGTGTTATCAAATCATTAAAAGACTCAATCCGATAAGATAACTTCAAAGGGAAAACTCAATCCATTACAAGAGAGTAGAGGGGGAGAAACATCATAAGATCCAACTATAGTAGCAAAGCTTGCGATACATCAAGATCGTATCACCTCAA
>NC_041388.1:526035282-526035973 GCF_002162155.2 Triticum dicoccoides
ACTATGGCAGAAGCATTGCTTCTTCCTGTGGTACGAGGCGTGGCCAGCAAGGCCGCGAGCATCCTCGTCCAGACCGTGAACCGCATGTGTGGTGTTGACGATGACCGCTGCAAACTGGAGCGCCAGCTGCTGGCCGTCCAGTGCAAGCTGACCGACGCCGAGGTGAAGAGCGAAACTAACCAGTACGTCAAGAGGTGGATGAAGGACTTCAGGACCGTCGCCTATGAGGCCGACGACGTCCTCGACACCTTCCAGTATGAGGCGCTGCGCTGCCAAGCCTAGAACGGTGTGTCCAGGACACACAAGGTACTCAGCCACTTCACGTCACACAACCCGCTACTCTTCCGTCTTACTATGAGCAGGAAGCTGAGAAACATCCACTACAACAAACACCCCCCTATAGCAACATATGTCTAGCAACGACAACAATACAATGTGTTGTTTGATTGAACCCCCCTTCCCCACTTAACGCTAACCTCCCCGTGACCACCTCCATCTCTTTTTGCGCTGTCAACGCCCGCGCACTAAGGGTGAAATCTCCCTTCGCTAAATTTTTTTTTCGAGAGGCACACCCAGCAGCCAAGGCTCCCACCGCCGCCGCCGCCCCCTCCCCCTCGGCTGCCTGCCCTCGTTCCTCCTCCAAGCTCGCCTCCCTCACCAATTTCTCCGCTCTTCAGGGACGTACACTGCG
>NC_041388.1:526037432-526038688 GCF_002162155.2 Triticum dicoccoides
GATTTCACAAATCTGGAAAATGGAAAAAACAAATATACGCCCACAACAGCCACAACAACCGAGGAGAATTGAATAATTCAGCCCTAGCTAGGATGTAGCAGGAAACTAGGGTCAAGAACCGTCTCAATCTAACCTGACCTATAACTTAAGAAGAGGAGGAGAAAGAGAAGGGCGATGTATCTGTGTCGCCGTTGCTGCCGTCGGAAGATGGCTGCCCCGTCCCTGTCACTTCCACCTCGTGGTGCAGACTTGCAGTGTTCTGTTCCTGTTCAATCCATGTGTCAGGACCCCGATTCCAAGTTACATCGATCTAGCCGGTAACACCTCATATCACTTTGCGGCCTCACGCACGGTATTCCCACGGGTGTCGCTTTACCATGGCCCGGGACCGTTTGCGCCTTTTGGCTCACGTATATGATAATGTCGCTAGCATCCATATGACAGAGAACCCGGGCCGACATGGCTAGTCGTGAACCCAAAGCGGCACTAACCTATGGGGACAGGCATACATGAATCACATCGAGCATGTCGGTCAGCAGCGTGTGAATCCGGGCTGTAGCACTGGGCTAACAGGACTCCCAGAACCCGGGCTGTAGCAGGCTAGGCAGGACTCCGGATGTCACCGCGTGACATTTCCCCGAAGGGACAGGCACAGGAACGAAGTGAAACACATGCCGGCCAGTCAAGTGATCTGAGCAGTAGTGCTGGGCTAGCAGGACTCCGGTGAACCGGGCTGTAGCGGACTACTATGGCTCAAGGAAGCACTGGACTACATTTCCCCATAAGAGAGGCTGCCAAGGATAAATAACTAGATTGTCGGATCCCACACATACCAAGCATTTCAATCATACACATAATATGCTCGATATGTGTAAATACAACATGGCATCACAACATAACTCTACGACTCAAAGTATTTATTCATTAGGCTCCGAGGAGCGAGATATTACAAACATGGGTCTTATGACCCAACACACAGAGCATACAAGCAACAAGCACATGCGGAAGCTTAACTTGTCTGAGTACAGACAACTACAAATGAAGAAGGCTGAGAAGCCTGACTATCTACCAGATCCTGCCAAGGGCACAAGATCGTAGCTGAGGTATCAAGCTAATGTCGAAGTCCACGCGGAACTACTAGCGAGACTGAAGTCTCTCTCTGCAAAACATAAATTAAGCAAACATGAGTACAAAGGTACTCAGCAAGACTTACATCAGAACTAGCTACATATGCATCGGTATCAACAAGGGGGGGG
>NC_041388.1:526039360-526040872 GCF_002162155.2 Triticum dicoccoides
TGTTCGATTATATACAGAGTTTGGCAGCGATTGTTAGTTTTTTTAGGGATTATTAGTTATTATATCATGATGGCAGACAACAAAACCCAGAGGAGGTGTTTGGTTCAGATCATGGCAACGCAAATGGTAACGAAATCAGAATACACCGGCAATGTAAATAGAATGCGAAAACTCAACTTTGTTTGTTTTGTCACCGTAACAGTATGCATATACAATATTTCGTTCTGATTCATGACTTGGGGAAGATTTTATCTGAACAACAGCCATAGGTCTTCACGAACACTGCAAGCACCGAATCCAAAACCAAAAGGCCGTGCAGCTGCTGATGCTCTTGCGCTACCGTCGACGGTGGCTCGCTGCTCTACGCAACGTACTGCCACCCCATGACCATCGTGTTCTCCTCCTGCTCCGCCGCCATGAACGGCTCGCCGATGCCAGCAGATAGGTTGAGCGACACCGCCAGTTAGAGCCGCCTGGCTGGCTCGGCTGCTCTCGGCTCTCACATCCCACGCGAACCCCGGCCCCTCCCTTGCCCCCTTGCCTGAGATCATATTTGAGGAGACGAGAAAGAACGGGAGGGATAACCCTGATATCGTTAACTGTTGCCGGTGAGGGTTGAGCGGTATCGACCGTGAGTAGCGACGTAATTGGATTACATGGAAAGGGTTTACAACTCATGTAAACCAAACACGAGTAACGTTTTCAAGTTACGCTGTAATCTGGTTATGGGCAAAAATTGACGAACCAAAAACCTCCAGAGATTTGAAGCACAAACATTCTTATTATAAAAAAAATCATGAATCAATGTACGTATAGATCCCAATTAATGCATCATCACATTGCTTTTTCTAGACAACCACATGTTTGTTTACCACGATTATTGCTAGTATATATATATATATATTCTCATTTAATAGTAAAGCAAAATCTTATTCTCTTGGTGCTTCACAGTTTAAATCTTCCCTGCATTGGCATTACACAGTTACTAATAAGTAGAGTATACTCCAAAAGGTATATTGATAATCAACTCTAATACTAAGTTGATTTCACAAATCTGGAAAATGGAAAAAACAAATATACGCCCACAACAGCCACAACAACCGAGGAGAATTGAATAATTCAGCCCTAGCTAGGATGTAGCAGGAAACTAGGGTCAAGAACCGTCTCAATCTAACCTGACCTATAACTTAAGAAGAGGAGGAGAAAGAGAAGGGCGATGTATCTGTGTCGCCGTTGCTGCCGTCGGAAGATGGCTGCCCCGTCCCTGTCACTTCCACCTCGTGGTGCAGACTTGCAGTGTTCTGTTCCTGTTCAATCCATGTGTCAGGACCCCGATTCCAAGTTACATCGATCTAGCCGGTAACACCTCATATCACTTTGCGGCCTCACGCACGGTATTCCCACGGGTGTCGCTTTACCATGGCCCGGGACCGTTTGCGCCTTTTGGCTCACGTATATGATAATGTCGCTAGCATCCATATGACAGAGAACCCGGGCCGACATGGCTAGTCG
>NC_041388.1:526041564-526088102 GCF_002162155.2 Triticum dicoccoides
GGTGGAGTTTAACTGCAGCAAGCCAGCTTTGACTCAGTGGCTAACCTGAACTACGACTGCAAGCAACTCTTTTAAGATGGCGCACACGAGTCCACATATTCACCATTCAATACACCACTATGGAATCACTCCCGTCTCCCTACGAGAAGGCCATCCATAGCACTCACGCTTATCTTGCGCATTTTAGAGTATCCACTTTCACTTGTCTATGAACTGTTATAGGCAACCCAGAAGTCCATTACCGCGGACATGGCTATTCGAATAGATGATGTTAACCCTGCAGGGGTGTACTTCTTCACACACGCTCTCACCACTTACCGCCGTTTACACGACATGTACTCGGCAACCTTCAAGCGGAGCCCAACGAGGGTGTTGGCCACGGCCTACCTAAACACTCAAGTCTCTAGTCCAGGTTTATCGCCTATCCTGGTTCCATCCGCAGGGAGTCCGGCCGAGGTTTCCACATACGGCCCCGAACGATGTGTACAGGGTTCCGAGACACCAAACGGGCGCCCGGCATGCCCGGCCACAGTGTATCTACCACAACATAGCCCACCCCTAAGGTCAGCGCTACGCACGGCCGCCAACACATATCCTATAAACACCAGAAACTAGTTGCAACTCCTGGACAGAGGACAAGGGTGATCAAGAAGCCGAGAGGGTCCATTGGTTTCGGGCCCAATGCGTGGTAGTAACTGTTTCATGGATCACAAACACAGAACTCAGTTCCTAAGAACGGTTTCAATGAGACAACCCACCATGTACTCCTACATGGCCTCTCACCGCTACCTTTACCAAATCGTGTTCACACACTTAGCTCACACACTGTAGGACATGTTTACACACCTCCGGTTCATCCCTGATGAACCAGACCTGACACGACTCTATGCAATAGCAGGCATGACAAACAAGCATGAATGAGTAGGCACATCAGGGCTCAAACAACTCCTACTCATGCTAGTGGATTTCATCTATTTACTCTGGCAATGACAGGTCATGCAGAGGAAAGGGGTTCAACTACCACAACATGTAACAGTTGAATCGTTGTTGTCCTAATGCAGTAAAAGAGAGCCGGAGCGAGAGAGTGGGATTGTATCGGAATGAACAAGGGGTTTTTGCTTGCCTGGCACTTCTGAAGATAACATTGAGTCTTCATCAGTGTCAACGATCACAGCGTCGGAGCAGCGTCTACCGAGAGGGGACAATCACCGGCAATAGAGAAGGAACACAATCAATGCAATGCACAACATGATGCATGATAATGACATGGCAATATGTTGTTGATTGAGCTAATGCAACTAGCAACACAATTAAATGAAGTTGGTTTGAATACAAGATTCAAATTCAAACTCCATATATGATTAGTTAAATGCCATTTATTTGTTTTGTCCAAAACAGAGGACAACATTGTTCAAGCATGCATGAAAATGCCATAAACAGATTCCTTGAATTTTTCTGATAATTTTTCATATATAAATTATTTCATTTGGAGTTATAGATAATTTTCTATGATTTTTAGAGGTTTTGGGCATTTTTTGGAATTTTTTGAATTTGTTTTAAATCTAGAAAATGATTAACCGCGTCAGCATTGTGTCATCGTGACGTCAGCAAGTCAACTGACGCGGCCCAAGTCAAACCTGACCAGTGGGGCCTACTGGTCAGTGACACAAGGTTGGTTAGGTCGCTGACAAGTGGGCCCAGTCAACGGCCACGTCATCTTGGTCAAAGCTGACTCGTGGGCCCACTGAGGTTAGTTAAAACTAAACAGAAATGTAATCTGTGTTAATTAGGGCGTGGGGCCCATAAGTCAGTGTCCTTGGGGGGTTGGTTAGTGGAGGGATTAGCCGCTAATGGCTGTGCCACGTCGGCACAGCCGGAGTTAACCGCCGGCGACCATCCGGTGCGGCGGCGGCTCACCGGGGTGGCGCTAGGGGCAGCGGCTGGGTGCGCTGAGGGCACCAGAAGGGAGCCCTCGCTCGCCCGCATCTAGGGGTGTACGCAGCTGGGCGCAGGGAGGCTGGGATCGACGATGGCGACCACTTGGGCGGCGGCCGGAGCTACGACACGCTCGGAAACGACGTTTTGATGCACGGAAGGACGAGCTGCGGGTTGCTACGGAGTCATGTGGACTCGCTGAGCACGGGGGTGGGCTCGGATGCGTCGTGGATGCGCTCTAGCTACAGCGGCGCCATGGCCGGCGGCGGTGAGTTCTCGGGTCCGGTGGGAACGACGACTACGTGGCGCAATCGAGCAAGGGGAGAGAGGGGAACGAAGGAGAAGCTCACGGTGAATCAGACGAGCGGCTCAGTGGCTCAGGGGAGGCTTGGAGGCGACGGGGCGATGATGGCGATCTCCGGTGGCCGTGCAGAGAAGATGAGCTCGATGACGAGGCTTCAGGGCGTACGGGGTCGTGTAGTTCGGCGTAGAGGTGCGCGGCAGCAAGGCGGAGCTCGTGGTCGGGATGGCTAGGCGTGGGGAGGTCGGTGGCCATGACGAACGGTGACGGCGGCGACGGCTCCGTTTGGTGGTGAGAGGAGCAGGACAGAGGAGGGGACGAGGCCGGGGGAGAGTGAGAGGGGGTCGAGAGGGCTGCATGGCATCGCAGGAGGCGTCCAGGCGACGATGGGGCAGCCAGGCAGGGTGCTGCGTGCCGCGCCGAACGCGCACACGCGCCGGGCACGCGCCCCATCCGACTGGCGGGAGGAGGGAGACGACTGGCGTGTTGGCTGCCTGCTGGGCTGGGCCTCAGCTACAGTGCTGGGCCACGAGGTGGGCGCCAGGTAAGGACCTGGTAAGTCCTCTGCCTTTTCTAATTTTATCTCTGTTTTGTTTTGTTTTTATTTATACATTTTGTCACTGATTCAAAATTCAAAATGAATTCAAAACAGTGCCAAAACACTCTAAGATATTTTATGTTACCTCTCAGGACTATTCCAAAAGTACATAAAACATTTCAAGGCATTTGAAAATATATTCATTATATATTATGAATATATCCCCAAATTCAAATAGATTACTGATTTAAATTCAGGGACCAAATAATTCCTTAAAAATGTTCCAGAATTTTGGTTTGATATATAACTCTTGCCAAAATTCACAAAACTATTTTTAGGGCATTTTGGATTCACAGAATGCTATTTAAAGGGTGCTTGCCCTTCTTTTAATTGGATTTCTGAGGTTTCAACAATCCTCAATTCAAGTTTCAGAAATTTAAACATGATGCAAGCAAGATGCGAATACTAGGCAACACCAGAAGCTAGGGATGTGACACCATGACATCTTTCTATGCATGAATGTGTAATGCAAGGAGAAGACCCTCTAGCCTGTACGAGCGCTCGCCCAAGCTAGTGCCGCCGGCAGCAACTACGCCATCATGTCCTTGCCCACAGCCCCTTAAACCTCTCACCAACGTGTTCTTCCTCCCATCTCATCCTCGTGAAGCGGTGAAAGTGCTAGCTAGCGATTCTCTTCCATCGTTTCCATACTTGGTGAGCTAATCTTCTAACTTTTTGCCCCCAACAATTGATTCCTCACAAAATTTACATCACCCTTTTGCTCCTGCTCACCCTTATTCATGTGGAGCTAGCAACTTAAATGGGGCATGGAACAATCATAAGTGCCATTACTTTACTGTTTGTACCTACAGTTCTTCTTGATTTTCCTGTGTGATTACTTTACCTCGGTCATTGATTTCAGGTGGCGCTTTCAAATTATAAGTGGATATAGAATGAGGTATCTGTGATCTTTCAGTTTCTGTTCCTTCAATTGTTTTCTTCTTACCTCTAATGAATTTATTTATCATATAGCTCCTTTATTTTCCTTATAGAAGTACATGTGGACCAGCATGCACTTGCCCCATTGCACTACTATTTATAATTGGGAGATATTGTGCCTTTTGCTTTGTAACAAATGAATTCATGGCATGTGTGTTTGGCTCAGCTACTTTGGATTGTATATGTGTTTTTTTGGGAAATGTGTTGTGTAATACACAAATGCTTAACCATGGATTGTTTCTGCAACCAACACAAGTGACCTCTTCTCAAGTTCGTTTTCTTTTCACAATTTTTCTTTAGTGACTAACTACTCCATATTTGGTTACTTGAGTATTTCCTCTGCTGACAACTGGATATTAGATGTCTCATTGTGCCCGCACTCCTGATAATTCTGTCAATCAGCTATATCTAATCTTTATTTGAAATGGCCGCATGGCTGTGTCCATGGAGCCATGTGCGACTCTCATGTGCGGGGTAATAAAATGCATCTCCGCAAGTAATAGCTAACTAATGATACCCTTGATGTTACATGCTATTTGGTTGCTATGTCTGTCAAGAAGATTGGTTTGAGTACCCAGTATTACATAGGCACTGCCTTGGTTCTCAAAATTAGTTTAGATGTATCCTTGTATGCTTAAATTTGGCTAGTGTTGAAATGAAATCTCTTAACTATAAGATAACATGGTATACGTAGTGTTCTACACTAGATCAGATGGGGTGATGATCTACTTTTTCCTTCTTCGTGCTTTCAGTTTGGTTGCCCCTCGCCATGTTTTATTAGAGAGAAAATGTGGCCATGAGAGATAACTCCAACTGTCGCAAATCTGATGATGCTTTTTTTCATGTTGTTGCTTCTGCAGGTTCTGAGAATCTTATTCATGGATAAGGAAACTATAATTTGTGAATTTGTAGTTCTCAGGTAACTACGAAGTTTTGCCTGATGTAGATTATTTAAGGATTTTCAAGTTGTTTGCACTGAGATTTTCTCCTAATACACCATAGCAAGCATGGCTAATCAATCATCCCAAGCTGAGTAGTACATGAGTAATGTGACACAAAGCTAATTAGTGCAGAGACCTCTGGAAAATGGAGATGTTCAATTTTCTATTAATCGGTACTATTGGATTTGTCATTAGCCGGTTCCTGAATTCATCTCATTGTTAATATAATATTATGTTTGTATAATTTATTAATTTATAATAGTAAAGACAAGCTGATAGTTTTCACAATGGACATCCACATCCGATAGGTCAAAGGTGCTTGGAGTTTTGCTGCTCAAAGATAAATAAATAAATTAGTACACGAATATAGGTTGCATAATCTGCAATGTTGTTTAATAAATTCATGTTAAAGTAGTTTTCTGTTTAGATTATTAATTAGCCCCACATCTATATATAAATCTATGTCCTGGTTAATCACATTTGTACGGTGGCCATTTAAATTTTAATTCTCTATTAGCCTGATTTTCCCAATTGTAAGTTACTCACCTCATATTGTTGTTGTAGATCACCAAGATAAATTGGCGATGCATGGCTCAGATGTTCATTGCAAGGTTAAGAATAGAGCTACTACAAGATAATTAGAATGCCATTTTAGGATCAATGTTTCAAACATTACAGTTGATTGCAAGGTCAAGAATTGGGCCACTACTAGATATAGATTCACCTCATGTAATCGTTGGACCATGTTCTCTGTAATGCAACATAGTTGATTTAATATATGAGACCTATAATCTTTGGATCATGTTCTTTGTAATGCAACATAGTGGATTTAATATATGAGATCTTTTGGTTTGTTATATTGTGCTCCCTATGCACTACAGGCATCGACCTAATAATTATGGATGACAATATATAAAATTTCATTAATTGTTCATGCTATATAATGAAGCTTAAAGTCAGTTGCAATGCTTCGTTATGTCCATTTTAAAATCCTTGTGTGCAGGGTCGCCACCAACGCATATGAAGTGTTGTATGTCTCTAGCTTTATACGTTGCTACTTAACAACGCTTCTACACACTGTTTACCAACGCATGCATATACGCTGTTGTAGATCCTTCCAACGCCACCAACGACAACGCATATTAATCCGTTGGTGTAGATCTTAGCAATGCATATATGGACATAAGGCAACGCATTGATGCGTTGCTGTAGGGGGGTTCTTGTTGTAGTGATCCTCGAGAAGATCAATGAACTTGTCATGGAGATGAACACTTTTGGCCTGCTGAACAGTGTGGAGCCGCCGCAGGTTCCTTGCCGGCAGACACACTCAGCACTGGATGAATATGCGGAGATCTTTTGGAAGGGATGATGACAAGGAGGTGGTGGTGAAACTTTTGCTCGACCAGCAGATAATCAGAAGTTGCAGGTGCTGCCAATCTTTGGGATGGGAGGTTTGGGCAAGACGACTCTTGCGAAGATGGTGTACAACGACCACAGGGTCCAGCAACATTTTCATTTGAGCATGTGGCACTGTGTCTCTGAAAACTTTGAAGCCACTGCTCTTGTGAGATCAGTCATTGAATTGGCTACCAAGGTAACATGCAACTTGCCAGACACCATCGAGATGTTGCGGGGGCGACTTCAGGAAGTCATTGGGCAGAAAAGGTATCTCCTTGTTCTTGATGACGTATGGAATGAAGAGGAGAGGAAGTGGGAAGACGATCTGAAGCCACTGCTCTGTTCTGTTGGTGGGCCAGGAAGTGTTGTAGTTGTCACATGTCGAAACCAGCAAGTGGCGTCCATAATGGGCACGCTAGGACCTCATAAGCTACCATGTCTAAGTGAAGATGATTCATGGGAACTGTTCTCGAAGAAATCTTTTAGTAATGGTGTAGAGGAGCGAGCATAGTTGGTCGCCATTGGCAAGCATATTGTCAAGAAATGCAGGGGGCTCCCTCTTGCTCTGAAGACGATGGGTGGTTTGATGAGTTCCAAACAACTAGTGCAGGAATGGGAGGCCATAGAAGAAAGCAGTATTGGGGATAATATAAGAGGCAAAGATGAGATCCTACCCATACTAAAATTGAGCTACCGACACTTGATAGCCGAAATGAAGCAATGTTTTGCCTTCTATGCTCTCTTTCCAAGGACTTTGAGATGGAAAAGGACACATTGATCCAGCTATGGATAGCAAATGGTTTTATTCAAGAAGAGGGCACAATGGATTTGACACAAAAGGGAGAATCCATTTTTCGTGATCTGGTTTGAAGATCCTTCCTCCAAGATGTGAAGACAAAGATACTTTATTCCGTTGGCACAAGATATGAGGCAATTGGATGTAAAATGCATGATTTAATGCATGACCTAGCGAAAGATGTAACAGATGAATATGCAACTATAGAAGAGCTGATTCAGCAAAAGGCAATGATAAAAGATGTTCGTCACATGACAACTGTATATGCATGGTCTGAAGCGGAGCATGTTAGTAGTGCGTTGAAAGACACCATCTCTCTCCGCACTGTCTTTAAGCCTTTAATACTACCCAAGAATTTGAAGGAGTCAGGACTGGAATCGTTAAGAGTCTTGTGTTGCTGGGATCCTTCTATTATCCATAATCGGGTCATAAATGGAAAACATTTGCGGTATCTGGACCTTTCTATTTCTGGCATTATTAGAATGCCAAATTCAATATGTTCGCTTTATAACCTGCAATCTTTGAGGCTTAAATGTTGCAGCCTTCTACAACAGTTACCAGAAGGCATGAGTACTATGCGGAAGCTTATCCACCTTTATCTTTTTGCATGTGATAGTTTGGAACAAATGCCTCCAAATATTGGACTACTGCACAACTTTCATACCTTAACAAATTTTGTTGTAGATATTGAAGTTGGTTGTGGAATCGAGGAGCTCAAAGATCTGAGGCACCTTTCAAATAGGTTAGAACTGTACAATTTGAGAAAAGTAAAGAATGAAAATAATGCTAAAGAAGCCAATCTCCACCAGAAGCAGAATATAACTGAACCGTTGATGCGTTGGGGGTGCGGGAAATATGACATGTGTTGGGGATATTACTACTAGGCGTAAACCGGCCAGGAGAGGCCGGGTTAACTTCATCAGTAGTTCATTACACTTGAAGCCCATGAAGACAGACGGTGACGATGTGTAAAGGCCCAGGGCCCAGAACCGGTTTAAGGCCTATAGCTATAAACCGGTATTGATATGTAACTCGCATTGTAAGGTAGAAAGAGTGGAGACCGAGCCGGACACGTTTATGTTAGATTTCGGGTTCCGGCAGACCCTTGAGGTTCCAACACTGGGGTGCGCGTGGAGATCTCTCCCCTACTGATCTACGTCCGATCCTCTCGTGTGAACTAAGATGAAAACGATGAACAACACAAGGGACACGAGGTTTATACTGGTTCGGGCCACCGATGTGGTGTAATATCCTACTCCAGTGTGTGGTGTGGTGGATTGCCTCTGGGGCTGGTGATCAACAGTACAGAGGAAGAACAGCCTCACGAGGGATGTTCTTAAGCTGAGGCTATGTGTTCTACTTTGCCTCTTAGCTTGGGCTCTACCAGATTTCTAGATGCCTCTACTCTGTGGTGGCTAGCTTTATTTATAGAGGCCCTGGGCCTCTCCCCGAATAATTGAGCGAGAAGGGCGCCAACAATTGGCCATTTTGAAGGGGAACATCTAGTACAAGTTATCCTGACCAAAGGTGGTCTTCGGCTTCCAAAAGCACTAGTAATGACGCAGTCTTGGGCTCCATGGTGACCTCTGTCCGGCCGTCCAGCTGGTCTTGGTCTCGTTGCACCGGAATGGTAACCTTTGCCTGATGCCTTGGCCTGTGCTTGCCCCCTTTGCACCAAAGGGGAAACAAGGACTCTGCGCAAGCCGGCGCCCGCCTGGCCTTGATCGTCATGGCTTGCGTCACGGGATCCTCGCGAGGTACCCTTGCATTGATCTCTCCGCCTCCTCGCGAGCCTGCCTGAGGAAGCCGCCCTTGAGGAAGCTTCCTGTCGTCCGCCCCGCGAGGCTTGGCCCCTCGCGAGGGTATTGGGCTTGAGCTGATGAAGATGGGCCGCGTTGGGCCCCCACTTGAGCCATGCCACAGGCCGCATGCAGGCAAGTCTGGGGACCCCCGTTCCCAGAACGCTGACAGTAGCCCCCGAGCCCAAGGCGCGCGCAGGCTTGGCTTAGCAAAGAAGCGAAGGGGCAAGCGCGAAGGGCCGCGGGCCCTAATAGCCTGCGGCCTTGGGCGTCGTGTGGCGGTTGATTGGACGTGGGCGTCTGCACTTCCCACGACACCTCGGCAACTGCACGACTGACAAAAGGGGATGCCCGGGCCAAGCTTACTTGCCCTGCTCTCGTCCGTCTTGCCCTAGATCCCCTTTCTCGCTCTCCTTCCTCTTGCTCCCGAAATCCTCCAGATCCGTCTCAGTCCTTCGCATCCGGCACGCCATGGCGCCTCGCAAGTCTCCGGCTGATGCTTGGTACTCGCCGGCTCTGGATTCCCCGAATTTGTCGGAGAAGAACCTCGCCCTCGCGCGCCTAATGATGGTGGTGCAGGGCAGCGAGGGGGCGAATGTGCTCAAGGTCGGCTCCGACCAGCCTGAGGGCAAGGGGAGCACTTTCTATCCGTTCTTTGTGAGCGCCATTGTCGCCGGTCTGGTGCCTCCTTTCTCTGAGTTCTTCCATGCCGTTCTCCGCCAATACAACTTGCAGGCTCTGCATCTCCATCCCAACTCTGTCCTTCTCCTAGCGATTTTCGCCTATTATTGCGAGGCTCATGTTGGTGTGAAGCCCTCGGTGGCTTTGCTGCGCCACTTCTTCTCCCTTCGGGTTTCTGGTGCTCAAGTCTCCGCATGCGCGAGCTTCATTGCATACTCCAACTCCAATGCCATCTCGAATCCTGGGAAGAGGATCGAAGGCTACCGGAGCAAGTGGGTCATGATGGATGTCGGGCGCCTCCATCCTCGTCTGGCATTGCCCACGGGGCAGCCTAAGTCCGTTGACGCATGGTCCCGCGCGGAGCTCGTCGACCCTCACGTGAAGGCGGTGTTGAGGAGGATGAACGCGGACCTGAAGCCAAGCAACTTGGGGGCGGCGAAGCTGACCGGGGCCTCGCTCCAAAGGGAGTTCTTGGAGCACCGGGTGGCTCCACTCCAGGAGCACTCGCTCCCACTGTGGAGGCTTGGAAGAGCGGACGCCGCCCTACGCCTGAGCTCTGAGGCGTTGACCGACGAAGATCTGGCCGCGACCCTCCATTCCTTGGTTGGGGGAGACGAGGCGAGCCTGGTGGGCGCCCCCGTCCCCCTGTTCCTTCGTGACAATTGGGAGCAGGTGGTGAATGCCATGCCCACCTTCAACGGTGAGGGGCTGGTGCCCGCGGCAGCTCCCGAAGATCTGGCGGTCCTGGCGACGGTGAACTTGTCCTCCGGCAACTCCAGCGGGGGAAAGGGGGAAGAAGAGGTGGAGGAGGAGGCGTCTGACTCGGAGGAGACTGGCGAGGATTGGGGGGAGTCCTTCCCTCGGCGCGGGTCCCAGGCCCTCCGCTCCATGCCGTACAACGACGAGACCGGTGCCAGGCGAGGAGGGGAGGGTTCTTCCTCGGTCACGAGGAAGGGCAGGTCGAGCCTGGTTCCCCCAGGGTCTGCTTTGGTCCATGGGGAGGTCCAAGGCCAGATCCATCCCTCCTGACGCGCCTTCTGCTTCCGGGCCCCCCAAGGCTGACCCCCGCTGCAGGCTCTCGGGCTTCAAGTTTGGCCGGAGGTTGATTGAGTCCACGGACGACGTCCAGTAAGTGCTCGATTTGTGCTCCGCTTGGTTTCTGCCGCTGAAGCTTGACGTTTGCGCTCTTTTACCAGGCCGGCACATGCGGCCAAGAGGTTGAAAGAGGATTCTGCAGCCTCGCTTGGGGCGAACCCGTTCGCTGGGGCGGCGCCTTCGGCTGCTGGGGGAGAGGACGGCGAGGCCCGCACCTCTCCGATCCAGCCGCCCTCGCGAGGCCAACCGGGGCACCCCGGCGAGGAGTCAGCCCCCGTGGCCCCGCTAGACGTAGAATTGACTGTGCCCGACGCTGCACAGCCGAGGCGGCCAAGGCTTAGGAGGTCCCTTCCTGCCAAGCCGGGGTCACGTTGCCATCTGCTACCTCTTGAGCTTGTGTTGGTTTTCCTCGAAGAGGAGAGGATGATGCAGCAGAGTAGCGTAAATATTTCCCTCAGTTTTTGAGAACCAAGGTATCAATCCAGTAGGAGGCCATGCTCAAGTCCCTCGTACCTGCACAAAACGATAGCTACTCGCAACCAACGCGATCAGGGGTTGTCAATCCCTTCACGGTCACTTACGAGAGTGAGATCTGATAGAGATAATATTTTTGGTATTTTTGGTATAAAGATGCAAAGTAAAAAGTAAAAGGCAAAGTAAAAACAAAGCAAGATTAAAGTGATGGAGATTGATATGATGAGAATTGACCCGGGGGCCATAGGTTTCACTAGTGGCTTCTCTCAAGAGCATAAGTATTCTACGGTGGGTGAAAAAATTACTGTTGAGCAATTGACAGAATTAAGCATAGTTATGAGAATATCTAGGCATGATCATGTATATAGGCATCATGTCCATGACAAGTAGATCGAAACGATTCTGCATCTACTACTATTACTCCACTCATCGACCGCTATCCAGCATGCATCTAGAGTATTAAGTTAAAATAGAGTAACGCTTTAAGCAAGATGACATGATGTAGACAGATAAATTCATGCAATATGAAATAAACCCCATCTTGTTATCCTCGATGGCAATGATACAATACCTGCCTTGCTGCCCCTTCTGTCGCTGGGAAAGGACACCGCAGATCAAACCCAAAGCTAAGCACTTCTCCCATGGCAAGAACTACCAATCTAGTTGGCCAAACCAAACGGATAATTCAAAGAGACTTGCAAAGATAACCAATCATACATAAAAGAATTCAGAAAAGATTCAAATATTGTTCATAGATAGACTTGATCATAAACCCACAATTCATCGGTCTCAACAAACACCCCGCAAAAAGAAGAAGAAGATTACATCGAATAGATCTCCACAAGAGAGGGGGAGAACATTGTATTGAGATCCAAAAAGAGAGAAGAAGCCATCTAGCTAATAACTATGGACTCGAAGGTCTGAGGTAAACTACTCACTCTTCATCGGAGAGGCTATAATGATGTAGAAGCCCTTCGTGATGACGGCCCTCTCCGGC
The DNA here is from genome assembly GCF_002162155.2 of Triticum dicoccoides. Taxonomy (NCBI): domain Eukaryota; kingdom Viridiplantae; phylum Streptophyta; class Magnoliopsida; order Poales; family Poaceae; genus Triticum; species Triticum dicoccoides. Next base: position 526,053,519 of record NC_041388.1, read on the forward strand.
GGAGCTCCGGAACAGGCCCCAAGATGGGATCTCGTGGATACAGAAAGTTGCGGCGGTGGAATTAGGTTTTTGGCTCCTATTCTGATCGTTTGGGGGTACGTGGGTATATATAGGAGGAAGAAGTACGTCGGTGGAGCTACGAGGGGCCCACGAGGCAGGGGGCGCACCCTAGGGGGGCGCCCCCCACCCTCGTGACCGCCTCTCCGATGCCTTGGCATAGGGTCCAAGTCTCCTGGGTCTTATCGGGTGACAAAATCACGTTCCAAAAAGGATTTTTCTGTTTGGACTCCGTTTGATATTCTGTTTCTTCGAAACACTAAAATAGGCAAAAAAACAGCAATTCCGGGCTGGGCCTCCGGTTAATAGGTTAGTCCCAAAAATAATATAAAAGTGGGAAATAAAGCCCAATATAGTCCAAAACAGTAGATAATATAGCATGGAGCAATCAAAAATTATAGATACGTTGGAGACGTATCAGGCATCCCCAAGCTTAATTCATGCTCGTCCTTGAGTAGGTAAATGATAAAAAGAGAATTTTTGATGCGGAGTGCTACTTGGCATAATTTCAATGCAAATCCTCTTAATTGTGGTATGAATATTCAGATTAGAAAGATTCAAGACAAAAGTTCATATTGACATAAAGAATAATAATACTTCAAGCAAACCAACAAAGCAATTATGTTTTCTCAAAGTAACATGGCCAAAGAAAGTTCATCCCTTCAAAATCATATAGTTTAGTCATGCTCCATTTTCGTCACACAAGAATGCTCTCATCATGCACAACCCCGATGACAAGCCAAGCAATTGTTTCTTACCTTAATAATTTCAAACTCATAAACTTTCACGCAATACATGAGCGTGAGCCATGGAAATATCACTATGGGTGGAATAGAATATAATGATAGGGGTTATGTGGAGAAGACAAAAAAGGAGAAAGTCTCACATCAACGAGGCTAATCAATGGGCTATGTAGATGCCCATCGGTTGATGTTAATGCAAGGAGTAGGGATTGCCATGCAACGGATGCACTAGAGCTATAAATGTATGAAAGCTCAACAAAAGAAACTAAGTGGGTGTGCATCCAACTTGCTTGCTCACGAAGACCTAGGGCACTTGAGGAGGCCCATTGTTGGAATATACAAGCCAAGTTCTATAATGAAAATTCCCACTAGTATATGAAAGTGATAACTCAAGAGACTCTCTATATGAAGAACATGGTGCTACTTTGAAGCACAATATATGAGACTCGCTATATCATGGTGCTACTTTGAAGCACAAGTGTGGAAAAAAAGGATAGTAGCATTGCCCCTTTTTATTTTCTTCTTTTTTTGGGCCTTCTTTTTTTTTCTCTTTGGCCTTTCTCTTTTTTTTGGGACAATGCTCTATTGAATGATGATCATCACACTTCTATTTATTTACAACTCAATGATTACAACTCGATACTAGAACAAAGTATGACTCTATATGAATGCCTCCGGCGGTGTACCGGGATATGCAATGAATCAAGAGTGACAAGTATGAAAGAATTATGAACGGTGGCTTTGCCACAAATACTATGTCAACTACATGATCATGCTAAGCAATATAACAATGATGAATGTGTCATGATAAACTAGATGGTGGAAAGTTGCATGGCAATATACCTCGGAATGGCTATGGAAATGCCATAATAGGTAGGTATGGTGGCTGTTTTGAGGAAGATATAAAGAGGTTTATGTGTGAAAGAGCGTATCATATCACGGGGTTTGGATGCACCGACGAAGTTTGCACCAACTCTCAATGTGAGAAAGGGCAATGCACGGTACCGTAGAGGCTAGCAATGATGGAAGGGTGAGAGTGCGTATAATCCATGGACTCAACATTAGTCATAAAGAACTCATATACTTATTGCAAAAATCTACAAGCCATCAAAAACCGAAGTATTACACGCATGCTCCTAGGGGGACATATTGGTAGGAAAAGACCATCGCTCGTCCCCGACCGCCACTCATAAGGAGGACAATCAAATAACACCTCATGTTTCAAATTTGTTGCATAACGTTTACCATACGTGCATGCTACGGGACTTGCAAACTTTAACTCAAGAACTTCTCAAATTCACAATTACTCTACTAGCATGACTTTAATATTACCACCTCCATATCTCAAAACAATTATCAAGCATCTAACTTTTCTTAGTATTCAATGCACTCAAAAGAAAGGTTCACAAATCTTGAATACCAAGCATATTATTATTAAGCAAATTACCATGCTATTATGACTCTCAAAATAATTTAAGTGAAGTAAGGGAGATCAATAGTTTCTTTAAAACAAACCACCACTGTGCTCTAAAAGATCTAAGTGAAGCACATAGAGCAAAATTACAACGCTCAAAAGATATAAGTGAAGCACATAGAGCAAAACTACATAGCTCAAAAGATATAAGTGAAGCACATAGAGTATTCTATCAAATTCCAATTTAAGTATGGCTCTCTCAAAAGGTGTGTACAGCAAGGATGTTTGTGGCACACAAACAAACAAAGACACAAATAATACAAGACGCTCCAAGCAAAACACATATCATGTTGGTGAATAAGAATATAGCTCCAAGTAAATTACCGATGGAAGTGGACGAAAGAGGGGATGCCTTCCGGGGCATCCCCAAGCTTTGACTTTTGTGTATCCTTGGATTATATTGGGGGTGCTATGGGCATCCCAAATCTTAGGCTCTTTCCACTCCTTGTTCCATAATCCATCAAAAAATTTCACCCAAAACATGAAAACTTCACAACACAAAACTCAATAGAAATCTCGTGAGCTCCGTTAGAGAAAGAAAACAAAAGACCACTTCAAGGTACTGTAATGAACTCATTCTTTATTTATATTGGTGTTAAACCTACTGTATTCAAACTTCTCTATGGATCATACCCTATTTTACTAACCATAGATCCATCAAAATAATCAAACAACACACGAAAAACAGAATCTGTCAAAAACAGAACAGCATGTAGTAATCTGTAACTAACACAAACTTCTGTAACTCCAAAAAATCTACCAAAATTGGACATCCTATAAAATTTGTTTGTTGATCAGCAGAAATTGGAATCAGTATTTTATCATATTCTGATGATTTTTAACAATTCGGGCACTGAACGCAAAGTTTCTGGAAATTACAGCAAGATCAAATAACTATCATCCAAGAAGATCCAATAGGTCTAGCTTTGCACAAACACTAATTAAAACACAAAACAACATCCAAACAGAAGGTAGATGGGTTATTTATTCCCTAACAGAAGAAAAACACACAAAAAACTAAAAATAAAATTGGGTTGCCTCCCAACAAGCGCTATCGTTTAACGCCCCTAGCTAGGCATAAAAGCGAGGATAGATCTAGGTAGTGCCGTAGTAATAAGATAGATCGGTAAAACTCATTTCATATTCTTTACGTTCGGCAGCAAGTTTCCTTTGAGGCAAACAAAAGTAATCAAAAGGGCCAAATTTGATAGGACAAAAGTCCCCAAGATCAATTTTGGGAGGTATAGGTTCCTCTTTGGGCCCTTCGTATTGCACAACCAATTCATCATTATAAGCATTCTTTTGACAGAACCTTGTGAGCCTAAACTCAAGAGAGCACCCTAGCTCATTATTTCGAATAGCCAAATCATCATTAAGTTCAGAGATTCTATCAATTAAAATATTGATTGGCACCTTTTTTCTAAGGTTTTCATTGAAAGCAACATAGTCAAGAGATTGAAAGCGCATAATTTCTTCTTGATCAAAGAGGATAGATTCTATGGGAGGACGGCCAGCGTCCACCCTATAGTGCGCAAAGATTTCTTTGGCTTCTTTTATTATAAATCTGAATTCATGAGCCAAAAAGATAGTAGCGGCACGCTTAACAGAAGAATGCTCGATATTAGAAAATTCTAGGAAAATTCTTTGTATAGATGGGTGCATATGCATAAATTGCCTTTCAAGTTCAATGATAAGCATGGCAATAGCGTCCGCAAGACTACTAGTTCTATGGAGAATAGAACCGCCCATAGAGGTCAAAGCACCGGCACAAGTAAAGAAATCTTGGATAACTCCTTTTCCAATAATATTACCACTACCGATTCGAAATCTTTTTGTATGATAGGTAGGGGGTTCTTCAGCAGGAGCATCAGAATTTTTTATGATATTGTTATCGCCCATATCGGCGATAACTTCCCCAATTTCAGACATAGCGACAAACAAGCGATCCAACACATGAGCAAACAAAAGGCAAGCGAGAAAAAGGCAAACAGAAAAGGAGAAGGAGAAGGAGAATAAAACGGCAAGGGTGAAGTGGGGGAGAGGAAAATGATAGGCAAATGGCAACTAATATAATGCGAGAGATAGGGATTGTGATGGGTACTTGGTATGTTGACTTTTTGCGTAGACTCCCCGGCAACGGCGCCAGAAATTCTTCTTGCTACCTCTTGAGCTTGCGTTGGTTTTCCCCGAAAAGGAGAGGATGATGCAGTAGAGTAGCGTAAGTATTTCCCTCAGTTTTTGAGAACCAAGGTATCAATCCAGTTGGAGGCCACGCTCAAGTCCCTCGTACCTGCACAAAACGATAGCTACTCGCAACCAACGCGATTAGGGGTTGTCAATCCCTTCACGGGCACTTACGAGAGTGAGATCTGATAGAGATAATATTTTTGGTATTTTTGGTATAAAGATGCAAAGTAAAAAGTGAAAGGCAAAGTAAAAACAAAGCAAGATTAAAGTGATGGAGATTGATATGATGAGAATAGACCCAGGGGCCATAGGTTTCACTAGTGGCTTCTCTCAAGAGCATAAGTATTCTACGGTGGGTGAACGAATTACTGTTGAGCAATTGACAGAATTAAGCATAGTTATGAGAATATCTAGGCATGATCATGTATATAGGCATCACATCCATGACAAGTAGATCGAAAGGATTCTGCATCTACTACTATTACTCCACTCATCGATCGCTATCCAGCATCCATCTAGAGTATTAAGTTAAAATAGAGTAATGCTTTAAGCTAGATGACATGATGTAGAGAGATAAATTCATGCAATATGAAATAAACCCCATCTTGTTATCCTCGATGGCAACGATACAATACGTGCCTTGCTGCCCCTTCTGTCACTGGGAAAGGACACCGCAGATCAAACCCAAAGCTAAGCACTTCTCCCATGGCAAGAACTACCAATCTAGTTGGCTAAACCAAACGGATAATTCAAAGAGACTTGAAAAGATAACCAATCATACATAAAAGAATTCAGAAAAGATTCAAATATTGTTCATAGATAGACTTGATCATAAACCCACAATTCATCGGGCTCAACAAACACACTGCAAAAAGAAGAAGAAGATTACATCGAATAGATCTCCACAAGAGAGGGGGAGAACATTGTATTGAGATCCAAAAAGAGAGAAGAAGCCATCTAGCTAATAACTATGGACCCGAAGGTCTGAGGTAAACTACTCAATCTTCATCGGAGAGGCTATGATGATGTAGAAGCCCTTCGTGATGACGGCCCTCTCCGGCGGAGCTCCGGAACAGGCCCCAAGATGGGATCTCGTGGATACAGAAAGTTGCAGCGGTGGAATTAGGTTTTTGGCTCCTGTTCTGATCGTTTGGGGGTACGTGGGTATATATAGGAGGAAGAAGTACGTCGATGGAGCTTCGAGGGGCCCACGAGGCAGGGGGGCGCGCCCTAGGGGGGCGCCCCCCACCCTCGTGACCGCCTCTCCGATGCCTTGGCGTAGGGTCCAAGTCTCCTGGGTCTTATCCGGTGACAAAATCACGTTCCAAAAAGGATTTTTCTATTTGGACTCCGTTTGATATTTTGTTTCTTCGAAACACTGAAATAGGCAAAAAAAAAACAGCAATTCTGTGCTGGGCCTCTGGTTAATAGGTTAGTCCCAAAAATAATATAAAAGTGGGAAATAAAGCCCAATATAGTCCAAAACAGTAGATAATATAGCATGGAGCAATCAAAAATTATAGATACGTTGGAGACGTATCAGGCATCCCCAAGCTTAATTCCTGCTCGTCCTCGAGTAGGTAAATGATAAAAAGAGAATTTTTGATGCGGAGTGCTACTTGGCATAATTTCAATGCAAATGCTCTTAATTGTGGTATGAATATTCAGATTAGAAAGATTCAAGACAAAAGTTCATATTGACATAAAGAATAATAATACTTCAAGCAAACCAACAAAGCAATTATGTTTTCTCAAAGTAACATAGCCAAAGAAAGTTCATCCCTACAAAATCGTATAGTTTATTCATGCTCCATTTTCGTCACACAAGAATGCTCTCATCATGCACAACCCCGATGACAAGCCAAGCAATTGTTTCATACCTTAATAATTTCAAACTCATAAACTTTCACGCAATACATGAGCGTGAGCCATGGAAATATCACTATGGGTGGAATAGAATATAATGATAGGGGTTATGTGGAGAAGACAAAAAAGGAGAAAGTCTCACATCAACGAGGATAATCAATTGGCTATGTAGATGCCCATCGATTGATGTTAATGCAAGGAGTAGGGATTGCCATGCAACGGATGCACTAGAGCTATAAATGTATGAAAGCTCAACAAAAGAAACTAAGTGGGTGTGCATCCAACTTGCTTGCTCACGAAGACCTAGGGCACTTGAGGAGGCCCATTGTTGGAATATACAAGCACAATATATGAGACTCGCTATATCATGGTGCTACTTTGAAGCACAAGTGTGGAAAAAAAGGATAGTAGCATTGCCCCTTTTTATTTTCTTCTTTTTTTTGGGCCTTCTTTTTTTCTCTTTGGCCTTTCTTTTATTTGGGACATTGCTCTATTGAATGATGATCATCACACTTCTATTTATTTACAACTCAATGATTACAACTCGATACTAGAACAAAGTATGACTCTATATGAATGCCTCCGGCGGTGTACCGGGATATGCAATGAATCTAGAGTGACAAGTATGAAAGAATTATGAACGGTGGCTTTGCCACAAATACTATGTCAACTACATGATCATGCTAAGCAATATGACAATGATGAATGTGTCATGATAAACTAGATGGTGGAAAGTTGCATGGCAATATATCTCGGAATGGCTATGGAAATGCCATAATAGGTAGGTATGGTGGCTGTTTTGAGGAAGATATAAGGCGGTTTATGTGTGAAAGAGCGTATCATATCACGGGGTTTGGATGCACCGGTGAAGTTTGCACCAACTCTCAATGTGAGAAAGGGCAATGCATGGTACCGTAGAGGCTAGCAATGATGGAAGGGTGAGAGTGTGTATAATCCATGGACTCAACATTAGTCATAAAGAACTCATATACTTATTGCAAAAATCTACAAGCCATCAAAAACCAAAGTATTACACGCATGCTCCTAGGGGGATAGATTGGTAGGAAAAGACCATCGCTCGTCCCCGACTGCCACTCATAAGGAGGACAATCAAATAACACCTCATGTTTCAAATTTGTTGCATAACGTTTACCATACGTGCATGCTACGGGACTTGCAAACTTTAACTCAAGAACTTCTCAAATTCACAATTACTCTACTAGCATGACTTTAATATTACCACCTCCATATCTCAAAACAATTATCAAGCATCTAACTTTTCTTAGTATTCAATGCACTCAAAAGAAAGGTTCACAAATCTTGAATACCAAGCATATTATTATTAAGCAAATTACCATGCTATTATGACTCTCAAAATAATTTAAGTGAAGTAAGGGAGGTCAATAGTTTCTTTAAAACAAACCACCACTATGCTCTAAAAGATCTAAGTGAAGCACATAGAGCAAAATTACAACGCTCAAAAGATATAAGTGAAGCACATAGAGCAAAACTACATAGCTCAAAAGATATAAGTGAAGCACATAGAGTATTCTATCAAATTCCAATTTAAGTATGGCTCTCTCAAAAGGTGTGTACAGCAAGTATGGTTGTGGCACACTAACAAACAAAGACACAAATAATACAAGACGCTCCAAGCAAAACACATATCATGTTGGTGAATAAGAATATAGCTCCAAGTAAATTACCGATGGAAGTGGACGAAAGAGGGGATGCCTTCCGGGGCATCCCCAAGCTTTGACTTTTTGGTGTCCGTGGATCATATTGGGGGTGCCATGGGCATCCCAAATCTTAGGTTCTTTCCACTCCTTGTTCCATAATCCATCAAAAGAATTCAGCCAAAACTTGAAAACTTCACAACACAAAACTCAATAGAAATCTCGTGAGCTCCGTTAGAGAAAGAAAACAAAAGACCACTTCAAGGTACTGTAATGAACTCATTCTTTATTTATATTGGTGTTAAACCTACTGTATTCCAACTTCTCTATGGATCATACCCTATTTTACTAACCATAGATCCATCAAAATAAGCAAACAACACACGAAAAACAGAATGTGTCAAAAACAGAACAATCTGTAGTAATCTGTAACTAACGCAAACTTCTGTAACTCAAAAACATCTACCAAAAATAGACAACCTAGAAATTTTGTTCATTGATCAGCAGAAAGTGGAATCAGTATTTTATCACATTCTGATGATTTTTAACAATTCGGGCACTGAACGCAAAGTTTCTGGAAATTACAGCAAGATCAAATAACTATCATCCAAGAAGATCCAATAGGTCTAGCTTTGCACAAACACTTATTAAAACACAAAACCACATCCAAACAGAAGGTAGATGGGTTATTTATTCCCTAACAGAAGAAAAACACAAAAAACTAAAAATAAAATTGGGTTGCCTCCCAACAAGCGCTATCGTTTAACGCCCCTAGCTAGGCATAAAAGCGAGGATAGATCTAGGTAGTGCCGTAGTAATAAGATAGATCGGTAAAACTCATTTCATATTCTCTACGTTCGGCAGCAAGTTTCCTTTGAGGCAAACAAAAGTAATCAAAAGGGCCAAATTTGATAGGACAAAAGTCCCCAAGATCAATTTTGGGAGGTATAGGTTCCTCTTTCGGCCCTTCGTATTGCACAACCAATTCATCATTATAAGCATTCTTTTGACAGAACCTTGTGAGCCTAAACTCAAGAGAGCACCCTAGATCATTATTTCGAATAGCCAAATCATCATTAAGTTCAGAGATTCTATCAATTAAAATATTGATTAGCACCTTTTTTCTATGGTTTTCATTGAAAGCAACATAGTCAAGAGATTGAAAGCGCATAATTTCTTCTTGATCAAAGAGGATAGATTCTATGGGAGGACGGCCAGCGTCCACCCTATAGTGCGCAAAGATTTCTTTGGCATCTTTTATTATAAATCTGAATTCATGAGCCAAAAAGATAGTAGCAGCACGCTTAATAGAAGAATGCTCGATATTAGAAAATTCTAGGAAAATTCTTTGTATAGATGGGTGCATATGCATAAATTGCCTTTCAAGTTCAACGATAAGCATGGCAATAGCGTCCGCAATACTACTAGTTCTATGGAGAATAGAACCGCCCATAGAGGTCAAAGCACCGGCACAAGTAAAGAAATCTTGGATAACTCCTTTTCCAATAATATTACCACTACTGATTCGAAATCTTTTTGTATGATAGGTAGGAGGTTCTTCAGCAGGAGCATCAGAATTTTCGATAATATTGTTATCGCCCATATCGGCGATAACTTCCCCAATTTCAGACATAGCGACAAACAAGCGATCCAACACACGAGCAAACAAAAGGCAAGCGAGAAAAAGGCAAACAGAAAAGGAGAAGGAGAAGGAGAATAAAACGGCAAGGGTGAAGTGGGGGAGAGGAAAATGATAGGCAAATGGCAACTAATATAATGCGAGAGATAGGGATTGTGATGGGTACTTGGTATGTTGACTTTTTGCGTAGACTCCCCGGCAACGGCGCCAGAAATTCTTCTTGCTACCTCTTGAGCTTGCGTTGGTTTTCCCCGAAGAGGAGAGGATGATGCAGCAGAGTAGAGTAAGTATTTCCCTCAGTTATTGAGAACCAAGATATCAATCCAGTAGGAGGCCACGCTCAAGTCCCTCGTACCTGCACAAAATGATAGCTACTCGCAACCAACGCGATTAGGGGTTGTCAATCCCTTCACGGTCACTTACGAGAGTGAGATCTGATAGAGATAATATTTTTGGTATTTTTGGTATAAAGATGCAAAGTAAAGTAAAAGGCAAAGTAAAAACAAAGCAAGATTAAAGTGATGGAGATTGATATGATGAGAATAGACCCAGGGGCCATAGGTTTCACTAGTGGCTTCTCTCAAGAGCATAAGTATTCTAAGGTGGGTGAACAAATTACTGTTGAGCAATTGACAGAATTAAGCATAGTTATGAGAATATCTAGGCATGATCATGTATATAGGCATCACGTCCGTGACAAGTAGATCAAAACGATTCTGCACCTACTACTATTACTCCACTCATCGACAGCTATCCAGCATGCATCTAGAGTATTAAGTTAAAACAGAGTAATGCTTTAAGCAAGATGACATGATGTAGAGAGATAAATTCATGCAATATGAAATAAACCCATTCTTGTTATCCTCCATGGCAACGATACAACACGTGCCTTGCTGCCCCTTCTGTTACTGGGAAAGGACACTGCAAGATCGAATCCAAAGCTAAGCACTTCTCCCATGGCAAATCTAGTTGGCCAAACCAAACGGATAATTCAAAGAGACTTGCAAAGATAACCAATCATACATAAAAGAATTCAGAAAAGATTCAAATATTGTTCATAGTAGACTTGATCATAAACCCACAATTCATTGGTCTCAACAAACACACCGCAAAAAGAAGAAGAAGATTACATCGAATAGATCTCCACAAGAGAGGGGGAGAACATTGTATTGAGATCCAAAAAGAGAGAAGAAGCCATCTAGCTAATAACTATGGACCCGAAGGTCTGAGGTAAACTACTCACACTTCATCGGAGAGGCTATGATGATGTAGAAGCCCTTCGTGATGATGGCCCTCTCCGACGGAGCTCCGAAACAGGCCCCAAGATGGGATCTCATGGATACAGAAAGTTGCGGTGGTGGAATTAGGTTTTTGGCTCCTGTTCTGATCGTTTGGGGGTACGTGGGTATATATAGGAGGAAGAAGTACGTCGGTGGTGCTTCGAGGGGCCCATCAGGCAGGGGGCGCACCCTAGGGGGGGGGCGCCCCCCACCCTCGTGACCGCCTCTCCGATGCCTTGGCGTAGGGTCCAAGTCTCCTGGGTCTTATCCGGTGAGAAAAATCACATTCCAAAAAGGATTTTTCTGTTTGGACTCCGTTTGATATTCTGTTTCTTCGAAACACTAAAATCGGCAAAAAGAAACAACAATTTTGGGCTGGGCCTCCAGTTAATAGGTTAGTACCAAAAATAATATATAAGTGGGAAATAAAGCCCAATATAGTCCAAAACAATAGATAATATAGCATGGAGCAATCAAAAATTATAGATACGTTGGAGACATATCACCATCTTCTCCGCCTGCTCCATAGGTTCTTGTCTCTTCTGCTCCCTCCGCCGTTGTCCTGGACCAGGTTGCCAATGAGCTGAGCCAACTGCGGGAGGATCTCCTGAGCGCGGACCCTCGTCTGGTGGCCGGGCGCCTGGAGTTGGCCTCTGGCTGGGCTCGTTCTGCCGCCTTCGTTCGAGCGGCGCTGAGCCAGGTTGTGTCGTCCTCCGACGAGGAGAAGCGGGCCGCTAACCAAGCCAAGGCCGCTCGCGATGCTGCCCTGGGCGACGTTGCAACCGCCCAGGGCCGCTGCAATACGCTTCAGGCCGAGCTGCAGGGCCTGCGCGACGAGCTCGCCAAGGAGGTGCATAGCCGGAAGGAGAAGGAGAAGGAGTGGAAGGCTAGGGAGGCCGCCGCCAAGGACCGGGACGCCAAGCTCGACGAACGCCATAGCCGACTGGTGACGCTGGAGCGGTCGCTGAAGGCGGAGAGGACCGAGCTGGACGCCAAGGCGAAGGTCCTGGCGGAGGACCGGGTGGCCTTCGCGAAGCTGGAGAAGAAGGCTCGTGGCATACTGAAGACGTTGTATGAGAGCGGCCTGGAGGAGCCGTTGGCTGGTGCGGAGGACGGTCCCGCCAAGCTGCTCCCCTTCCTGGTTGATGCGCTTGAGGATGTCGCAGACGGCCTTGGCCCCACGGTTGAGGCCGAGGCACGTGCCATATCTTCCGCAGTGCTGACGCATGTCCTCAGCCATGTCTACCTGCGCGACCCCAATGTCGACTTCGACAGCCTGCTGGAGCCTGTGAGCGGCGACCGTGCCGCCGCTGCCGCTGAGGCCGTGAAAGACCGAGCCGAGGTTTTTCTGGGGAAGTTCCGCTCCCCCAGCGTCCTGCCCGGGCGTGGCACCGCCGAACTTGCGACCTCGAGAGGCGAAGCCATCTAGCATGACTCCACCACCGGTGACGGCGTTACTGGGAGTGATCCCTTCGTGACTTCCATCCTGTTTTATTCCTGCACATGCACCATGCCTCGCGGAGGCGTTTAAATTTGTGTTTGGCGTTGTGGAACAATCTTATGGATTGTAATATTTGCTTTGAATTTCCTGGAATTTGCATTTTCCTCTCCTACTTGCTTGCACTCTACGTCGGTAGGGCCTGACCCCGCGCGTACCTCGCCCAACGTTAGCCCCGACCAGAAACCAAGGACAAGACTAAGGAGTGAGGGGCTACGTGGCAAGTTAGGCTCCTGAGTTGCGATGCTGAGGAGTCCCCCTTGATGCGCGAGCAACAAGTACGGAAGGGGGAGGCGAGGAGTGGATTGACCGTTCTACGTCGGCAGGGCCCGGCCCCGCACGTACCTCACCCAGCATTAGCCCCGACCGGAAACCAAGGACGGGACTAAGGATTGAGGGGCTACGTGACCAGTTAGGCTCCTGAGTCGCGATGCTCAGGAGTCCCCCTTGACGCTCAAACGGGTTTCGTACCTTGGCTCCGCTCGGGGAGTGGCGCGCGACGACCAGGTCCAAGGGACCTGGCTGGGTGGCGTGCGCTCGGGCGGGGCCCGGGCGTAGCCCCTGTGTCCAGCCCCCTCGCACGGCACTCCCGAGGGGAGGCGTTGCGATGGTGCCAGACACTGAGCTCTGGGCTCCCTGAGGTTGGTACGGCTGTGGGCCGCCCTCAGTTGTTTATCACTAGCGCCGAGCATAGCGCTTCCGTATGTGTATGGGCATAGCCGCTCCTCGGCAGTGTCGTCAGCCAGCGCGGAGCATGGTGGTTCCACTGGTGCGTGGGAGGGGGCTCCCCTCCGGGAGGAGCCCCAGGGCGTGTACAGCCCGCCCTGACACGTGGCCGGCACAGTAGGGCTAGGAGAGGTGTATCTGGGCACCCGTGAGCCAGCGCGAGACTCACGAGGCCCTACCTCGAGGCGGGTTGCGCCTGGCTTTGGGCCTTTATAAATTGGTGTGTTCCTGCAGGGTTGTTAGAATATAAATGCTCTACGTCCTCAGGTCCCGGCCCTCGAGCGAGCTCAGCTGCCGCTGGTATGACAGGTCGCGATGCCGTGGGTCAAGGCCAGGGGGTGAGGGCTGGAGAGCCAGTAAGAGCCCATGAGTCGCAATGCTCAGGTGCCCCACTTTTAACGTGCAAGCGCTTTGCATGGAGATAAGCAGTAGGTGATAACTTTATGGGAATCAGATTTAGCGTGAAAGAACACTCCATCCGAAGGTAAATGCTAAAAAAGCAACTGCCACTGGGTCGGGCCCGAGCGGTGTGGGGATGATGCAGCCCGAGGGGCGCCCCAACAAGGTAAGTAAAGAACATGAACAAAACAGATACATGTCGCGGGGACGGACCCGCGTGGCCAGGGAATGGTGCAGCCGTGTGGGCGCTCCCAGCTGAAGGTAGAACTCTGAAAGATGGCACCTGATGCCGTTGAAGATGAAGTGATGTTGAGGAAGTGAGCGATGCACGGTGAAGACATCGGCCCTCATGAGCCCCCAGGCCCAGGGGCCTCGGGAGGCTCCGTGGGCTCAAGTGGGTCCTCGAGAGACATCTCCATCTCTGCCAGGACTGCATGATGCCTGACCTCCTGAGCCTCCAGAATGCTGCTCAGCAGGCGCTGGCGAGCGGCGGCCGCGTTCGGCATGCCGAAGGGCATGCGAACATAGCTGTGAGGTGGCCCCTCACAACGCCCCACGCGCGAAGGCCAGAGGCGCTCCTGAGACGCGGCTCGGTTGAGCCCTGGGACGTCGATGCAGACGCGCAGCCCACCATCCTCGCCTGGATGTGGGGCTACGGCGGGCAAGCGGCGGCTGCCGCGCATGATTCTTCACTCTTGTAGCTCCTGGGTGTTTCTTGCGACGAACTCCTGAGGGTTTGGTCTTCCTTGCCTTGTACCTTCCTGAGGGAAACATGCCTGAAAGCACCCCTCCAAGTGACACCCGAGCGCCTCCCTCGCGACCTTGGCAAAGTCGGTGGCTCTCCAAGAAAGAGCCCCCGAGCCCTGCCTGAGGAGGGCTCCGGGCGCGCCTTCCTATGCATGAGAGGGTGGCGCTCCCTAATCGAGCGCGGAGCCTGACGCAACACCCCTGGAGGCGCCAGCCTCCTTGTGGCTTGAGCCTGACGAGGTCTTCTTCTTCTTGAGGGTCGCTTCGAGAAGTCTCCCGCTCCTGTGATCTGGGTCTTCGATTGCTGCGGCTTGGAACGTGCACTCAAGTGAACACACTGCGTCTCTTTCTTCACAGGGCATGGTGATGACTCCACCGCTTCCAGGCATCTTGAGGATGTTGTAACCATGGTGAGTCACTGCCATGAACTTGGCTAGGGCCGAGTACCCGAGGATGGCGTTATACGGTAGGCGGATGTGAGCAACGTCGAAGTCGATGAGCTCGGTGCGGTAGTTGTTGCGCTGCCCGAAGGTGACTGGAAGGCGCACCTGCCCAATTGGAACAGTGGAACTATCGGTGACTTCTGAGAAAGGCTTGGTTGGCTGAAGCTGATCGTACAACACTTGGAGATCGTCGAACGTCTCGACGGACAGGACGTTGAGTCCTGCGCCGCCATCGATGAGGGTCCTGGTGACCTATACATTGCTGATGACTGGGGAGCAAAGCATCGGGAGGACTTCGGCCGTCGCCGCGCACTTGAGTTGATTCGCTGAGCTGAACGTGATAGCGCACGTAGACCATCTGAGAGGGCGCGTGGCCTCAAGCTTGGGAAGGACTGCATTCACCTCGCGAGCAAACTGCTTGAAGATGCGCTGTGAGGCTGGGGCCTGGGCGCCACCGAAGATGCAGGCAATTGCGCGCGGCTCCTGGAAGCCCCCAACCCCATCATCTTGATGTTGGTCTTCATTCCTCCTTGGCGGTGGCGGCAGAGGAGGGAGGCCTGTGTTGCCGTGCGGGCGGTCCTCGCGAGGCTGGTCCCTCCAGCCTCCCTCGCGAGGCTGGTCCTGCCAGTGGTCCTCGTGAGGGCGGTCACGCCATCCCTGGCATGGGCCACGGTCTTCCCATCGTCCTCCACCTCTTCCTCCTCCTCGGTCATAGCCCCTGTCGTTGCGCTCGAGGCGTTGGCCGATTCGCCCGTCTCGCACAGCTCTGAGCTCTTGACATTCGTTGGTGTTGTGGGTGTGGAGGTTGTGGTACACGCAGTAGCATCCGCCCTTGGATGACTCAGGCCGATCCCTGCCTCGCTTGGTGTCTGGTTCCGCTGCCAGCACAGGAGCCCCCTTGCGCTTCACGTCTTTGGCCTGGAGCTTCTTCTCTTCTGGGTCGGCTGCCGGGAGCTCGAGAAGGGAGAGGCGCCCTTCTTCAGCCCTGACACACTTGGTCGCCAAGTTGAACAGCTCCAGGGATGTGCAGAGGTCTTCATGGATTGCTAGTTCTTCCTTCATCTTGATGTCGCGCACGCTGTCGGAGAAAGCTGAGATGATGGCTTCCTCAGTCACCTTGGGGATCTTGAGGCGAGCATAGTTGAAGCGCTGGATGTACTTCTACAGGGTTTCCCCTGGCTGTTGCTTGATGCGGCGCAGGTCGCTCACGGCCGGGGGCCGGTCGCGAGTGCCCTGGAAGTTGGTGATGAAGCGGGTGCGCATCTCTCTCCAGGAGGAGATCGTGCCGGGGGCCAGGTTCAGGAGCCAGGTGCGGGCGCCGTCCTTGAGCGCCATGGGGAACCAATTCGCCATGACCTTTTTGTCCCCGTTGGCAGCTACGATGCCCAGCTCATAGAGCTGTAGGAACTCCGCGGGGTCTGCCGTTCCATCGTAGCAAGGAGGGAGGTCAGGCTTGAACTTGCCTGGCCATGTGACGCCGCGTAGCTCGGGGGTGAAGGTGAGGCAGCCCGCTGTGGCCACCGGTGCCCTTGGCTGGTGCTGAACTTGCTCTTGCAGGCCACCACACGCCGCCGCTGGGAGCAGCGCGGGGTCTTGTCGTGGAGACGCTGGGACGCGATCTTAGCCCGCCGGCGCCGGGAGCGCGCGAGCACCTTCTCAGGGACGTGGGATCTCTTGGCAGCTCCCTTCTTGCTGCGCAGATGCCGGACGTGGAGGGTCTCGCCCTGGGGCTGCATGCCTTGCAGCCAAGGCACCTTCTTGGGGAGGAGGTGCCGGAGGCACCTCCTGATCATCGCCTCCTGCGCGGAACAGAGGGCGAGGCAGTGAGGGGGACCGCAAGGGGGAGCCCCCTGCGGCGCTGACGAGCTCGGTGATGCGGGTGAGCCAGTCCTCGTAGAGGTCGTCGACGGGGCGGTAGCGGAGAAGCTCTTTTCCCAAGAGCAGCGAGGCGCGTGCATCCATGGGGGCGCGATGGGTGTGGGACGACGAGCCAGCTGGGGTTAGCGACGGGGTGGCAGTGCGGCCATCCCGCCGCACCGAAGGATGCTGGGACAAGGCCTGCTGCTCATTCCCCGTCGGGCCGGTGGCGACGTTGGCGGCGGGCGACGGGGAATGACGAGGGGGGCCGCCGACGGGCGCCGTCTGGGCGACGCGGGTGGCGAGAGCAGCCCGGCGCTTGGCACCAGCCCGACGAGCGTCAGCCATGGACACGACGGAAGATCACACGCGAACAGCGGAAGAAAGATTCCGGCGCACCCCTACCTGGCGCGCCAAATGTCGGATTTCGGGTTCCGGCAGACCCTTGAGGTTCGAACACTGCGGTGCGCTTGGAGATCTCTCCCCTACCGATCTACGTTCGATCCTCTCGTGCGAACTAAGATGAAAATGATGAACAACACAAGTGACACGAGGTTTATACTGGTTCGGGCCCCCGATGTGGTGTAATACCCTACTCCAGTGTGTAGTGTGGTGGATTGCCTCTGAGGCTGGTGATGGACAGTACAGAGGAAGAACAGCCTCGCGAGGGATGTTCTTAAGCTGAGGCTATGTGTTCTACTTTGCCTCTCAGCTTGGGCTCTACCAGATTTCTAGATGCCTCTACTCTATAGTGGCTAGCTCTATTTATAGAGGCCCTGGGCCTCTCCCCGAATACTTGAGCGGGAAGGGTGCCAACAATTGGCCATTTTGAAGGAGAACATCTAGTACAAGTTATCCTGACCAAAGGTGGTCTTCGGCTGCCAAAAGCACTGGTGATGACGCCGTCTTGGGCTCCATGGTGACCTCTGTCTGGCCGTCTGGCTGGTCTTGGTCTCGTTGCACCGGAATGGTAACCTTTGCCTGATGCCTTGGCCTGTGCTTGCCCCCTTTGCACCAAAGGGGAAACAAGGACTCTGCACAGGCCGGCGCTCGCCTGGCGCCCGCCTGGCCTTGATCGTCATGGCTTGCGTCACGGGATCCTCGCGAGGTACCCTTTCATTGATCTCTCCGCCTCCTCGCGAGCCTGCCTTAGGAGGCCGCCCTTGAGGAAGCTTCCTGTCGTCCGCCCCGCGAGGCTTGGCCCCTCGCGAGGGTCTTGGACTTGAGCTGATGAAGATGGGCCGCGCTGGGCACCCACTTGAGCCACGCTGCAGGCCGCAGGCAGGCAAGTCTGGGGACCCCCGTTCCCAGAACGCCGACAGTTTATGAGCCGGCCTTGGGACTCTGTAAACCGACGGGCGTCAACCCATGTATATAAGGGGACGACCTGGCGGCGGTTCAGGAGAACAGACAACAACTCGAGACTCAGGCAAAGTGTATTCGCTCCATGGTCATCGAAACCCCATCAATTCCATCACAACTAGATGTAGGCTTTTACCTTCATCATAAGGGGCCGAACTAGTATAAAACTCTCTCGCGTCCCTTGTCCGCTTTAACCCCTTTAAGCTAACCCGTAGCGATGGCTCCATGACTAAGTCCTTTCATGAGGACATCTGCCGTGACAAACCCACGACAGTTGGCGCCCACCGTGGGGCTATGGCACGATGGTTTCAAGTTCTTGGAGGGCAACTTCGAAGGACTCAAGGGTTATGCTGTGGGCCAGATGACCAAGAGTCGTCGCGGCAAGCTCTACATCGACGATGCAGGCTGGGGCCCTGATGCCGGCTCAATCGCGTACGGGTACCGGGTCCCCTTTTGGTGGCATACACATTTTCATTGGCAAGATCGGCGAACCGGGCCCTGAGCCGGACATCTGCACTGACCTTGTTGAAACGGCTCAGCGTGCGAGTGTTGGAAATATGCCCTAGAGGCAATAATAAAAGTGTTATTATTATATTTCCTTGTTCATGATAATTGTCTTTTATTCATGCTATAACTGTATTATCCGGAAATCGTAATACACGTGTGAATATATAGACCACAATATGTCCCTAGTGAGCCTCTAGTTGACTAGCTCGTTGTGATCAACAGATAGTCATGGTTTCCTGGCTATGGACATTGGATGTCGTTGATAACGGGATCACGTCATTAGGAGAATGATGTGATGGACAAGACCCAATCCTAAGACTAGCACAAAAGATCGAGTAGTTCATTTGCTAGAGCTTTGCGAATGTCAAGTATCTCTTCCTTTGACCATGAGATCGTATAACTCCTGGATACCGTAGGAGTGCTTTGGGTGTATCAAACGTCACAACGTAACTGGGTGACTATAAAGGTGCACTACAGGTATCTCCGAAAGTATCTATTGTTTTATGCGGATCGAGACTGGGATTTGTCACTCCGTGTAAACGGAGAGGTATCTCTGGGCCCACTCGGTAGGACATCATCATATGCGCAATGTGACCAAGGATTTGATCACGGGATGATGTGTTACGGAACGAGTAAAGTGACTTGCCGATAACGAGATTGAACAAGGTATTGGATACCGACGATCGAATCTCGGGCAAGTAAAATACCGCTAGACAAAGGGAATTGAATACGGGATTGATTAAGTCCTTGACATCGTGGTTCATCCGATGAGATCATCGTGGAACATGTGGGAGCCAACATGGGTATCCAGATCCCGCTGTTGGTTATTGACTGGAGAACGTCTCGGTCATGTCTGCATGTCTCCCGAACCCGTAGGGTCTACACACTTAAGGTTCGATGATGCTAGGGTTATAAAGGAAGCTTGTATGTGGTTACCGAATGTTGTTCGGAGTCCCGGATGAGATCCCGGACGTCACGAGGAGTTCCGGAATGGTCCGGAGGTAAAGATTTATATATAGGAAGTCCTGTTTCGGCAATCGGGACAAGTTTCGGGGTCATCGGTATTGTACCGGGACCACCGGAAGGGTCCCGGGGGCCCACCGGGTGGGGCCACCTGCCCCGGGGGGCCACATGGGCTGTAGGGGGTGCGCCTTGGCCTACATGGGCCAAGGACACCAGCCCCTAGAGGCCCATGCGCCAAGATAAAGGAAAAAGGGGAGAGTCCTTAAAGGGGAAGGCACCTCCGAGGTGCCTTGGGGAGGATGGACTCCTCCCCATCCTTAGCCGCACCCCTTCCTTGGAGGAGGGGGCAAGGCTGCGCCCTCCCCCTCTCCCTTGGCCCTATATATAGTGGGGAAAAGGAGGAGCAATCATACCTAAGGCCTTTGGTTGCCTCCCTCTCCCTCCCGTGACACATCTCCTCTCCCGTAGGTGCTCGGCGAAGCCCTGCAGGATTGCCACGCTCCTCCACCACCACCAAGCCGTTGTGCTGCTGTTGGATGGAGTCTTCCTCAACCTCTCCCTCTCTCCTTGCTGGATCAAGGCGTGGGAGACGTCACCGGGCTGTACGTGTGTTGAACGCGGAGGTGCCGTCCGTTCGGCACTTGATCATCGGTGATCTGAATCACGACGAGTACGACTCCATCAACCCCGTTCACTTGAACGCTTCCGCTTAGCGATCTACAAGGGTATGTAGATGCACTCTCCTTCTACTCGTTGCTGGTCTCTCCATAGATAGATCTTGGTGTTACGTAGGAAAATTTTGAATTTCTGCTACGTTCCCCAACAGTGGCATCATGAGCTAGGTCTATTGCGTAGATTCTTTGCACGAGTAGAACACAAAGTAGTTGTGGGCGTTGATGTTGTTCAATATGCTTGCCGTTACTAGTCTTATCTTGATTCGGCGGCATCGTGGGATGAAGCGGCCCGGACCGACCTTACACGTACTCTTACGTGAGACTGGTTCCACCGACTGACATGCACTAGATGCATAAGGTGGCTAGCGGGTGTCTGTCTCTCCTACTTTAGTCGGATCGGATTCGATGAAAAGGGTCCTTATGAAGGGTAAATAGCAATTGGCATATCACGTTGTGGTCTTTGCGTAGGTAAGAAACGTTCTTGCTAGAAACCCATAGCAGCCACGTAAAACATGCAAACAACAATTAGAGGACGTCTAACTTGTTTTTGCAGGGTATGCTTTGTGATGTGATATGGCCAAAAGGATGTGATGAATGATATATGTGATGTATGAGATTGATCATGTTCTTGTAATAGGATTCACGACTTGCATGTCGATGAGTATGACAACCGGCAGGAGCCATAGGAGTTGTCTTTATTTTTTGTATAACCTGCGTGTCATTGAAGAACGCCATGTAACTTACTTTACTTTATTGCTAAACGCGTTAGTCATAGAAGTAGAAGTAGTTGTTGGCGTGACAACTTCATGAAGACACGATGATGGAGATCATGATGATGGAGATCATGGTGTCATGCCGGTGACAAGATGATCATGGAGCCCCGAAGATGAAGATCAAAAGGAGCAAAATGATATTGGCCATATCATGTCACTATTTGATTGCATGTGATGTTTATCGTGTTTATGCATCTTGTTTACTTAGGACGACGGTAGTAAATAAGATGATCCCTCATTAAAATTTCAAGAAGTGTTCTCCCCTAACTGTGCACCGTTGCTACAGTTCGTCGTTTCGAAGCACCACGTGATGATCGGGTGTGATAGATTCTTACGTTCACATACAACGGGTGTAAGACAGTTTTACACAGTGAAAACACTTAGGTTTAACTTGACGAGCCTAGCATGTACAGACATGGCCTCGGAACACGGAGACCGAAAGGTCGAGCATGAGTCGTATAGAAGATACGATCAACATGAAGATGTTCACCGACGTTAACTAGTCCGTCTCACGTGATGATCGGACACGGCCTAGTTGACTCGGATCATGTAATCACTTAGATGACTAGAGGGATGTCTATCTGAGTGGGAGTTCATAAGATGAACTTAATTATCCTGAACATAGTCAAAAGACCTTTTGCAAATTATGTCGTAGCTCGCGCTTTAGTTCTACTGTTTAGATATGTTCCTAGAGAAAATATAGTTGAAAGTTGATAGTAGCGATTATGCGATCAGTAGAAAGCTTATGTCCTTAATGCACCGCTTAGTGTGCTGAACCCCAAACGTCGTTTGTGGATGTTGCGAACATCGGACATACACGTTTTGATAACTACATGATAGTTCAGTTAAACGGTTTAGAGTTGAGGCACTAAAGACGTTTTCGAAACGTCACGGAACATATGAGATGTTTCGAGGGCTGAAATTGGGATTTCAGGCTCGTGCCCACGTCAAGAGGTATAAGACCTCCGACAATTTTCTTAGCCTACAAACTAAGGGAGAAAAGCTCAATTGTTGTGCTTGTGCTCAGATTGTCTGAGTGCAACAATCACTTGAATCAAGTGGGAGTTGATCTTCCAAATGAGATAGTGATGTTTCTCCAAAGTCATTGCCACCAAGCTGCTAGAGCTTCGTGATGAACTATAATATATCAGGGATAGATATGATGATCCTTGAGGTATTCGCGATGTTTGACACCGCGAAAGTAGAAATCAAGAAGGAGCATCAATTGTTGATGGTTGGTGAAACCACTAGTTTCAAGAAGGGCAAGGGAACAAAGGGATACTTCATGAAACGGCAATTCAGCTGCTGCTCAAGTGAAGAAACCCAAGGTTGAACCCAAACCCGAGACTAAGTGCTTCTGTAATAAGGGGAACAACCACTGGAGCAGCATTACCCTAGATACTTGGTAGATGAGAAGGCTGGCAAGGTCGATAGAAGTATATTGGATATACATTATGTTAATGTGTACTTTACTAGTACTCCTAGTAGCACCAGGGTATTAGATACCGGTTCGGTTGCTAAGTATTAGTAACTCGAAATAAAAGCTACGGAATAAAAGGAGACTGGCTAAAGGTGAGCTGACGATATGTGTTGGAAGTGTTTCCAAGTTTGATGTGATCAAACATCGCACGCTCCCTCTACCACCGAGATTGGTGTTTGCGTTGAGCATAGACATGATTGGATTATGTCTATCGCAATACGGTTATTCATTTAAAGAGAATAATGGTTACTCTATTTATTTGAACAATACCTTCAATGGTCTTGCACCTAAAGGAATGGTTTATTGAATCTCGATCGTAGTGATACACATGTTCATGCCAAAAGATAGTAATGATAGTACCACCTACTTGTGGCACTGCTGTTGTAAGTCATATTGGTATAAAACGCATGAAGAAGCTCCATGTTGATGGATCTTTGGACTCACTCGTTTTTGAAAAGTTTGAGACATGCGAACCATGTCTATTGGTATATATGCATGAAGAAACTCCATGCAAATGGACCGTTTGAACTCACTTGATTTTGAATCACTTGAGATATGCAAATCATACCACATGGGCAAGATGACTGAAAAGCCTCGTTTTCAGTAAGATGGAACAAGATAGCAACTTGTTGGAAGTAATACATTTTGATGTGTACAGTCCAATGAGTGCTTAGGCATGTAGTGGATATTGTTATGTTCTTACTTCACAGATAATTTGAGTGGATGTTGAGTACATTTACTTGATGAATCATGAGTCTGAATTATTGAATGGTTCAAGTAATTTCAGAGTGAAGTAGAAGATCATTGTGACAAGAGGATAAAATGTCTATGATATGATCGTAGAGATGAATATCTGAGTTACGAGTTTTGGCACACAATTGGAAATTGTTTCGCAATTAATACCGCCTGGAACACCATAGTGTGATGGTGTGTCCGAACATCATGGTTGCACCCTATTGGATATGGTGCGTACCATGATGTCTCTTATCGAATTACCACTATCGTTCATGGGTTAGGCATTAGAGACAACCACATTCACTTTAAATAGGGCACCACGTAATTCCGATGAGATGACACCGTATGAATTATGGTTTAGAGAAACCTAAGTTGTCGTTTCTTAAAAGTTTGGGGCTGCAACGCTTATATGAAAAAGTTTCAGGTTGATAAGCTCGAACCCAAAGCGGATAAAATGCATCTTCATAGGACACCCAAAACAGTTGGGTAAACCTCCTGTCTCAGACCCGAAAGCAATAAGGGATTGTTTCGAGAATCAGGTCCTTTCTCGAGGAAAAGTTTCTCTCGAAAGAATTGAGTGGGAGGATGGTGGAGACTTGATGAGGTTATTGAACCGTCTCTTCAACTAGTGTGTGACAGGGCACAGGGAGTTGTTCCTGTGGCACCTACACCAATTGAAGTGGAAGCTTATGATATTGATCATGAAACTTCGGATCAAGTCACTCCCAAACCTCGTAGGATGAAAAGGATGCGTACTACTTCAGAGTGGTACGTAATCCTGTCTTGAAGGTCATGTTGCTAGACAACAATGAACCTACGAGCTATGGAGAAGCGATGGTGGGCCCAAATTCCGACAAATGGTTAGAAGCCATGAAATCCGAGATAGTATCCATATATCAGAACAAAGCATGGACTTTGATGGACTTGCCCGATGATTGGCAATCCATTGAGATAAATGGATCTTTAAGAAGAAGACGGACGTGGATGGTAATGTCACCGTCCATGAAGCTCGACTTGTGGCGAAAAGTTTTTCACAAGTTCAAGGAGTTGACTACGATGAGATTTTCTCATCCGTAGCGATGCTTAAAGTCCGTCGGATTCATGTTAGCATTAGCTGTATTTATGAAATCTGGCAGATGGATATCAAAACGAGTTTCCTTACCAGTTTTCGTGAGGAAAGGTTGTATATAATACAATCAGAAAGTTTTTGTCGATCCTAAGGATGCTAAAAGGTATGCTAGCTCCAGCGATCCTTCTAAGGACTGGAGTGAGCATCTCGGAGTTGGAATGTATGCTTTGATGATGATCAAAGATTTTGGGTCTATACAAAGTTTATGAGAAACTTGTATTTCCAAAGAAGTGAGTGGGAGCACTATAGAATTTCTGATGAGTATATGTTGTTGACATATTGATGATCAGAGATGATGTAGAATTTCTAGAAAGCATATAGGGTTATTTGAAAGGTGTTTTTCAATAGAAAACCTGGATTAAGCTACTTGAGCATTAAGCATCAAGATCTATAAGGATAGATCAAAACGCTTAATGGTACTTTCAAATGAGCACATACCTTGACATGATCTTGAAGGTGTTCAAGATGGACCAGTCAAAGAAGGAGTTCTTGCCTGAGTTGTAAGGTACGAAGTTAAGACTTAAAGCTCGACCACGGCAGAATAGAGAGAAAGGACGAATGTCGTCCCCTATGCTTAAGACGTAGGCTCTTCAGTATGCTATGCTGTGTACCGCACCTGAAGTGTGCCTTGCCATGAGACAGTCAAGGGGTACAAGAGTGATCCAAGAATGGCTCACAGGACAGCGGTCAAAGTTATCCTTAGTAACTAGTGGACTAAGGAATTTTCTCGATTATGGAGGTGGTAAAAGAGTTCGTCGTAAAGGTTACGACGATGCAAGCTTGACACCTATCCGGATAGCTCTGAGTAGAGAGACCGGATACATATAATGGAGCAATAATTTAGGATAGCTCCAAGTAGAACAGTTGTTTGGAATAGCTCCAAATAGAGCGTGGTAGCTGTATCTAGGAGATGACATAGAGATTTGTAAAACACACACGGATCTGAAAGGTTCAGACCCGTTGACTAAAACCTCTCTCACAAGCAACATGATCAAACATAAAACTCATTGAGTGTTAATCACATAGTGATGTGAACTAGACTACTGACTCTAGTAAACTCTTGGGTATTAGTCACATGGTGATGTGACCTGTGAGTGTTAATCACATGGCGATGTGAACTAGATTATTGACTCTAGTGCAAGTGGGAGACTGTTGGAAATATGCCCTAGAGGCAATAATAAAAGTGTTATTATTATATTTCCTTGTTCATGATAATTGTCTTTTATTCATGCTATAACTGTATTATCCGGAAATCGTAATACACGTGTGAATATATAGACCACAATATGTCCCTAGTGAGCCTCTAGTTGACTAGCTCGTTGTGATCAACAGATAGTCATGGTTTCCTGGCTATGGACATTGGATGTCGTTGATAACGGGATCACGTCATTAGGAGAATGATGTGATGGACAAGACCCAATCCTAAGACTAGCACAAAAGATCGAGTAGTTCATTTGCTAGAGCTTTGCGAATGTCAAGTATCTCTTCCTTTGACCATGAGATCGTATAACTCCTGGATACCGTAGGAGTGCTTTGGGTGTATCAAACGTCACAACGTAACTGGGTGACTATAAAGGTGCACTACAGGTATCTCCGAAAGTATCTATTGTTTTATGCGGATCGAGACTGGGATTTGTCACTCCGTGTAAACGGAGAGGTATCTCTGGGCCCACTCGGTAGGACATCATCATATGCGCAATGTGACCAAGGATTTGATCACGGGATGATGTGTTACGGAACGAGTAAAGTGACTTGCCGATAACGAGATTGAACAAGGTATTGGATACCGACGATCGAATCTCGGGCAAGTAAAATACCGCTAGACAAAGGGAATTGAATACGGGATTGATTAAGTCCTTGACATCGTGGTTCATCCGATGAGATCATCGTGGAACATGTGGGAGCCAACATGGGTATCCAGATCCCGCTGTTGGTTATTGACTGGAGAATGTCTCGGTCATGTCTGCATGTCTCCCGAACCCGTAGGGTCTACACACTTAAGGTTCGATGACGCTAGGGTTATAAAGGAAGCTTGTATGTGGTTACCGAATGTTGTTCGGAGTCCCGGATGAGATCCCGGACGTCACGAGGAGTTCCGGAATGGTCCGGAGGTAAAGATTTATATATAGGAAGTCCTGTTTCGGCAATCGGGACAAGTTTCGGGGTCATCGGTATTGTACCGGGACCACCGGAAGGGTCCCGGGGGCCCACCGGGTGGGGCCACCTGCCCCGGGGGGCCACATGGGCTGTAGGGGGTGTGCCTTGGCCTACATGGGCCAAGGACACCAGCCCCTAGAGGCCCATGCGCCAAGATAAAGGAAAAAGGGGAGAGTCCTTAAAGGGGAAGGCACCTCCGAGGTGCCTTGGGGAGGATGGACTCCTCCCCATCCTTAGCCGCACCCCTTCCTTGGAGGAGGGGGCAAGGCTGCGCCCTCCCCCTCTCCCTTGGCCCTATATATAGTGGGGAAAAGGAGGAGCAATCATACCTAAGGCCTTTGGTTGCCTCCCTCTCCCTCCCGTGACACATCTCCTCTCCCGTAGGTGCTCGGCGAAGCCCTGCAGGATTGCCACGCTCCTCCACCACCACCACGCCGTTGTGCTGCTGTTGGATGGAGTCTTCCTCAACCTCTCCCTCTCTCCTTGCTGGATCAAGGCGTGGGAGACGTCATCGGGCTGTACGTGTGTTGAACGCGGAGGTGCCGTCCGTTCGGCACTTGATCATCGGTGATCTGAATCACGACGAGTACGACTCCATCAACCCCGTTCACTTGAACGCTTCCGCTTAGCGATCTACAAGGGTATGTAGATGCACTCTCCTTCTACTCGTTGCTGGTCTCTCCATAGATAGATCTTGGTGTTACGTAGGAAAATTTTGAATTTCTGCTACGTTCCCCAACAGCGAGATCTGCCCGGGTCAAGCCTATCATGAAGTGTGCCTTCGTGGGAGTCATCCATGGAGGGGAATACGAGGACAGATCGGAATCTCGTGGTGAAACCGTCGTTTATTCCG
Source organism: Triticum dicoccoides (assembly GCF_002162155.2). Taxonomy (NCBI): domain Eukaryota; kingdom Viridiplantae; phylum Streptophyta; class Magnoliopsida; order Poales; family Poaceae; genus Triticum; species Triticum dicoccoides. The sequence goes on from NC_041388.1 coordinate 526,080,744, forward strand.
GCGACGAGTCATCGACCGGAGAGACCGAGTCGTTATATCAGCTACAAGATGGCCGGATTGGGGGCTGTTCCGATGGCGACAGTATTCCGGACCCCTCTGATCTGCCAAACTGGGTTGCAATCTTCATGGCCGGTATGCAGCCGGCGCTCCACTCTTCGATCGCAACAGCAATGATTTCCGGATCAGCAGCGGTGACGGCAGCCGGGGCAGGAGGCCCTATGCGACCGCCGGCTCAGGTTTTATCTGATTTGTTTGATGCATTGGCGACGCTGATGGCGGAGGCTAACCTGGCGGATCAGGATGCACACAATGCGGAGATCACGAAGGTAAAGGATCAGCTTACTCAGGCCAAAGCCGATTTAGCCGCTGAGGATACCACGATGGCCGCAGAGCGGGCCGCTTTGGATGCACAGGCTTACCGGCTTATGCTGGATCAGAATGCATCGCTTGCACGAAGTCCTAAAGAGGAGACACTGATCTCGCCTGCCTCTGGTTTATGATGCTAGAAACCTCTTTAACACCCCAGGAGCCGGGACCAGTAACCCGCCGGTAGCAAACCGGGTGGAGGCACCTGGAGCAGGGGGGGCGGTTCAGCCCTGTTTGACGGATCCGCCTCTTTAGAACAACATTGTGACACAACCTGTCCCAACACCACCGGGTCATTACTCTACTCTGATGGACAATCTTGTTGCTGCCACTTCACGGTTGGAGGCCATCCTGATTGAAGGTGATTTGCCGACAGCGGTGGAGATGCATCGGGTTAAGGAGCTTCTTCGGACATCCTTGGTTCAACAGGAGGCTTATTCATACAGTCGTGATCGAATTCATTCCACATCCCATCCAAGCCGGAGTTACAGCAGGCGCATGGATGAACCGGCCGTGTCAAGCAATGCGCGGAACCGTGGCAACAACCCGGCAGGTGGTGCTGGTGATGCTCAGGAGGTGGTGGACCGGGCTTGAGCACGCAGGGAGGCCGAGTTAGCGGCGCAGCATGAAGCCCGTCAGCTTACTCCAGTTCATACAACCACGTCGGTAGAGCCAGGGGTTACCTCTAGTTCTTTGGGGGTGCCGTGTCTCGTCCCAACGTTGCGCAACATGCGCCTTCCTAAGGATTTCAAGGGCCCGCGCAAGGTACCGAATTACACCGCCGATTTATCTCCAGAGATATGGGTTGAAAGCTATGAGATGGCCATGGAGATGCTAGATGTGGATGATGCGGCATGTGCAAAGTACTTCACCATGATGCTAGAAGGGACGGCTCGCACTTGGTTAAAGAGTCTACCGGCTAACTCTATCAGATCATGGGCCGAGTTGAGAGCCCGGTTTATCCAGAATTTTAAGGATATATGCAAGTAGCCTATGTCGATTGTGGACTTAGCTGCCTGTGTCTAGGAGGAAGGAGAGTCAACAACCCGGTGGGTGCGCCGGGTTTCGGAAATTTTGCATTCATCAGACCGCATCAATGCCGATACCGCAGTTCTGACCTTGGAAGGCAATTGCCGGTTTGAACTGCTGAAGTTGAAGCTGGGACTGCTGAAGTTGAAGCTGGGACGGCTGAAACGCCATTGCAATGACATGGGAACCCTCATGGCTGCTTTAGTGAAGTATGCCGACTCTGATAGTACCAAGGATCCCGAGTCTGACGATGATAAGACAGGGAGGGGAAAAAAGAGCGGTAACACCAAGGGTCAACACCACAACCCGGCGGGTCATGGAAACGGCGGCAAACGTAAAGCGGATCACAGCTTGGACTTTGTGGCTAATACCAGCGCGTAGGACAAGGGCCATCGACGTAAGGGTAAACCACCCCAGCGCGGTGGAGCACCTAGTCCTAACCCAGAGCGCCTATCTTACCTGTTGAACCAGCCCTGCCCAAAACATGGGACGAAGGAGATGCCATCCACACACCTCTGGAAGGACTGCTACATCATGCAAGAGTTTAAGAATTCTAATTCTTTCCGGTATGATAACGGGCCGGGTGGCAGTTCAGGCCACGTATCTCATGGGTCGGGTTATGGTGGAGGCAGCTCCGGTTCAGGCTTCCATGGTAATCAGGGTGGAAATAATAATCAAGGTAATCAGGGCAACCAAGGTGGCTACAATCACCAGGGCAATCAGCAGCAACAGCAGCAATCGGGTTACCAAAGCAACCCGAAGCAGTTAAACAGTGGGCAATATCATGTCTTCACCACTAGCTTAGACAAGCGTGACCAAAAGCTTCATGAGAGGGCCGTGAACTCCTTTGAACCGGCAGTGCCCCGTTACCTACGCTGGTCTGAGCAGCCGATTGTTTGGAGTAGAGAAGATCATCCACCCCGGGTTGACAATCCGGGTCATCTGGCATTGGTGGTGGCACCTCAGGTGGGAGTTTATAAGTTCACCAAGGTACTCATGGATGGAGGAAGCAGTATCAATATCCTTTATTATGAAACCTTCCGTCGCATGGGGTTACCAGATAAAAATCTTAAACCGTCCAATACGGTGTTCCATGGTGTCACTGGTAGAAAAAGGGCCTGTTGTCCCGGTTCGTAAGGGCCTTTTGTCCCAGTTCCTGAACCGGGACTAAAGGGTCGGTACTAATGCCCTGTCCCTTTAGTCCCGGTTCAATCCAGAACCGGGACTGATGGGCCTCCACGTGGCCTGTGCGCGGAGCCCAGGCAGGAGACCCTTTGGTCCCGGTGCACCAACCGGGACCAATAGGCATCCACGCGTCAGCATTTCTATGGCTGAGGTTTTTGTTTTTTTTTGAAAGGGGGGGGGGGTTGGGGGTTTTGGGGGGTTAATTTAGGTGTTTCATATATTGTGTTAGCTAGCTATAATTAATAGAGAGAAGTGTCCTCTCTTATGTTCGTACTTGGTCGACGCTACGTGCTATACATACGTATAGAGAGGACTAGACACGCTAGCTAGCTAGTAAGCAAACGAAGGAAACAGAAGATCGTCATGAACATATATGCATACAGAGAGAAGTGATATCGACCACCTCTCCTTCTCCGAGAGATTGGTTGAACAACAAGTTCTCGTATATCTATCCGACACTACCGGCTACATATATACAATAATTATCTCTTACAAATATAATCATACGGAATCATGGTCCACATAGTATTCTCCGTCTTCAGCGATCATGTGGTCAAGAAAGAATGCCGCCAATTCCTCTTGAATTGCTCGCATGCGAGCTGGTGCTAGGAGTTCACCCCGCTTCTGAAACATCTAATTTGAAGAAGGGGGTCAATAGATATATATATGAATGAATGAAACTCAACACAAATGATGGTAATAAAATAAAATTGTGAATGTTGTTATTTATGTACTTCATATTGTTCGTCAGTGTAGCCCCGCTCACAGGTCGTGTGGCGGATGGACTCGCAAACGTAGTATCCACAGAAATCATTCCCTTGTTCCTGCCACAACCACTTTACAAGAAATAGAGGTCAATCAAACTGATAAGCAAGAATGCCAAATGGTATTGATGAAACTAGCGCTTGAATCAATAGGAGATGCACGGAACATGCTACTATAGTACTTACTTTCGGGTGTCTAAATTGCAGCTTCTTCGGGAGTCCTGGAGCTTTTTTGGAGAATTTTTTCCAAACCCTGCCAGACAATAAAAACAATTACTTGATATATCAGGAAATGAACAAAGTTGCTGATATGGTGGATAATGATCGATTTAACTTACTTCTCGAGCATTTGAGTCATGTCTGCATAGTCCTGGGGATCTTTTCGTCTTGAGTCTAGGACGGTTACTAGTCCCTGCTCAAGCTTAATCTCTAGGAGAATATAGTGGTAACTGCACATGCATGCATAACTCATCAATTACTTTACTATAACCTTGACTAATATATAAGGGAAACCGAATACGCACAAGACAGTAACACTCACTTGAAGTTGTAAGGAAAGAGTATTATATCTTTGTTTTCATTTATTACCAACGATCGTAGCAAGTTGGCATCGGTATCTGCGGCATGAAATTTAACCTGAGTTGCATCTATGAGATATGTGTTAATGAACCCAATATCACCGACTTGTCTTTTCTTCAATTCGGCGATCTTCAATCTGCATAATATATTGATGATGATTATAAATACATGCAATGAAAGAGCTGAGCTATATAGAGAGACTTAATGACAAAAGTAGTACTACTTACAGACAGTAGCAGGCGACCGTTGTTTTATCGAGGGCTAAGTGATTGAAAAACTGAAAGAACTCCTCGAATGGAACAGGCAACAGTTCAATTCCAACGAGGTCATGCTCCTTTTTAACTTTCACATACAAAGTACTCCACCCCCCAGAGTCTCTGCAAATTTTCAAGTACCAATCATGCAATCTTCGCATCATCATTGATAGAGATCTTTCATCTTTGACGAGAGGCTTCCCGTACTCGTATCTTTGTATCTGCACCTCCATGAAATCATAATGTAAATCGTCGGGCAGGTAATCGCCAAGATTGCTATAACCGGGCACCATCCTCGGATCATTAGCGACGTTGTCACTAGGCACCTTGAGCGGGGGGCACGATTGCTTCGCTTGTTCGCCGAGCTGGGCAATTTGTTTCCCAGCTCGTCGTTCTTTCAGCCTTTGATCACTGACAGTACTTCCCGACCGCTCCGCTTCGGCAAATTCCTTTCCAATAATGTGCTCATAGTTTCCTTTCGGCAGAGACTTGGGTGGTTTTGTCAGGGCAGCCAGAGTGCGCTTCGCTTTCACCGGATCTACCTTCTCCTCCGGAGGTGGATGTTTCTTTGCTTTCACCCCTTCAAAGTAGTTCCTCACTTCTTCTTGTGCGATCTCGGTGTTCTCCTCCGGGGTCCTCTCGTATGGTAACTTCTCTGGAGTCTTCAGAGAAGGACCAAATCTGTATTTCCTCCCGCCTCTGGCTGTACTACTAGACGCCGGCAGAGCAGACGGAGCGGTTGTCTTCTTTACTTGCTTACGAGGCGGAGGAGAAGGACTATGACGCGCCGGAGCAGCCAGAGCGGCGGCAGGTCTCTTGCGCCCTTACTGACGAGGCGGAGAAGGAGGCGGAGTGCCGCCACGCGCTGGAGAAGGAGCCGGTCGAGTGCCTTGATCGTCACTCGCCGGAGGAGGAGGCGGTGGAGGAGGCGGAGTGCCCTGACTCACCGGAGGAGGAGGCGGTGGAGGAGGCGGAGTGCCCTGACTTGCCGAAGGAGGAGGCGGAGGCGTCCAGTTCGGAAGGTTGATGAGCTCCTTCTGCCATAGGCATGGAGTCTTCAGAGCAGACCCCAGCCTAGTCTCCCCTTCACCGGTAGGGTGGTCAAGCTGGAGGTCCTCAAATCCCTCCGTTATTTCATCCACCATCACCCTAGCATATCCTTCTGGAATCGGCCAGCAGTGAAAAGTTGCGCCGGGTTCAGTAGGATAAGCAGAGCCAACAGCCGCCTTGACCTTCAAATTCATCCATTGCGTCATAAGGTGGCAATTTTGAGACTCCGTGATAGCATCCACGGGATAGCTGGCAGGAGCCGTCAAGGCATGCTCCGGCTGAAGCAGCTCAGTGGAAGCCACGCTGCTTCTCCGCTGAGATGGCGGGGTAGCTTCGGGGGAAGCTTCGGTAGTACGTTTGCTGTGATTTGCTTCTCGTTCCTCTATCGCTTGTATCCTTGCTTGTAGCGCCTGCATTTGGGTCTGCTGCAATTTTTTCCTTCTCTCATGGGATTTGTAACCGCCTGCATCCAGAAACCAAACCTTCCACGGAATGGAGCCTGGCGTGCCTCGTGTCCGTCCAGGGTGCTCAGGATTCCCGAGGGCCATTGTGAGCTCGTCGTTCTCTCTGTCTAGAAAGAACGTCCCTTGCTGTGCTGCTTCGATATACTGCTGAGGCTTCCTGACTGGTATGTCCATTTGATCGTTCGTCCAAATGCACTTCCCTATTACAGGGTCCAAGGTTCCGCCAGCACCGAAGAACCAAGTCCGGCAACGGTCTGGCCAGTTAATTGTCTCTGGTTCGATCCCTTTATCAACCAGATCATTCTCAGTCTTGGCCCACTTAGGCCGGGCTACGAGGTAGCCACCTGACCCCGTGCGATGGTGATGCTTCTTCTTCGCAGCATTTTGCTTGTTTGTCGCCGACATCTTCTTACTCTTTTCCGATGTCTTGTGGGCCACAAATGCGGGCTAGTGATCTCTGATCTTCTCATATCTGCCCTTGAATTCTGGTGTCTCATTATTTTCGACAAACTTATTCAGCTCTTTCTTCCACCTCCAGAATAGTTCTGCCATCCTCTTAAGAGAAAAAGACTTGATTAATTGCTCTTTAACTGGCTTCTCTAGATTATCCTCTGGCGGTAGGGTGAAATTTGACTTCAGCTCAGTCCAAAGATCATTTTTCTGCATATCATTGACATAAGACACCTCAAGGTCCTCTGTAGCCGGCTTAAACCATTGCTGGATGCTGATCGGGATCTTGTCCCTAACCAAAACCCCGCACTGAGCAACAAATGCACTCTTTGTATGGAGGGGTTCAATCGGTTGGCCGTCGGGCGCGATTGCTATGATCTCAAACTTTTCATCCGAGCTCAACTTTTTCTTCGAGCCTTGTCTCTTTACCGAAGTTGTGCTCGACCCGGAGGGCTAGAAAAAAGAACAAAGACTTAATTAATATGTGCACATACGAAAACAATGAATGCATCAATTAGTTAGTCAGCAAAAGCTTAGCTAATATATATACCTGGCCGGACTCGGTTCGGTCACCGGAGACGTCATCACGGTCTCCTTCTTGCACCGGCATTGGGTCACCGGAGCCGTCCTCACGGTCTCCTTCTTGCACTGTCATTAGGTCACCGGAGCCATCATAATCATAGCCAGCTGCTTCCAGACCATCGGTGTCATTGAGAAACAACGAGCAGACGGCATCACTTCCTCGTGCGATTATGTCCCCAACAACTCTTCTTGTACTTCGTCTCGGGCGGTGTCCATAGTTTCTACAAATATTGACAACATGGCAATTATTATTCAAACATGACAGATGGATATATTAGTGGCAAATGTAGAACTAATATTAATTAGTGGCCTCGACGCTGCTTCTCTAGGGTTTGGGGTGGCCTCGACGCTGCTTCTCTAGGGTTTGGGGTGGCCTCGACAACGCTTCAAAGAAAAAAGAGGAAGAAGAAGAAAAAAAGAGGAGAAGAAAGAATAGAGGAGTAGAACTCCTCTATTCTTTCTTCTCCTCTTTTTTTTCTTCTTCTTCCTCTTTTTTTATCAGGAACGAGGGTCGTCGAGGGTCACCGAGCGGTAGAGGAAACACTAAATAGCAAGTATCGTGGGTGTGAGATACATGTGGCTGTCGGTGTCGGACACTACATCCACGTCCCACAAGTGACGTGGGCGTCGAAGCCC
>NC_041388.1:526088535-526090204 GCF_002162155.2 Triticum dicoccoides
GGTACATGTATCTCACACCGACGATACTTTCTATTTAGGGTTTCTCCTATACCGCTCGGCAACCCTTGACGACCCTCGTTTCCGATAAAATAAAGAGGAAGAAGAACAAAAAAAAGAGAAGAAAAAAAAGAGAAGAAGAAATCTTTCTTATCCTCTTTTTTTTCTTCTTCTTCTCCTTTTTTTCTTCTCTTTTTTTTCTTCTTCTTCCTCTTCTTCTCTTTTTTTTCTTCTCCTTCCTCTTTATTTTATCGGGAACGAGGGTCGTCGAGGGTCAGGGTCGCCGAACGGTAGAGGAAACCCTAAATAGCAAGTATCGTGGGTGTGAGATACATGTGGCCGTTGGTGTCGGACACTACATCCACGTCCCACAAGTGACGTGCGTGTCGAAGCCCACACCACTAGTGGGACGTGGATGTAGTGTCCAACACCGACGGTACATGTATCTCACACCGACAATACTTTCTATTTAGGGTTTCTCCTCTACCGCTCGGCGACCCTCGACGACCCTCGTTCCCGATAAAATAAAGAGGAAGAAGAAGAAAAAAAGAGGAGAATAAAGAATAGAGGAGAAGAACTCCTCTATTCTTTCTTCTCCTCTTTTTTTTTTCTTCTTCCTCTTCTTTTTTATCCTCTTCTTCCTCTCATGTTCGACGACCCTTGACCCCTCGGCGACCCTAGACCCCCTCTCGACCCCCTCATGTCGAAGTTATCGGGTAGGGGGTATATCGACAACGACATACCCGATACATACATACATACATATCACATGCATCCATACATATATGAACAAAATTAATATCTACTAATTAACAACCTAAATAAAAAAACTAATACATATAGGAAGAAGAAGAAAAAAGAAGAGAAGAAAGAATAGAGGAGAAGACTTCCTCTTCTTCTCCCTCTTCTTCCCCTTCTTCCTCGCCTCTCTCATGAATGTCCGACGTTCTCGACCCCCCCACATGTCGAAGAAAAAAAAGAATAAAAAAAAGAGGAGAAGAAGAAAGGAATAGAGGAGAAAAGAGAAAATAGAATATATATTCTATTTTTCTCTTCTTCTCCTCTATTCCTTTCTTCTTCTCCTCTTCTTTTTCTTCTTTTTTCTTCTTCTTATTTATTTCTCCTCGTCTTCCTCTCCCCTCTTCTTCTCCTTTCCTCCTCTTCTTATTTCCTTTTTCCTCTCATTCTTTTTCTTCTTCTTCCTTCTTAAAAATACATGAAGTAGTATTGCTTGTTTTTTTTTAAAATAATGTTCAAATAGAAATTTTAGAAAAAAAGGAAAGGTTTTGCCTAATTCATTGTTCATATGAATATGCAAACATTTGCATATTTACAATAATCAATATCACCAAAAAAATCTATGAACAGAAAAAATACTATTTTTCTGTTAATCTATCTTTTGCATACATATACACACATACATATACTATACATATACATATAATCAGGAAAAAACATATATGAATTTGCAAAAAAATTAAAAACAGGGGGGAAGAGGGGGGCGGTACCGGCCCTGACCAAAGCGAGAGGCGACGACGGCGCGGGGCGGCGACGACGAGGCAGAGGCGGGGCAGCGATGGCGTCGGGGTGGCGACGCGGGGCGGCGACGGTGTCGGCGCGGCGCAGGGAGGTGACCGCGACAGCGCGGGGTGGCGCGCGGCGACGGAGTCGG
>NC_041388.1:526090973-526117908 GCF_002162155.2 Triticum dicoccoides
AAATTATAAACTTTCTATTATTGCCATTAGTTTTCAAATTTGAAAACACTTTTTTAGTTTTTTAGTTTTCTTTGTTGCTTTATTTATTTTATTTTGTGATTAACTTTACTATAAAAATAGTTTTTTTTCCTGTTTTTTTGATTTGTTTTTTGCATTATTTATTTTCTTTTGTTTTTCGCTTTAATTTTTAATTCTGTTTGCTTTTAGGTTAGCAAAATTATAAACTTTCTGTTAGTGCCATTAGTTTTAGAAAAATTATAAACTTTCTGTTAGTGCCATTAGTTTTCAAATTTGAATAGTTAAAATTTGAATTCTTTGAAAATTGTTTGAATCACAAGTTTGTGATTAACTTACTAAAAAATGAGAATAGATGCGCTTATAGAGAAAATTCAACCTAAATTCCTAGTAAATTTCTATGAATTTCAGAGAAATTCACTATGAATTTAGGTTAAACTTTTCTCTATTAGGGCATCTATTTTCACTTTGAGAGGAGCTCAACAAGGCAGAGAGGGAAGGGCTTATAAACCAGTGTGAGCCCCCTTCGGTTGGCGAGGTGGGACTAAACTCTGCCCGCAACGAGGAGCAACCCTTTAGTCCCGGTTTGTGGCACAAACCGGGACTAATGGTCATGGGCCAGGGGCAAGGAGCAAAATTATAAACTTTCTGTTAGTGCCATTAGTTTTAGAAAGTTGAAAGTTGAAAGTTGGCATGGGCCAGGGACTAATGGTCATGGTATTACGAGGGCCGAACCATAAGACATGAAAGCATTTCAAATGAACTCTGAAAAAGTTGAAAGTTGGCATGGTATCATAATTTCACCCACATAGCATGTGCATGTACAAAATGGACAATGGTAGCATGTTCGTGTGTTACAAAGTTGGCATGGTATCATCATAATAGTTGCGGGAGAAAGTCTTCACTTTTTCTTTGCTTGTGTCATTTTCTTATTGCGCCGTAACCATGGATAATCTTCATTGTTTATCAGGATGCTTGGGTCAGCCTTGACATTGAAGGGAGGAATTTCATAAAACTTTTCATAATCTTCAGACATGTCTGTCTTGCCGTCCACTCCCAGGATGTCCCTTTTTCCTGAAAGAACTATGTGGCGCTTTGGCTCATCGTATGATGTATTCGCTTCCTTATCTTTTCTTTTTCTCGGTTTGGTAGACATGTCCTTCACATAGATAACCTGTGCCACATCATTGGCTAGGACAAACGGTTCGTCAGTGTACCCAAGATTTTTCAGATCCACTGTTGTCATTCCGTACTGTGGGTCTACTTGTACCCCGCCGCCTGACAGATTGACCCATTTGCACTTAAACAAAGGGACCTTAAAATCAGGTCCGTAGTCAAGTTCCCATATGTCCACTATGTAACCATAATATGTGTCCTTTCCGCTCTCAGTTGCTGCATCAAAGCGGACACCGCTGTTTTGGTTGGTGCTCTTTTGATCTTGGGCGATCGTGCAAAATGTATTCCCATTTATCTCGTATCCCTTGTAAGTCAATACAGTCAAAGATGGTCCCCTGTACAACAAGTACAACTCATCACAAACAGTGTTGTCACCTCTGAGATGTGTTTCCAACCAACTGCTGAAAGTCCTGATGTGTTCACATGTAATCCAGTCGTCGCACTGCTCCGGGTGTTTGAAGCGCAGACTGTTCTTGTGTTCATTGACATATGGGGTCACCAAGTTAGAGTTCTGTAGAACTGTGTAGTGTGCTTGAGACCAAGAATATCCGTCCCTGCATATTATTGAGTCTCTTCCAAGAGTGCCTTTTCCAGTCAGTCTCCCCTCATACCGCGATTTAGGGAGACCTATCTTCTTAAGGCCAGGAATGAAGTCAACACAAAACCCGATAACATCCTCTGTTTGATGGCCCATGGAGATGCTTCCTTCTGGCCTAGCGCGGTTACAGACATATTTCTTTAGGACTCCCATGAACCTCTCAAAGGGGAACATATTGTGTAGAAATATGAGCCCCAGGATGACAATCTCGTCGACTAGATGAACTAGGACGTGCGTCATGATATTGAAGAAGGATGGTGGGAACACCAGCTCGAAACTGACAAGACATTGCGCCACATCACTCCTTAGCCTTGGTACGATTTCTGGATCGATCACCTTCTGAGAGATAGCATTGAGGAATGCACATAGCTTCACAATGGCTAATCGGACGTTTTCCGGTAGAAGCCCCCTCAATGCAACCGGAAGCAGTTGCGTCATAATCACGTGGCAGTCATGAGACTTTAGGTTCTGAAACTTTTTCTCTGGCATATTTACTATTCCCTTTATATTCGACGAGAAGCCAGTCGTGACCTTCATACTGAGCAGGCATTCAAAGAAGATTTCTTTCTCTTCTTTCATAAGAGCGTAGCTGGGAGGACCTTTATACTGCTTCGGAGGCATGCCGTCTTTTTCGTGCAAACGTTGCAGGTCCTCCCGTGCCTCAGGTGTATCTTTTTTCTTCCCATACACGCCCAAGAAGCCTAGCAGGTTCACGCAAAGGTTCTTCGTCACGTGCATCACGTCGATTGAAGAGCGGACCTCTAGGTCTTTCCAGTAGGGTAGGTCCCAAAATATAGATTTCTTCTTCCACATGGGTGCGTGTCCCTCAGCATCATTCGGAACAGCTAGTCCACCGGGACCCTTTCCAAAGATTACGTAGTGTAAATCATTGACCATAGCAAGTACGTGATCACCGGTACACATGGCGGGCTTCTTCCGGTGATCTGCCTCGCCTTTGAAATGCTTGCCTTACTTTTGACATTGATGGTTGGTCGGAAGAAATTGACGATGGCCCAAGTACACATTCTTCCTGCATTTGTCCAGGTATATACTTTCAGTGTCATCTAAACAGTGCGTGCATGCGTGGTATCCTTTGTTTGTCTGTCCTGAAAGGTTACTAAGAGCGGGCCAATCGTTGATGGTCACGAACAGCAACGCCTTAAGGTTAAATTCCTCCTGTCTGTGCTCATCCCACGTACGTACACCATTTCCATTCCACAGCTGTAAAAGTTCTTCAACTAATGGCCTTAGGTACACATCAATTTCGTTGCCGGGTTGCTTAGGGCCTTGGATGAGAACTGGCATCATAATGAGCTTCCGCTTCATGCACATCCAAGGAGGAAGGTTATACATACATAGAGTCACGGGCCAGGTGCTGTGATTGCTGCTCTGCTCCCCGAAAGGATTAATGCCATCCGCGCTTAAAGCAAACCGTACATTCCTTGGGTCCTTTGCAAACTCATCCCAGTACTTTCTCTCGATTTTTCTCCACTGTGACCCGTCAGCGGGTGCTCTCAACTTCCCATCTTTCTTTCGGTTCTCATTGTGCCATCGCATCAACTTGGCATGCTCTTCGTTTCTGAACAGACGTTTCAACCGTGGTATTATAGGAGCATACCACATCACCTTCGCAGGAACCCTCTTCCTGGGGGGCTCGCCATCAAAATCACCAGGGTCATCTCGTCTGATCTTATACCGCAATGCACCGCATATCGGGCATGCGTTCAGATCCTTGTATGCACCGCGGCAGAGGATGCAGTCATTAGGGCATGCATGTATCTTCTCCACCTCTAATCCTAGAGGGCATACGACCTTCTTTGCTGCGTATGTACTGTCAGGCAATTCGTTATCCTTTGGAAGCTTCTTCAATATTTTCAGTAGCTTCTCAAATCCTTTGTCAGCCACAGCATTCTCTGCCTTCCACTGCAGCAATTCCAGTACGGTACCGAGCTTTGTGTTGCCATCTTCGCAATTGGGGTATAACCCTTTTGTTGTGATCCTCTAACATGCGATCGAACTTCAGCTTCTCCTTTTGACTTTCGCATTGCGTCCTTGCATCGACAATGACCCGGCGGAGATCATCATCATCAGGCACATCGTATGGTTCCTCTTGATCTTCAGCAGCTTCACCCATTGCAGCATCATTGGGCACATCGTCTGGTTCCTCTTGATCTTCATCAGCTCCCCCCGTTGCAGCATCACCGTATTCAGGGGGCACATAGTTGTCATCGTACTCTTCTTCTTCGCCGTCTTCCATCATAACCCCTATTTCTCTGTGCCTCGTCCAAACATTATAGTGTGGCATGAAACCCTTGTAAAGCAGGTGGGAGTGAAGGATTTTCATGTTAGAGTAAGACCCCGTATTCCCACATTCAGTGCATGGACAACACATAAAACCATTCTGCTTGTTTGCCTCAGCCGCATCGAGAAACTCATGCACGCCCTTAATGTACTCGCAGGTGTGTCTGTCACCGTACATCCATTGCCGGTTCATCTGCGTGCATTATATATAATTAAGTGTCCAAATTAATAGAAGTTCATCATCACATTAAAACCAAAGTGCATACATAGTTCTCATCTAACAACATATAGCTCTCCAGAGCATCTAATTAATTAAACCATACATTGAAACTAAGTAAAACATTTCAATGCGAAAACAAATGCGATCATAATCGCAACCAAGGTAACAATTGATCCAACGGCATAATGATACCAAGCCTCGGTATGAATGGCATATTTTCTAATCTTTCTAAGCGCATTGCATCCATCTTGATCTTGTGATCATCGACGACATCCGCAACATGCAACTCCAATATCATCTTCTCCTCCTCAATTTTTTTTCCTTCAACAAATTGTTTTCTTCTTCAACTAAATTTAACCTCTCGACAATAGGGTCGGTTGGCATTTCCGATTCACATACATCCTACATAAATAAAATCTATGTCATGTTGGTCGGCATAATTTTCATAAACAATAAATGAACCAATAGTTATAAAGATAATATATATACCACATCCGAATCATAGACAGGACGAGGGCCGACGGGGGCGGATACCAAAACCATCGCACTATATAAGATGCAATAATAAAAGTAAGAAAATAATACAAGTATCTATGTAAACATACAAGTAAGAATATTTTTCCTTTCAGAAAGAAGATAAGAACAAGAGGCTCACCACGGTGGTGCCGGAGATGAGCTCGGTGCGGGTGATCGACGGCGGTGAAGACGGGGACGGGGCGTGACGGACCGCTAAACCTAGACAAATATTATGGAAAATGGAGCTTGGAGGTCGAGCTTGGAGAGGAGAAAGCTGAAGTAGTGTGGCTCGGGCATTCCATCGAACACCTTGTGTGCATAGGAGGTGAGCTAGAGCACCACCAAGCCCTCTCCCCCTCGGCCAGAGAAAAACAGAGCACTGGGGTGCTCTGCTCGCGAGCGAGGGGTATATATAGGCACCTCATTGGTCCCGGTTGGTGACATGAGCCGAGACTAAAGGGGAGCCTTTGGTCCCGGTTCAAGCCACCAACTGGGACCAATGGTGGTGGGCCAGGAGCGAGGCCATTGGTCCCGGTTCATCCCACCAATCGGGACCAAAAGGTCCAGATGAACCGGGACCAATGGCCCACGTGGCCCGGCCGGCCCCCTGGGCTCACGAACCGGGACCAATACCCACATTGGTCCCGGTTCTGGACTGAACCGGGACTAATGGGCTGACCTGGCCTGGACCAAAGCCCTGTTTTCTACTAGTGTGTGGTGCCTGGTAAATCGGCATATCCTGTTGGTAAGATAGCTCTGGAGGTGGCTTTTGGAGATGATCATGACTCGAGATCAGAAACTTTGACCTTTGAAGTGGTGAAAATAAGAAGTCTGTATCACGCCCTATTTGGGCGGCTGGCTTATGCTAAGTTTATGGCATGACATTGCTATGTTTATCTGCAGCTCAAGATGCCGGGTCACAAGGGAACTATAACCGTCCATGGGAGCCGCAAGATTGCTCTGGAGTGTGAGGAAGGTGATGCGGCTTATGCTGAGTCGGTTTGTGCCACAAAAGAGTTAAAGTTTTACAAAGATAATCTTGATCTGGCAGATATGACTTCATTGAAGAAGCCAACTACAGAGCATGATCCGGCCCTGAGGTTTAAATCGGCTGATGAGACTAAGCTTGTTGACTTCGTACCTGGCGATCCGTCCAAGTAGTTCAGCATCAGCGCTAACTTGGATCCGAAATAGGAAAGCGTGCTCATCGAGTGCATCCATGAGAATCGGGACATCTTTGCGTGGAAGCCTTCTGACATGCCAGGTGTACCGAGAGAACTCGCCGAGCACACTCTTAATGTTGATCCTAAGTATAAACCGGTCAAGCAGTTTCTCCGCCGTTTCAATGAAGAAAGACGCAAGGCTATTGGAGAAGAAGTAGCCAGGCTCTTGGCGGCTGGATTTATCGTTGAAGTTTTTCATCCTGAGTGGTTGGCCAATCCGGTGCTGGTCCTTAAGAAGAACAACACTTGGTGTATGTGTGTGGACTACACAGATCTCAACAAGGCTTGTCCAGCAGATCCTTTTGCCCTCCCCTGTATTGATCAAATTATTGATGCTACGGCGGGTTGCGAGCATTTGAGCTTTTTGGATGCATATTCTGGTTATCATCAGATCAAAATGGCAGTTAAGGACAAGGAGAAGACGGCCTTCATAACCCCCTTTGGAGCCTTCTGCTATGTATCCATGCCCTTTGGGCTCAAGAGTGCCCAGGCGACTTATCAACGGTGTGTGTGCAGAATTGCCTTCATAAACAAATCGGCCGTAATGTTCATGCCTATGTGGATGATATTGTGGTCAAATCAAGGAAGAAGGAGACGTTGATTGATGACTTGAAGGAAACCTTTGATAACCTGCGGGTTTAGAAGATGATTCTTAATCCGGCCAAGTGCGTTTTTGGTGTACCGGCAGGCAAGCTCTTGGGTTTTTTGGTGTCTAATAGGGGCATTGAAGCTAATCCGAAAAAGATCAAGGCCATCACCTCCTTGGCTAAACCGAAGTGTATCAATGACGTTCAACGCTTGGCAGGCCGGATTGCCATGTTGAGCCGGTTTATCAACCGCCTTGGCGAGAAGGCCATTCCTTTGTATCAGATGCTGAAGAAAACGGATAACTTCGTCTAGAGTGACGCCGCGAATGAAGCGTTTGAGGATTTAAAGCAGCAACTAGCTAACCCACCGGTTCTTGCTTCTCCGGTTGACAAGGAGCCATTGTTACTATATGTGGTAGCTAATGCTCGGGTTGTTAGCGTGGCTATTGTGGTGGAGCGCAAGGAGGCAGGAAAGGAATATCCGGTTCAGCGTCCGGTTTACTATATTAGTGATGTGCTTATTGAGTCCAAGCAAAGGTACCCGCATTGTCAGAAATTGGTATATGGAGTTTTCATGGCAAGCCGGAAGCTCAAGCAATATTTCCAAGGACATCCCATCATGGTGGTCAGCTCTGCTCCTTTGGGAGATATAATTCAGAACAGGGAGGCAACCGGCCGGATTGCCAAGTGGGCTATCGAGTTCGGGCCTCACGGGTTGAAATACATACCCCAAACGGCCATCAAATCTCAGGCACTTGTGGATTTCATCAGTGATTGGACGGAACTACAAGCACCAGAAGAGAAGCCGGATCACACTTATTGGACTATTCATTTTGATGGGTCCAGGCAATTGGAGAGCTTGGGGGCTGGAGTCGTATTAACTTCCCCATGAGGTGATAAGTTTTGTTATGTTCTTCGTTTAATGTTCCCTTGCACTAACAATGCAGCTGAGTATGAGGCTTTACTCCATGGTCTTCGGATGGCTAAGGAGATGAACCTAAGCCGAGTTAAGTGCTTCGGTGACTCGGACCTGGTGGCTCAACAGGTGTCTGGCACTTGGGATTCCAAGGACCCACTCATGGCAGCGTATCGTCGTGAGGTGGATATTGTTGCAGGACACTTTAAAGGTTATTAGGTGGATCATGTGGACCGGAGGAAGAACGAAGCAGCGGATGCTTTAAGCCGCCTGGGTTTCCAACGTAAACCGGTTCCACCTAACATCTTCTTGGACGTTCTGCATAATCCGTCCATCAAGCTCCCTGGTGAAGATGATTTGGCTATTCCTGATCCGGAAGCTCAGTTGGTGGCGGCACTTCATGTTATCCCAGATTGGACGGTTCCTTATCTGGCGTATATGAACCGGGGTGAGTTACCAGAGGATGAGACTTTGGCCAGGCAGATAATCCAGTGGTCCAAGTCCATGACCATTATCAATGGAGAGTTGCATCATTGCAATGTGACAGGGGCATTTCAACGTTGTGTGTCTCCTGAAGAAGGCTGTGAAATTTTGCGTGAGATCCACGAAGGAGACTGTGGTCACCACGCCGGTTCAAAATCTTTGGTGGCCAAGGCATTTCGTCGCGGTTTCTATTGGTTGACAGCTCATGCTGATGCCGAGGACTTGGTCAGGCGATGTGATGGCTGTCAGAAATTCTCGAGGCGCGCTCATGTACCGGCTCAAGAATTGAGAATGATTCCAATCACTTGGCCTTTTGCGACTTGGGGTTAGATATGGTTGGGCCTTTTAAGAGGTCCAAGGACAAGAAGACCCACCTTCTGGTGGCAGTTGACAAGTTCACAAAGTGGGTGGAGGCAGAGCCAGTTAGCAAATGTGACGCAGCCACGGCGGTTCAATTCATCAAAAAGATGATCTTCCGGTTTGGCTTTCCACATAGCATCATCACTGACAATGGTACCAATCTATCAAAGGGTGCCATGAAGGAGTTCTGACAGCGTGAACACATCCGGCTTGACGTATCATCAATGGCTCACCCACAGTCCAATGGTCAAGCGAAGAGGGCCAATCAAGAGATTTTGAGAGGCATCAAACCCCGACTTATGGTTCCTTTGCAACGGACGCCGGGTTGTTGGGTTGAGGAGCTACCTTCTGTGTTATGGAGCATCAACACCACACCCAGTAGATCAATAGGATACACTCCATTCTTCATGGTTTATGGAGCGGAGGCAGTTCTTCCTCATGACATACGTCATGACTCACCTTGTGTAGCGGCATATGTCGAAGCTGACAACGAGAAGGCATGGCAAGAGGCTCTTGACCTATTGGATGAGGAGCGTGACATAGCGGTGGCCCGTTCGGTGATTTATCAGCAAGATCTGCGTCACTAGCATAGCCGCCGGGTTAGAACCAGAACCTTTCAAGAAGGAGATTTGGTGCTTCGGCTCATCTAGGATCAGACAGACATGCACAAGTTATCCCCCCCTTGGGAAGGACCTTTTGTGGTCAGCAAGAATCTGCACAACGGGTCGTACTACCTAATCGATGTTCGAGAGCGCAAAGACTCACGTAAATCGGAGGAGGAGACCAACCAGTCGTGGAATATTTCTCATCTTCGGCCCTACTATACTTGAGCTATAGGCTCTGCTTATGTACATATTATGACAATGTATATATTATGATTAATACAATAAAGCGGACCTCAGCTAAAGCGGGGTATCCGTTGTTTTTTCCATCACGTGTGGTTACATGGAGCTTTTGTTTCTAAAACGGCGTCCGGTTTACCCCTTGATTTAGCTTTTCAAAGCTTTATATTACATCACTTGGGGCTTGGTCATGTCCGAACCATAGCTACACCTCTTGATAGGCGCAATGTCACAACATCACTTGGGGGCTTGGTCGTGTCCGAACCATAGCTACACCTCTTTATAGGAGCAATGCCACAGCATCACTTGGGGGCATGGGCGTATTCGAACCATAGTCACACCTGTTGATCGGCTCAAAGCCAATTTGGGGCCAAAGAGAGCGTTGTCAAACAACAACTCAAACATGGGCACCCACTGAGCACTGCTCAAAATGTTACTTGGGGATTCTTTGCTATCGCAATGAACTTAGAATCAATGCTTGTAATTGGGCTATCAAGCCATGGCTTGGAAGCCTGGTGTATACACCTAAAACCCCGGGTTAACCTGCCTCTTTAAGTAAGTCATGCCGCCCAGGTAAACCTAGTATGACCCTTCGAACTTTGACAAGTTACTCTAAAATACAGACCCTGAACTTGTCAAGTTAAAACGATGATTGGTTAAGGATTGCGGACCATCTTAAAAGGCTTTGCAAAAATGGTTTAACTCAGTGGCCTGGCAGCCCATGAAAAGCCTCGAATTTGGGGCCTGGCAGCCCGTGAAAAGCCTCAACTACAACGGTTTTATTTGCCTTTGGTTGAGTTTTGCTTTATTTTTGATAAGATTTATGCTGTTTTTTAAACCGGCGTTGTCAACCTGGACAGACTCACAATTATAAATTGGCAGTACACGATCAAATCATAATCCGGAGATTATCAGCCTGGTCGGATTTTGAATCGAAATCTCAGTATGGAGTAAACCGGCGTTTATCATAACCCAGACCGGTTTATATTATAAATCGGCCTTATATCAACAAGAGTTGTTTCTCCTCCAATAGCTGGGGTTATAACTCCTGCTACAAGGTTGGTCAGCCAACATCATGCCTAAAGGTTGCAGGTATTATATATTTCCATATTTGGTTATATGTTACAACCTAAGTTATCATCTTTGGTTATATATATATGGGTATCATGACCCGCCCGGCGGTAAACCGTCAGGGCGCTTTAAGCTTCTTGTCTGCAGGAACAACTTGGATAAATGAATATGGATATCATATCTTACGTATGTCGAATCAAGCAAAGCATCAATTGCAGATAAATATGCGCGAAGGCATATCAGCACAAGTATTTTAGCTAAGCCTATTACAAGGCTTTTCAGTGCCCAAAAGGATCATTGTTTTCTCAATTACATGTCGTAGGATGTGGAAGATTAAACCGGCTTCCGGTTTATGGTTGGTCACCAGCTTGGCCTGACGGTTGTGGATCATCTCGCGCCGGTTCAGCTTCCTCTTCTCTACCCAGTGGCTGGAAATCAACATTTGCCCAGTTGATCCTAGTTAGGGCTTGGAATATAGCTTCATCACTTATCAGCGTGGACGGTTCAATGTCAGGGGCATAAGTGTGCTTACGGATTGGCGGGATAAGATTTTGAGCCTCTGGAATCGGTGCAACAATTCGCTTGTTCTTGTCATCATAGCTGGCTTGATAGTATGACAGGTCTGCTTCTTCAACCAGTTGACAAGCCAATGGGCGTACTTCCCGGTTTATGATCCGGAGGTCATCTTCGCCAAATTTTGTTCCGTCTTCCTTTAAGCTGGGATAACCTTGGGCCGCTTCAACTGGATCAAAATCAGGTACCCATGCCTTTGTCTGGGTCAGTGCGGCCAAAGCGCCCGTTCTAGCAGCAGACTTTTTTAAGTCGTCTACTCGGGCAGGAAGCATAGATAACCTCTGTAGAATATCCTTGATCAAGGTGGGAGGTGGATTGTTGTGTGAAGCAGTGTAGATGATCCGCTGCGCGCCGGTATACAACTGCTCTATCAAAGTATAGGCCGCCTTCAATTTCTTCTGAACATCAGACCCTAAGTGGCTAATACGGGTTCCTGTATCATCACGAGGATTAGTAAACCGGCAAATACATGCATGGATATATGGAAAGCTTAAGTTAAAAAGCTTACCAAACACGGCAACGGTCATGGCATGCACCTACCGCTTCACGTTAGTCAGTTCATCAACCACCGGTTTAAGAGTGGCTTCTGCTTTTTCAGCCCTTTGCACCAAAGCGGATTTTTCAGTCTCCCAATCTGCCCGCTCTTTGTTGAAACCCTCTTTAAGTTTCTCCATAGCGCTCAAAGCGCTGATCATTTCTTCCTTCGCCTTGGAGGTTTCAGCTTGTTGCGATTTAAGGTTCTCCTGCAGGTCAGCGGTTTGGCTCTCTTTCTTGCTCAACTCGGCCTGCATAGAGACAATTATATGATGAGGTGACAGTACATACTTGAATTACCAAGCACATAACAAGTTATGCCCTCGGTACTTGGGGGCTAATGCATATTTGCTCTTCATCATAAATTTTCTACAAGTCCCAAGCATAATACAAGTATTCAACTTGGCACTTGGGGGCTAATGGATATTTGCTCAAAGACTACTGATACAGGAGTTTCTTCTACAAAGTCCCGGTTCATCTTTATAAAAGTTAAACCGACACTTGGGGGCTATTTCAGTGAAGTTCAGATGCATTATTGCAAATTATAAAGTTTTTTACTAAGTCCCGATTTAGATTGGTATCTTAAACAGTCACTTGGGGGCTACTGGAGTTGATAAGCTACAAGTCAGTACAAGAAGAGAAGCATGTATGAAGTTACCTCATACTCCCTCCATTTTTATTTAGTTCGCATATAGCTTTGGTCAAAGTCAAGCTTTACAAACTTTGACCAAGTTTATATACAAAAATATTAAGATATACAATAACAAATCAGCAACATTAGATTTATTATTAAATGTACTTTCACATCGTATAGATTTATTATGATAAATGTCTATATTGTTTTCTATAAACTTGGTCAAACTTTAAGAAGTTTGACTTCAATCAACTCTAATATGCAGAGTAAATAAAAATGGAGGGAGTATTTTTCCTTCATCATATTCACCAAGCCGACTTTATAGTCACGACTGGTATATAGACGGTTCAGATAGCCGGAATGAAGGTCTTGAGCACTTAGATGGGCGTAAGTGGACAGATCAGCATTCCATTTGCCTTTGCCAATTGCAGAGAATTCCTCTTTGGCGGTATGCTTTGACAAAGCGACAGGATTTCCTGGATCAGTATGGCTAATGCCAGTAATCAGAACATCATCATGCTTCTCCTCAGCAGTTCGTACTGGAGTTGCCGGTTTGTCAGTATCTTTTCTTGGATTGTCCGGTTTATCAGTCCGGATAGGGCTTGTTGGCTGGTCGGCATGGCCGGTGGTGTCAATTTCTGCCTGCTCAGCAACGAAGTCATGATCTTGAGGCTGTGGGTCATTCAGAATATCATCAATGTTGGCCTCTTCAGGATCTGAAGTCTTCTCCGGATTAACAGACACGTTTCCATCAGCCGGGGTGTTCAACCGAGCCTTCTTGCTTGGTTTGGGCTTAGCACTGAGAAAAGTAAGAAGGATGGAGGTTAATATAATATATAAAATGCATGTTAAGGGTAAAAACAAGTATATAACTCACCCAAGAACCGTTTTGAGGGGTGGAAGTTTGGTGGCCGACGACTTGCCAGAGGATGAATGAGAAGTGCCCTGATAATTTGAGTCAGGCGGATTAAGAGGTTGACGAAAACAACCCGCTTTGGGGCGTGAAGTATCAAGGGAATAAGAGACCACTGATCGGCGTTTCTGAACAGGACTATTCGGTAAACCGGCGGAGGTACCTACCTGGCCGCTATGCCGGGTTGTGCGGCGAGCCTCGTGCTGTTGTGTCTTCACAAGAAAGTTTGGATCCAAATAAGCAAGAGGATGAGAAAATTTAACTTTCCGGGTTGCTCGACGGATTTTTAGTGATGGCAAAGGGTTTGAATCGGTGGAAAGAACGATTACCTCTACGGCATCAGCGTGACTGGCTTCAGCGTCGTCCTGACAATAATCATCATCAATAAGGCGTACGAAAAATGAACCAAGTGAGTCAAGTTCTACCTCTAAATCCGGGTTACCCACATCATCATCAGCTGGTGGATCGGAGGATGCAGTGGTTCTCTTCCGGTTGGCATGCTTTTTCACAGCTTTAGTTTTTTTACGAGTTGGCTTCATCGGTTTGTCTTGCGGAGGTTTCTTGTTCCAGAATGGATCATCGCCCTGTCAAAAAATCATCACATTTTCATAGAATATTTGGACAGAAGCAATTTCAGATAAGCAGATGGTATGATTCTTACAGCTGGCGGTTTGTTGATGGCGCAGAAAGGGGGTAGGCCGGTTTCAGCACAGACAGCCTCCGGTTCGTTCAACATCTTTTTTACAGCTTCAGTGACTTCGTCATCGGTAAGCTGAATATCAATGTGCCGCTGAGCATCCTTCAAATCCCCTGTGTACTCACACATCAAACCGGGGCGCTGGCTCAAGGGCAAAACACTCCAGCTTATCCAGCAGCGTGCAAAATCAACTCCTGTCAAACCGTTTGCCATAAAGGCCCTAACCTTTGATAGTTGAGGAGCATATTTGATCCTCTCTTTAGCAGTTAGCCTTTGAGGAAAAGGATGTGTGTTGCTCAGACGTTCAGGACGATAACCCGGCAGGGGGTTTTCGTCAGCTGGAGATGTATCCTTGTAGTGAAACCATGTCTGGTTCCACTCTTTGGGGTGACTGTGGAGATTGGCATGAGGAAAGGTGACTTCTTTTCTTTTCTGAATCGCCATTTCACCCAGTTCTGTGTTAGGTCCATCTTTGAACTCTGTGCGACGGTTCAGATGAAAGCAATCCCTGAATAGTTCTACTGTAGGTTCCTCTTGAAGGTAAACCTCACAAAAAGCTTGAAAGTGGCAGATGTTGGTCACAGAGTTAGGACCGATGTCTTGTGGGCGCAGTTGAAAGTTGGCCAGTACATCTCGGAAATTTTTTGAACCGGGAGGGTTGAAACCCCGGCTTAAGTGATCAGCAAATACAATAACCTCTCCGTCCTTGGGAGTAGGAGGACATTCCAGGCCAGGGACCCTCCAGTGAATGACATTTTTCTTGGTTAAAGTGCCCGTTTTGACAAGGTTGTCTAATTGTTCTTCAGTTACTCGAGAAGGGACCCAATTGCATTCATACAGCCATGGCAATGAATGATCTACAACATGATAATTACCGGTTTAAGATTTACAGTGGACAGCTATGCGGCAGTACAAGGATGTAAGCATGTGTTAAACCGGAGTTGGTTAATCGTAAAACGGAATTTATTAAAGGCTATAAGTTCATTGGCGGTTCAACGAGGGGACTAATGGTATATGTCGGGTCATCATTTTTCGAAAAGTTAAACCGCCAAGTCTGACATTGAAGATACAAGTCTACAGATGTATAAGTGAAGGAAAAATAGATTTCACAAAGTGGGTATTACAATTTTGGATCTGCTGCGTATTAGAAAAGAAAATATATTCAGACCTAAGAAACAATACCGAAACAGTGGATAAACGTTCAGATGGGATTTTCTATCTTAGCGAGGTGCATTAGATGGAAAAGAAGGGCTACGACTATCATTGCGCAGCATAAACATCAAGGTTTGGATCAAAAGGCTATTATACAAGCAGTGGACACTGACGAACAATGAAGAACACCGAAACCCTATAACAGATCTATGGCGGAAGAGCAAAGAGCTTACCAGTGTTGATGAGAGAGCGGAGAAGCACCGCAGTTCTCTGGTGCGTTCAGGGTGATGCAGCGGCCAGAGTTGAAGCAGAGGCGATGGTCGACGGTGGCGGCGGAGCTCTAGAGGGTGAGCAGTGCGAGGAAGACGATGACGCGAAGAGGCACGAAGGGGAAAGGTGAAAATGACCCTCGGCCCTATTTATAAAGGCAAGGGATAAGTGTCAAGCGCGAAAATCGAGGAGCCAGAAAAGTGGAAAGAAGGCGGAGCTGTCGCCTCGATTGTCGGAGGCCCATTAATGAAGATGGGTTATACACAGTTTTTCATAGCAGATGATGTCATGGTGGTTTACCACGGTCCGGAAGATGACGTCACGGCGGTTTACAAATTTATGTGAAGATGTTGAAGACGAAGTTTTTTTGAGGACTGACATGAACCAGTTCAAATCAATATGGGGCCTAATGTTGGGGATATTACTACTAGGCGTAAACCGGCCAGGAGAGGCCGGGTTAACTTCATTAGTAGTTCATTATACTTGAAGCCCATGAAGAGAGACGGTGACGATGTGTAAAGGCCCAGGGCCCAGAACCGGTTTAAGGCTTGTAGCTATAAACCGGTATTGATATGTAACTCGCATTGTAAGGTAGAAAGAGTGGAGACCGAGCCGGACACGTTTATGAGCCGGCCCCGGGACTCTGTAAACCGACGGGTGTAACATCCCGATTCTCGGAATGTTTAAGAAAAAGTTCTCCAAAAATCAGGGCGAGAAAATTTCATTTGTTTTATTTGTTAATAAAGCTTAAATTGGACTTTTCTAATTTGGAGGATTTAATTTGATCTAATGCCAACCTAAATTAAAATTTGATTTTGCTTCTTTTCTTTTAGTTGGGCTTTATTTTCTTTTCATCGGCATATTAAAATGTGCGCCTTTGTTTTTCTTTGGTTTTTCTGAAATTCGTTTGATTCCTCGAGCTTCTTTTCCTTCTCTAGATTTCCTAAACGGAAATCAATTTCTTTTCATTTTCTCAATCTCGGGCAAAATTCCATCGGACCATTAGATACGTTCTACCATTTGAATTGTCCACCTATCTTACTCATACTTTCCATCCACGCATACATTGTTTCTGAGACAAATCCACCAATACATGCATCTGTACATCTCTCTTCTCTTCCCTGGATTCATCCAAATGTTTTTGTTTTCTTTCTCAAGTCACATGGGCCGAGCCCATCTATTTTTTCCACTCTTAATTTCCTCCTGCCCTCCTTCCTTATGGGCTGGCCAAACTGGCCCATTCCTCGACCTAGCGAACCTCCTCTCCTTCCTGTACGTTCACGTTCACAACTCAGGGAAGAGGAAACCCCAACAGCCACCACGCACATTGACTGATGCCTTCCTTTAATCCTCCTTGACTCATCCTTGCTTGGCCCATCACCTAGCACCCCAAGCGTTTCTCCTTCCTCCACCCACGCACACGTTCATGCAAACCTACAGAAAAGGAAACGCTACAGCCATGATTGGTGACATTCCATAACTCCCATCAAATTTCAATCGTTTCTAGTTATGAAGATATGAGGGCCTGCCTCCCGACCTCCTCTCTCATTTCCTTCAGCGCTTCTGCCTTCTCCCTACCTCGTTCTCCCGAGAACTCTCAATAACACTCTGCAAAACGGTGCTCCATGGACACCGGTGTTCGACCCCGATGAAGGAAGCCATCCCCATCCATTTCCTACATAGTTGGTCAAGTAAGCTAGTCAGCCTTAGGTGTCGATGTCGCCGTACCGCAGATGGGTAGCTTCCTTGCGAGGAGTATCCTCGGCACAGATGGGGGGACCGATTTGAGGATGTACTCTCAGTTCTGTGCGCCAGACCCGGTGGGCATGTCACATCTTTGGGGGATCTAGTCTAAAGACCTCGTCACAATCTCCCTGCTGGTATACCAGATGGTGTACTATGCTAGCGACGGCTAGTGGCAACAAGTCGGGATTGTGTCGTGTGGGTAAAGTGTACAATCTCTGCAGAGTGTAAAACTATTCGAATAGTCATGTCCACGGTCAAGGACATCACATGAATCTTTCTCGACATACAGGACCTGTCTTGCTTATTCCCTCTTTGCCCCTATTCTTGAAACCTATGAAGGACGTGAGTTGATCGAGGATCCTCACTTTGATGAAAGTTATTTTGGAGATAAAACTTGTTTTCATCAAAAACTGCTTTTATCCAACTGCTATATTTTTCAAACAAAATTAGCTTTTATGCAAATGAGCCATACAACCTTCCTTTGAAGCCACATGTAGCTATTAGGTCATTCCCCGTGGGAGGCATGTTGAGTACGTAATGTAGTCATGGTAATAATTTTGTTGACAACAGAGTTGCATGAAGATGATGGTGATGACTACGACTACTATGGCGATCCGTAGGAGTGAGGTCACGTGGACTACATCGACTGCTTGTGGCTGAGATGGAGTCTCTACGCATTGTACTTTTCCGCTGTTTTTTTAATGTAATAAGTGTCATGAGACATTTATCTAGGTATGCTTTGTGGAAAGATATATTTAATATTGTAATACCTTTTATGCATTGTGCAATGATATCATTTCACTGTGTTGTCAACAATGATCCTGGGGTTGACAAATAT
This sequence comes from Triticum dicoccoides, assembly GCF_002162155.2. NCBI lineage: Eukaryota > Viridiplantae > Streptophyta > Magnoliopsida > Poales > Poaceae > Triticum > Triticum dicoccoides. Next base: position 526,108,639 of record NC_041388.1, read on the forward strand.
ACACAGGAGGGTCTGGAAGTTAATTCCAGGTTCTCACAGAAGTGGTATCAGAGCCGTTGTCGACCTAGTCGCGTGGCCTTAGTTAGAAATGGAAAGCCTTAGGGACTAAGAAAAACTATTTTGAAAAGGATCGTTCTCGTACTCTTCTCCTTCACTGTTGCTATTGTCATCTCATCTTATTCAATTGAAATTTAAACTCTACTTTTCTACCATCTTCATTGTAGTATGTGAGACCCTTTTCCCTGCCCTTGGTGTTGAAAAGTCAGAAGCTTCACACGATGTGCCAATAATTTCAAGATAACTTCAACCCCTGAAGATTTGAGTTGCAACATTTTTCCAAGAGAAGACACTTCGAGACCTCAAGAAGGCAATAACCTTCGATCATGATCCAATCATCAACGTTGAAGATTTGCTCCAAGATTTATTGTGACCAGCCATATAGGATTAGGTTGGTTAATACCCATGTAGTGGTAGGACTCGTAGCTAGTAGACGCAAAACTTTTTGTGTGAGTATCGTCTGCATATTTTTCTTCTGGCGTTTTTCTATGCAGTCATACTAAAACCCTATTTGCCAAAAAGAGTTGCTTTTGAGTTTTATTTGGATAGCTTCATGTTTATCTGTGCGTTATCTTTTGTTTATCTTCTGGGGTATCTCCTCCTTATGTAGGATTCTTTTACTCCTCTTATGACCTTTCACTCTTCTCAATAAACGCTGGAGGAGGACACTTTCAGAGGAAAGAAGTTGCAATAGCAAGCTCAGAGGTCTATTATCGATGTGAACCCCATGGAAAACCTATTTAAGGGGGTAGTATATGGTGAGTCGGCGAGATTGAAGAATTGAAGACCTTTATTCGCAAAGAAGACAAATATTTGAAGACCTCCACCACACCTACCGTAAAGTTTAACCTAAAGGAAGGATCAATGAGTCCAGCCGCACTAAAGCTTGACCTAAATAAGAAGGGCAAGATAGAAGAATGTCAACCACTCAGAGAAGCTTTTAGATTACCATCGCCAAGACCGAACGACTGCTTCCAAGCCTTGAGCAAGTTGGAGACAGTATCAACAATCAAATTATCACCAATCAAGACCCCGAAGTTGCTTGCCATCAAGATCAGAATCAACCGTGATTCCATAAGTTTCTGAGAAGAACTGTGTCGAAGACGAAGCTAACCCAAACCCATTCTCTTTAGTCAACCTGAATCTCGGGGACGAGATTCCTTTTAAGGGGGGTAGATCTGTAACATCCCGATTCTCGGAATGTTTAAGAAAAAGTTCTCCAAAAATCAGGGCGAGAAAATTTCATTTGTTTTATTTGTTAATAAAGCTTAAATTGGACTTTTCTAATTTGGAGGATTTAATTTGATCTAATGCCAACCTAAATTAAAATTTGATTTTGCTTCTTTTCTTTTAGTTGGGCTTTATTTTCTTTTCATCGGCATATTAAAATGTGCGCCTTTGTTTTTCGTTTTTTTTCTAACATTCGTTTGATTCCTCGAGCTTCTTTTCCTTCTCTAGATTTCCTAAACGGAAATCAATTTCTTTTCCTTTTCTCAATCTCGGGCCAAATTCCATCGGACCATTAGATACGTTCTACCATTTGAATTGTCCACCTATCTTACTCATACTTTCCATCCACGCATACATTGTTTCTGAGACAAATCCACCAATACATGCATCTGTACATCTCTCTTCTCTTCCCTGGATTCATCCAAATGTTTTTGTTTTCTATCTCAAGTCACATGGGCCGAGCCCATCTATTTTTTCCACTCTTATTTTCCTCCTGCCCTCCTTCCTTATGGGCTGGCCAAGCTGGCCCATTCCTCGACCTAGCGAACCTCCTCTCCTTCCTGTACGTTCACGTTCACAACTCAGGGAAGAGGAAACCCCAATAGCCACCACGCACATTGACTGATGCCTTCCTTTAATCCTCCTTGACTCATCCTTGCTTGGCCCATCACCTAGCGCCCCAAGCGTTTCTCCTTCCTCCACCCACGCACACGTTCATGCAAACCTACAGAAAAGGAAACGCTACAGCCATGATTGGTGACATTCCATAACTCCCATCAAATTTCAATCGTTTCTAGTTATGAAGATATGAGGGCCTGCCTCCCGACCTCCTCTCTCATTTCCTTCAGCGCTTCTGCCTTCTCCCTACCTCGTTCTCCCGAGAACTCTCAATAACACTCTGCAAAACGGTGCTTCATGGACACCGGTGTTCGACCCCGATGAAGGAGGCCATCCCCATCTGTTTCCTTGCGCCAGGAACTTCTCATCCATGCCATGAATCCATTCAGAGAAGAAAGAATGCGATCCGTCGACCTCACACGAAGAATTCCGCATGTCCACGTACACTGTTCATCAAGTTCGCCGCACCCTTCCATCAAACTCGGTGAGCCTCTATCAAATTCCTTTTGCACGTGTACTCGTCATCATCTACTCTATCCCGTAGACATCATCGTTCATCCTATCTATACCGTTGCTCGCGTCGATGCATGAATGGATGCAATTGACATGTCGGCGTATTTTTTTTAGTTCCTCGGATGATCTTGTGTTCAAGATATGATTTGTTTCTCATGCCCATAGTAACTTCATGGTGGAGTTAGATTGCTAGTTTTATCAATAGGATTTTAGTATAAATTTTGTTATAGTGATTCTTGCCCAAGATTGAATGGGGTTTGTTAATCGGTTAATTTTTTGTATTAATTAATATGTTATTGTTCATTTATTTGCGTTATGCCTAGAAGTGTATCCTATTGGTTTCATAATTTTGTGTGTGGCAAATGATTTATTAGATTTATTTGTTTACCCATTATAGTTTTTGTTCTCGCAAGTAGATAATATTTTTTGTATTGTTATTGTCATGTGTTAGTCATGTCTATAGATTTCAATATAGTTTTGTATGGTTTCATCTATATAATTCATGCCTAATTGTAGTGTGTTGCTTGTTGTTTCGACTTGATAATTTGTTGTATTGTGTGTAGTCCCATTTTATGCACGCGTACAATATTTGGTGAATGTTTCACATGCCTAGGAATCACTCGTAGTTACTTTGCACTTTTAGTAGTAACATGTGTGTTACTACATTTATTTGTAGGATTATTTAACTTACAAAATGTTTTACAAGTTGTTTCATGAGATATTTTTCTTTCGTGCGGTACATAGTATGATATGCATATGTATATGTTTTTGCAAAATATTACCATGAGTAGGTTTATGTAGAATTACTCTAACCTTTGCATGATTATGCAATACCTAATGTTTTGATTATTTTCATTTTTGTTTGGAATGAATATATCTTAGATTTGATTATATATTCATTTTCGTCCATGTCGCATGTTCATTTATTTGGTTTGAAATCATGGCATGCCTCTGATAGTTATTAGGCATCATTTGTAGATGTTTGCATACTTTTCTTTATGCTAGATGTCAAATACAATGTCTTGTTGTTTGGAAATGAGTGCATTATAGTTCGTTGCGTAGAATATAATTCCAAGTTGTTCCTCTTCTTTCTAGATGTTTGTTATCCACGATTTCATGGTTGGATGCTTTATGTCATTCATATTTGTATTGCTATATAGAATCATTCTGATGGAATAAAGCTAGTTTATTGCATATGATAATTATCAGGTGTGTTTATTTATATCAGTCTATTACCATGCCATGTTAACAATTGCTTAAAGTAGAATGTATGTTTGGTTGTTGTTGATCATTATAAATATTTGGATTCTATCTAAATATTTATTTGTGTTTAACTTTCTTTTCTTTTATCATACCATGTTCTTGGGATTGTATAAATAGATTGCATAACATGTGTGTAATGTCCCGTGTGTCTATGATGCCTAGGTTGTCCATTCATGTATTAGCAAGTCTAGGTTGTACTAGACAGAAATACATGTCTTCATGTTATTCATGCTAGTATAGCACATTGCTTGATGTGATTGATGCCATGACCTAGATGTGTACTTGCTTAGTATGCTTTTCCCTTTTGTTTATAAGTCACAACTAGCATGATAGTATTGTGTGCTAATGCCATTCTTGTTAGTCGTGTTCGTTGATATCAACTAAGTTATCTCATAGTTACACGTTGCATTTTATTAGTAGCATATTTTGTTATCTCGTGTGATGATATTCCATGCTTATGGGTATATATCTAGTCATTGCATTGTTATATGCCTAGACATCTTTCATGCAAGTGATGTTTCATGTCTTATTATACTACCATGTGTTATAGTTGTTTCAATAGTCCATCTCATGTTCAAGATATTTTACCTCTCATGTTAGTTGAGTTGTGCCTTCCTCATATGCTTAACACGCATAGTTTGCTATGTGTTTAAGCATGTGCGGGTAATCTTGTTACTAGTGGTAATTGGATATCTGTTCTTTCTTACTTAAAGAGCATGTACTACTTTAGTATCTTTTCATGATCAATTGTATGTTTGATGCTTCACTATTAGGAAAAGGGCTATAGATAGGATTGATACTAATGGCGCACCAGGTAAGCAGTGCACCACTACTATATACTAATGGCGCACCTGTTGGTGATGCGCCATTAGTGTGGAAGACACTAATGGCGCACCAAAAACAGCGTGCGCCACTAGTATTATATTTTTTTTCATTTTTCCATACATACTAATGGCGCATCAGGTAGACAATGCGCCATTACTAGTTACAATGCGCCATTACTAGTTCTAACTAGTAATTGCGCATCTGGTAGTGAGTGCGCCATTACTGTAATTTTTTTCTTATTAGTAATAGCGCACTATTAGACGGTGCGCCATTAGTATATATATTTATATTTTTTACTTTTTTGCAAAACTTCTACTGGCGCACCGCCTGCGGGTGCGCCATTAGTAATCAGGGTTACTAATGGCGCATTCCCTTGTGGTGCGCCATTAGTAACCTGGGACCCCAACAAGATATTTTGGACAGCCCCACACCTACCCACTCATTTTCCCCACTTCATTCCCTCCACCTCCTTCTCCAAGCTTTCGGCTGCCTCCTCCTCCTCACCTCATTTGCACCATAGATTCATCAAAATTAAGTGGTGAAATTGCCTTTTTTTTGATAGGTAAGTAAGGGGAAAGCTATCTTAATGATGTAGATCTACTTTTTTTCTCCCTAGCTCGCTCCAACAACGTGCACATGCACTTTTTGTGGCCTAGCTAGATCTATGTATGTTTGTGGTGTTGCATGTGTTTGTGGTGTTGCATATATGTTTATGTTTGAAGGTACCGGTATTTGAAATGCGATAGTTGCCAATATTTTGCCGGAATGTTTTGATTCATTTCCGTTTCGGCAAGAATTTTGGCACTCTATGCATTCTTTTTGGTCCTATTTTTAGGGAAGGTCATGCCAAATTTTTTCTTGGTTCTAAAATATCGTTTTGCTCTACCCCGCAGGCGACCATGGTCCGCACGATGACTGAAGGCATCGTGAATAGGTTTTTGAGCTCCGCGAAGGCCGGGATGCTTCAAAAGAATGAGACGGAGATAAGATGTCCGTGTCGAAGATGCAAGCTGAAGAGCCTTATTGCGGACCCGGATTCCGGGCAGGTGTGGGACCACCTGCTCTTGCGTGGTTTCATGGATGGCTATCGGTGGCAAGGTGATGAAGATGACTATGAAGTCGTCCATGGCCGGGGCCGGGCAAGAAATGAGGAAGGGCAACAAGACAAGTACCACCGCGGCGAGGGCGGGCGAGAAGACGAAGAATCTCCAGGACATGATCACGACGGTGATGTTGTACACAGTCATCATGTAGAAGATGTCGTACATGATGATGAGGAAGATCAAGACGAATGGCATGATCATGAAGATGAAGATGCCGGAGCAGACGACGATGGAGGTTGGGTGCAGGACCCTCATATTCAAGAGCTGCTTCTCAAGCAGACGGATAACGCAAGAGCTGCCGCCCGAGAGAAAGCCAAGCTGGATCAACTAGAGATAGACGCGATTACTCCATTGTATGAAGGATGTAGGCCCGAGGATACCCGCCTGAAAGTAATGCTCATGGCTCTGGAGATGAAGGTAAAACACAAAATGACCGACGCATGCTTCGACGAGAACATGTCATTCTGGCACGAACGTCTTCCCAAGGGGAACAAGTGCCCGACCAGTTTCGAGGAGGCGAAGAAAATCGTGTGTCCTCTGGATTTACCGCACGTGAAATACCATGTGTGCATGAACAATTGTATCATTTATCGGGACGAGCACGCGGAGTCTACCATATGTCTGGTGTGCGGCGTCACTCGATACAAGAAGAGGAAGAAAGCTCCTCGAAAATCGGTGTGGTACTTTCCGATCACTCCTCGTCTGCAGCGGTATTTCGCGGACCCTAAGGTAGCAAAGCTCCTGCGTTGGCACGCGGATAGGGAGGAGAAGAAGCGGGAAGATGACGGAAATGATCCGAAGATAAATAAAAAAGACAAGATGCTGAGTCACCCTAAGGATGCGAGCCAGTGGCTAGCGTTGAACTTCGAATACCCAGAATTTGGGAAGGATCCAAGGAACATCGTGCTGGGCGCGAGCACCGATGGAGTCAATCCGTTTGGCAGCCAGAGAAGCACACATAGCACCTGGCCTGTGTTTGTGTGGATGTACAACCTTCCCCCCTGGTTGTGCATGAAGAGGAAGTACATTCACATGAGTATGCTAATTAAAGGGCCGAAACAACCAGGGAACGACATCAATCTGTATCTGGGGCTGCTGAAGGAGGAACTAGACACGCTGTGGAAAACGCCAGCCAATACGTGGAACGCCGCAGAGAAATAATATTTCCCTATGAGAGCCGCACTACTCACGACGGTGCACGACTATCTCAGTTACGGATATCTCGCGGGGCAGGTAGTCCATGGATTTTCTGGATGCGTAAGGTGCATGGCTGACACAACGTATCGCCAGCTAGATAGAGATCCCGGGTCTTTGAAAACCGTGTTCATGGGACATTGAAGGTGGCTTCGCGACGATGACCCGTGGAGGAAACGCAAGGATCTGTTCGATGGTGAAACCGAACCCCGAAAACGCCCATGTACAAGGAGCGGCGAGGAAATAGACAAGCTGTTGAAAAATTGGAAAGACTGCCCACTGCCGGGAAAGAAGCAAAAGGCGCCAGAGCCGGGAAAGAAGCGAAAGGCGCCAGAGCCGCTGCTGAAGGTATGGAAAACGAGGTCTGTTTTCTGGGACTTGCCGTATTGGAAGATCCACCGTGTGCCTCACAGCCTTGATGTCATGCATATCACGAAGAACGTGTGCGAGAGTCTGCTTGGTACCCTGCTCAACATGCCAAAGAGGACCAAAGATGGGCCGAAAGCAAGGGCAGACTTGAAATCAATGGGCATCAGGCAGGAGCTTCACGCTAATGATGATGATGATGATGATGATGATGATGATGATTATGATGATGATGATGATGATAATGATGATGATGAGGCGAAGCAGGACACAGAAAGTCGTCGCAAAGGCAAAAAGGCCAAGAAGACCGGAAATGACTACCCTCCCGCGTGCTTCACTCTAAGTCAGGAGGAGATCGAGCAGTTTTTCACCTGCCTCCTAGGAGTAAAACTTCCTTACGGTTACGCGGGGAAGATAAGCAGATACCTAGACCCAGCGAAGCAGAAGTTCAGCGGAATGAAGTCTCACGACTGTCACGTGTTGATGACGCAGATACTTCCAGTTGCAATCCGTGGGATCATGGACGCGCACATTCGTGAAACGCTATTTGGCCTATGCAACTTTTTCGACGTCATCTCTCGGAAGTCGATTGGCGTGAGGCAACTCAGAAGGCTACAGGAAGAGATCGTGGTGATACTATGCGAGCTTGAGATGTACTTCCCGCCCGCATTGTTCGATGTTATGGTGCATCTGCTGGTCCATATCGTGGAGGATATCATCCAACTCGGGCCGACGTTCCTGCACAACATGATGCCGTTCGAAAGGATGAATGGTGTCATTAAAGGATACGTTCGCAACATGTCACGTCCAGAGGGAAGTATAGCCAGGGGCTTTCTGACCGAAGAGTGCATCTCCTACTGCACGAATTATCTAGGCATCGAGAACCCTGTTGGTCTGCCCGTCAACAGGCACCTCGGCAGGCTCGTTGGATGGGGTCACCGTGAGGGTCACCGCGAAATGCATGTCGACTTCGAGGGTCGACTCGCCGACTTTGAAAGAGCAAACCTAGTCGCGCTACAACACATAGACGTGGTCGATCCTTGGGTGGTAGAGCACAAAACCTTTATTGAGAAGACGTACAATGACCGAGGCCAACAGAGGATGGACGGAGATATACTCAAAGAGCACAACTCATGTTTCACGCGTTGGTTCAAGTAGAAGCTTTTGTCGTACCCTTTACATGAGGATTCTTCCGCGGAAGAACAACTCATATTCGCCTTGTCACAGGGCGCCGAGCACAACTTGATGACCTATGAGGCGTACGATATCAACGGCTACACATTCTACACCGAGGACAAGGACATGAAGAGCGATGGTTATCAGAACTCCGGGGTAACGATGGAATCCTACACTGGTAACGACAAGGACAGATACTATGGAAGGATCGAGGAGATCTGGGAGCTGAGCTACGCTGGAGAGAAGGTCCCGATGTTCCGTGTCAGATGGGCCAAGAGCGTCCTAAAAGAAGACCGGTATTTCACCACCATGGTTATACCCGAAGCCAAATCCAAGACCGCGGGCGCAAACGTCACCGCGAAAAATGAGCCATGGGTACTGGCTTCACAAGTGGACCAATGCTTCTTCATTACCGATCCGTCAAAGCCCAGTCGTGTTGTCGTGAGGAGAGGCAAAAGGAAGATCATCGGAATGGATGGAGTAGCCAATGAGTAAGACTTTGACAAGTACGGCGACCCGAAGATCGAACATGACGACGATGATGAAGTAGCAACATACACCACAAGAAGAAGCAGGACCACCCTACCTAAAGGACGCCCGTTCCACAGAAGAACTCCATTTGTGAAAAAGAAGGGCAAGAAGATTGTGAACAGATAGCTAGCTAAGATCGATTGTATTTAAATTGTAGCCTTCATTTCTCAGGCACTTTTTGATATTCATGAATATTTTTGTATTATGAAAAAATATTTCTCGGGCCTATAGAAGATCGATTATATTCAATATGAAAAAATATTGAATATTCATGAGGACACTCAATCTCGATCCCCTCCCTCTCGATAGCTATCCCCCTCGCCGCCGAGCACCCCCCGCACCCCCCCCGCTCCACCACCGCTGAGCACCCCCCGCACCCCCCCCCGCTCCACCG
>NC_041388.1:526118229-526154819 GCF_002162155.2 Triticum dicoccoides
CCCAACAAATTTGATGATATTTTGAAATAAGAAATTTGATGATATCTTCAAATAACAAATTTGATGATATTTTCAATTAAAAATAAAAAATAAATTTGATGATATTTTTTAAAAAAAATTGATGATATCTTCTGTTCTAGTCCTCATGAAAATAACAAATTTGATAAAAAACAAATTATTAGATGCAACAAGAAATAATGAAAAAAATGTTACTAATGGCGCACCAGAGGAGGGTGCGCCATTGCTGTCAGAAAAAAAAAGTTACTAATGGCGCACCAGAGGAGGATGCGCCATTGCTATCAGGAAAAAAAACTTACTTAGGGCACACCGCTAGGTGGTGCGCCATTGCTATACCTCCCCTGACTAAAATCTCGGCCCCAATCCCCGGCCGATCCCATCTCACATCTCACATCGCCAATCCCCGACCGCTGCCCCGACGACCCACGACGCCGCCGCCCCTACGTGCGCCGCCGCCCCCGCGCCCCCACCACTGCAGCTCCTCCGCCGCCCACCCTCCTCCGCCCGTAAGCCCCCTCCTCCGCTGCCCACCCTCCTCCGCCACCCACCCTCCTCCGCCCGCAGGACAACGACCGCCGCCGCCCGTAAGCCCCCTCCTCCTCCGCCCGTCCTCCTTCGCCCGTAAGCTCCCTCCCCCTAGACTCCCCTCTCTGCTCCTTCCTCCTTGCCCTCTCCCTCTCTGCTCGATCCCCTCTCTTTTCTGTCTCCACCTTTTGTTCTTGACTGTGAGGTGTTTGATTGAATGCCAATTCAAATGATTGATGCAGCCGCATCCACTGGAGCACCACGACCGTGTCTATGACCTTGTCTCTGCTCCGCCGCTGTCTACGACCTCGTCTACGACCGCGTCCATCGAGGTGAGTTCTAGTCTGAAACTCTCAATGCTCAAGTCTGGAAGCATCATGGATTCAAGTGTTAGCTAGCTAGATGATAAGAGGGATGCATGAGAAGCTAGCTACACTGCCATGAACTTTGTTTTTCCTTTTGACAAACACTCTTGTTAACATTAGGAATTAAAAATGCAACATAGAACAAGATATATACATAGCTGAAACAAAGAGGTGTGCTTTGAAAGAAAAAAATGTGCACCTGCAAGTGTCCATGATGCATAGGCTATATTTGCCATGGGAGATGGCAATTTTGTTAGATCATGATCCAGAGATTAAAAAAATGCATAGACTATAATTTCCTGGCATGATCAATAGAATAAAAATGTAGAATAAAAAATGCCATGATCCATACACTATAATTTTCATGATGCATAGACTATATTTGCCATGGCCCGGTGCAAAAGAAATTTGCCATGTTGCAAAAAGAAAAGAAATTTGCCATGGTGCATATAGTAAAAACAATGCCATGATCTGTAAAATACATTTGTCATTCTTTCTGTGTTTGTACAGACTTGCTAAACTATTGATGATTTTTTGTTGGGAGACATATTATATCTGGAATGGAAGCTCACATAAGTTGAGCTGATTTTTGTCCATATGAAAGCAGAGGACCATATGGTCTGTGGCTGGGTTTTGTCTCCGACCATTGTGTCGTGATGAATTTGCAGGTACCCCGAGAGGCCCTTGAGTTTGTCGGAATGTCGATTAACTTCCGTTCCGGCAAATCGGGTACTCCATATGTCCTATTTTCAGCAAAGGTCATGCTGAAATTTTCCGTGAATTTTAGCATGACTTTGCTAAAAATAGGACATATGGGGTACTTGCGACTAATGCATGGGCCGGGGTATCTTAGTACTTAGTTAAGTAGGATCAACTGCCCCGCCATTCTTGCTGCATTAAACCATAGGTGGCAATAGAGCCAAGTGATTAGTGCCAAGTGATTAGGCCCAACCTAGGGTGCCTCGGCATCGATAAACCCTAAATGATGAAAACTTAACTTGGCTGCCCCGGATGCCTCGGTGTCGATGAGAACCTAAATGATGTACGCTTAGGCTTTTAGGGTGCCTCGGCGTCGACAAACCCTAAATGATGAAAGCTTGGGCTTTTATGGTGCCTCGGTGTCGACAAACCCTAAATGATGAGACCATGATCTTGTTCCTTGACAATAATCAACTTTTTGACCAAACTTTTTTCCTATTTAGAGCGAAACATGGCCCACAACGATGAGGCCGGTGGTTCGGGCGGCAAGCAATTCTGGGAGCTGTCCCAGGATATGTCGTCATCATCATTGGACGACGAAAGTCTCCCGGCGGAGTGCGACTGGTGCCACGACAATCGAGGTCTGTGCGACATGCCTCACCTGGACGATGATCGGCGCTTCAGCATTAAGCTCGAGGAGACCTTCGAAGTCGAAATGGTACACAACGACGACAAGTGTTATTTTCATAATTAAGCATTACTTCAACTATTTCAACGTGTAATTTTCATCTTTTACAATTCGAGTATAGCTTATCCCATGCCATGCAAGACGCTATGTCTTGGAGAGGATGGATTTTGAAGACCATGAAATTTCTGAAACAAAGAAAATTCACCTAAGGATTCATCATGATGTGGACTTTGAAGTAAATCTATATAATTCTGAGAGCGTAACCCATTTTGGTTGCAAAAATTGGGAAGCATTTTGCAAGATGTATGGTTTTGATGAGGGTATGCTTATCACCATGGATCTTGGTAATCCTGACATCAACCAAGGCAATATGGACATTTGGGTCCTTGTTGATACGCCTCCAGTTCTACCGCTATGTGAGTTTCTCAAACATAGTTATTAGCTAATTTATATTGTTTATTTCAAAATAGTTGGCAGCTTATTTCCATTGACAGCTTATTTTTATTGTTCAAAGAATGTGCGGGAGATGGTAAACAAAACCCACTACACCGATGGCTCCGAATTAACAACTTACAAGGAGAAAAATCATCTGGTCGAATTTTGTACTGACATTGAAAATTACATTATCCACAAACAAATTCCTCAACATTATGGTAAATACGTGCCACTAGTGCATGTGTTCAACTACGGTAACTACCATGGAGATACCCTGGTAATATTTTTACTATTACGACATCTGTGCATCTTTTGATACTTCTAAAACTAGTACATCATTGCTAACTATGAAGTTATTACTATGTTTTTCAACAGATAATCCCAGAGAATTGTGTGCCTCATATGATGTATCTGAAAGGTAGTGTTAATGTTTTGAACATACAGCCAGGTCATCCTACGAATCTCAACTGTCCATACGAGATTTCTAAAAGAAGTGGAGACATGAAAATCAAAGGATGGAAAAAATGTATGGACAGTCGTAAGGAGCTTCTTGGAAGCAAAAGGAAGCGAAGCGCAAGAACTGGAGACATGATGTTCTCCATTCTCCATAATGGAGAGTTAGGGTCTATATTGTTTTATGCTATTTTAGCTTAAATAGGGTATTTAGGTCCTGCCTAATACTGATGATCATGTGCTGATGAACAATTAAGTAGGGTTGGTTCGAAGACTATCAAGATGATGATCGTATGACTTGTTATGAATAACGAGTAGAAGTTGTATGATGATGATTAGTAGGACTTGTTAGGATTAGTATTACTTCCGACAAACTCGATACTCGCGTTCTTGAGACTTGTAATGTTTTATCTTTGTTCGGTCTTTTGAATTCGGAGACTAATATGATGAATTGTATTCGGAGACTAATCTTCTATTATATTCGATGAATCTGATGTTGCTATCTATATTCTGTCTAATAATATATTTTATATTCTGTCTAATAATATATTTTATAACCTGCGCAAAAATCAGAAAAGGAAAAAAAACCAAATATTCATACTAATGGCGCATCACCACCAGGTGCGCCATTAGTATGCCAAAGGATACTAATGGCGCATCAACAGAGAATGCGCCATTAGTATGACAAAGCCATGCTTACGTATGCCCCCCCGGGAGGCACACTAATGGCGCATGTTGTTACATACTAATGGCGCACTAGCTGGTGCGCCATTAGTAAAAAATACTAGTGGCGTGCTACTAATGGCGCACCGGTGATGCGCCATTAGTAGGCAAAACCGGTGCGCCATTAGTAGCCCTTTTCCTAGTAGTGCTTGTGGTTTTAGTTAAGATCTCTTTATGATTCTTTATTCACATGCCTTGTATGATACGTGCCATATTATTGTATTGTTTATTTTCTTCCTAGTATTGTGTTGGCTCTTGATATAAGAGTACTTCTTAATATTACTTATGGATACATTGCTTGTTGTTAACCATTATAAATATTTGGATTCCTCCAAATATTTATTCTTGGTTGATTACCACATTTAATCATATCATGTCTAGGATAGTTGTTCATCCATTTGTTTCATGTAGAGTTAGTCGAGTTGTGTAGTGGGCACTACTATTGGTTAGTAGCACAGTTCATACTAGAGCGTTAGTCTTGATCGCCAAGCCTTCCATAGTTGTGTCAACCTAAACCTTGTCACACGCTGATTCCTCTCTACTTACCTCCCTATCATGCTATCTCATTTCAGAATCTCCATCTGATCGATATCTCTCTATCCATCCACTCTTAATTTGTTTTGGATGTTATTTGGATTTACTATTGTTTTGGTATTTATTCGTTTTCCATTTGCTATCGTTACGACGAGTAGGGAGTGGCGAGGTTGGACAAGGACAGAAATAGGTTACCAAAGAAGGACTCAACAACGAACGCATGCCTCCTTCTTTGATCATACTTATCCTATCGTTTACAAAATTGCATTGAGTTTTATTGTTTCTATGTGCATGCTATTTTAATTCTCGTAGCTAGCATGTCGATTGAGACATTACCTTGATCCGCTTGTCACCTATTCACTTGTCACCTGAGTAGAATTATAGTATTCTTGTAGACTAGAAATGCTTAGCAATGCTTATTACCCTATATGTGCTTTGTTGAATGACCTCTGAGTCATTGACAGTTGAACTTACCGCTAAGCTAGGCTAGATGGCCTTATTGATATCCTCTACTCTCCTCTACTCTGGCTGAAACTTACCATTTGAATGCTGGCGCGGGCGACAGCTGAATCAAGGATTGAAGGAGCGATTGGCTGCCCTTCACAGGTTGAAGGGGGCAATCAGTTGTCCGTGCTGCTTAAGGCCTAATAAGTCTTGGATTTGAAGATTGTGATAATAGTACAGCCACATGCTATATGGGCACTGGCTTGGTCAAGTAAGCTAGTTAGCCTTAGGTGTCGCTGTCGCCATACCGCAGATGGGATAGCTGCCTTGCGAGGAGTATCCTCGGCACAGATGGGGGGACTGATTTGAGGATGTACTCTTAGTTCTGTGCGCCAGACCTGGTGGGCATGTCACATCTTTGGGGGATCTAGTCTAAAGACCTCATCACAATCTCCCTGCTGGTATACCAGATGGTGTACTATGCTAGCGACGGCTAGTGGCAACAAGTCAGGATTGTGTCGTGTGGGTAAAGTGTACAACCTCTGCAGAGTGTAAAACTATTCGAATAGTCATGTCCACGGTCAAGGACATCACATGAATCTTTCTCGACATACAGGACCTGTCTTGCTTATTCCCTCTTTGCCCCTATTCTTGAAACCTATGAAGGACGTGAGTTGATCGAGGATCCTCACTTTGATGAAAGTTATTCTGGAGATAAAACTTGTTTTCATCAAAAATTGCTTTTATCTAACTACTATACTTTTCAAACAAAATTAGCTTTTATGCAAATGAGCCATACAACCTTCCTTTGAAGCCACATGTAGCTATTAGGTCCTTCCCCGTGGGAGGCATGTTGAGTACGTAATGTACTCATGGCAATAATTTTGTTGAAAACAGAGTTGCATGAAGATGAAGGTGATGACTACGACTACTATGGCAATCCGTAGGAGTGAGGTCACGTGGACTACATCGACTGCCTGTGGCTGAGATGGAGTCTCTATGCATTGTACTTTTCCGCTGTTTTTCTTAATGTAATAAGTGGCATGAGACATTTATCTAGGTATTCTTTGTGGAAAGATATATTTAATATTGTAATACCTTTTATGCATTGTGCAATGATATCATTTCACTGTGTTGTCAACAATGATCCTGGGGTTGACAAATATACACAGGAGGGTCTGGAAGTTAATTCCAGGTTCTCACAACGGCCGTCAACCCATGTATATAAGGGGACGACCTGGCGGCGGTTCAGGAGAACATACAAAAACTCGAGACTCGGGCAAAGCGTATTCGCTCCCTGGTCATCGAAACCCCATCAATTCCATCACAACTAGACGTAGGCTTTTACCTTCATCATAAGGGGCCGAACTAGTATAAAACTCTCTTGCGTCCCTTGTCCGCTTTAACCCCTTTAAGCTAACCCGTAGCGATGGATCCACGACTAAGTCCTTTCATGAGGACATCTGCCATGACAAACCCACGACAACATGCCTGAAGATGAGGCTTGTAATAATGATGAACAAGTGCTGGAGTCTCTTATACCTCACAGTAAGCTCCATGTTTTGGGGGTACATGGATATGGTGGCCTAGAAATATCCCAATGGATGAGAGAGCCTGAGATGTTCTGGTGCCTGAGAAAGCTTGATATGTCCAACTGCCCAAGCTGCAAGAATATACCCATAGTATGGCTATCAGACTCTCTTGAGTATTTGTTGTTATACAACATGTGTAACCTGACCACATTATGTAATAGTCTTGACGTGGAAGGTGGAGGACACATCACCCCTCTTCGGATTTTCCCGAAGTTAACGGAAATGACTTTAGATAAGTTACTGAACTTGGCGATATGGGTAGAGAACAGTGTAACAGAGCCGAATAGGTTGGTAATGTTCCCAACGCTCAAAGTGTTAAAAATGAAGGATTGCCCAAAACTTGCGAGTGTTCCAGAGAGCCTTGTCCTGAAAGATCTGAACATAGAAAATTGTTGCAGTCTTCCAATGAGTTCACGTACGCATCTAAAATCATTGTGTGACTTCCAATGCGATGGAAAAGGTATTGTGTGTACAAATATGCCTTTGGGATCTTGGCCATCACTTGTCAGTTTAACTGTTCTCTCACTCGTGAACATGATGATGGCCCCTCTAGAGGATCAGCAAACCCGGAGACATGCGGAAACCCTTCGGTTTTTGAAGCTTCATGGTCCCAACTGCTTCTTAACAACACCAGGATTGTCAAAATGGTAACTTGGCCTTTGGGAATGCTTTTATTTTGTGGAAGAATTGTGGCTTAATCACTGTGATGATTGTCGGTGTCAAAACCGGCGGATCTCGGGTAGGGGGTCCTGAACTATGCATCTAGACAGATGGTAACAGGAGACAAGGGACACGATGTTTTTACCCAGGTTCGGGCCCTCTCGATGGAGGTAAAACCCTACTCCTTCTTGATTAATATTGATGATATGGGTAGTACAAGAGTAGATCTACCACGAGATCAGAGAGGCTAAACCCTAGAAGCTAGCCTATGGTTTGATTGTTGTCGTCCTACGGACTAAACCCTCCCGTTTATATAGACACCGGAGGGGGCTAGGGTTACACAGAGTCGGTTACAATGGGAGGAGATCTACATATCCGTATTGCCAAGCTTGCCTTCCACGCCAAGGAAAGTCCCATCCGGACACGGGACAAAGTCTTCAATCTTGCATCTTCATAGTCCAAGAGTCCGGCCAAAGGGTATAGTCCAGCTGTCCGGACACCCCCTAATCCAGGACTCCCTCAGTAGCCCCTGAACCAGGCTTCAATGACAACGAGTCCGGCGCGCAGATTGTCTTTGGCATTGCAAGGCGGGTTCCTCCTCCGAATACTTCATAGAAGATTTTGAACATGAGGATCGTGTCCGGCTCTGCAAAATAAGTTCCACATGCTACCGTAGAGAGAATAATATTTACACAAATCTAATCTGCTGACGTATTCTGTAGCATGACATCACACCACAGCCAAGCCTTTATTCGAATCGTTTTTTCTGTCCCACCTCAGCATGTTTTGCAAGGCGGTTTCCTTGGCACGACTTGTCAGATCAGAGATCGTGTCCACTTTATGTACGGGATTCTCATCAACACGGATGTGGGTAACCCAGTCGTGCCCATTGGTATGTCTCCTCGATCAAAGGTAAGTCCCAAACGGTCACGGGGAGGGCTCTTGGTATTCAACCTCTTATAAAGAGACCAAGGCTTTACTCCTTTCTTTCGATCTCAATCGAATCCGCCTCTCGCCTCGAGTTCCAACACCCAAGGCTCCAGATTTAGGCGCTTCGGACCTTCGACGATGTCCGGCTCCAACCCTTGAGGCCGATGGATGCCTTCCTCCGTCACGGAGGAAGACGTACTAAAGCTGAGGGAGGCCAGGTATTTGATCGGCGAAATCCCGCATAGGCTGCCTACTCAAGGGCAGGTTATTCCCACTCCCAAGCCTAGCGAGAGCGTTGTGTTCATGTCTCACCTCCTCTGAGGGCTAGGCTTCGCGCCGGATCCCTTCGTGAGGGGCCTCATGTTCTATTATGGGCTGGACTTCCGAGACTTAGCTCCGGAGTCTATCCTCCACATCTCATCGTTCAACGTTGTGTGTGAAGCCTTCCTCTGCATTACCCCTCACTTCAGACTGTGGCTTAAGACCTTTAAAGTAGAGCCGAAGATGATCGAGGGACATCACGCAAAGTGCGGAGGCGCTGTAATAAGCAAGAATGCTGACGCTCCATGGCTCGAGGGCTCTTTTCAAGAGGAGTCTAGCTTATGGCAACAAGAGTGGTTTTATATCACAACTCCCAAGGGTACCAAGTGGGTGGCGCCGCCCACTTTTCGCTCGGGTCCCCCGCCCCGACTAGCGTCATGGGTCAATAAGGGCTGGACTGGGGGCCAGCAAAGGACGTGCCCCTGTTGCAGGGCCGCATCCGAGATCCCCTGGAAAGAGACATCAGTCTGGTTGTGGTAACGCAGGTCATGTTGATTCGCCGAGCCCTGCCCTGCAAACGTCGACCCCTCCGCCTGTGGGAGTTCAATCCGGAGGGACCGCGAGCTCTCCAACATTTTATGGGCGCGACGCCCGCAGAGATGTACAAATTGTTCTTCGGACCACAAGTAGTGTGTCCGGACTCTACTGAGGACGCAGGTCTGAGCTGCAGTCGTCTGGATACTCAAGTAAGTAGCCCTGTGCCCGGACACGCCATCCGTTCATTTATCACAACATCGCCCTCAAAAGAGCTGTTCTTGAAACAGGAGTGGATAGCGAAGGCAAAGTTAATCAGGTGTCCGGCCCCCCTTCCTGAGACCTTGCCGGATCCCGTGTTAACTAGGATGCTGGAGATCGTGCCTTCGGAAGAAAACGAAGGGGGGACAAGGAAGCTACTGCCTCCGCGAAGGAGGCTGTCCGGAAAGGAGGAATTGAAAATTCCTATCCTCAGGGGAAGAAGAGGACCGCCTCTGAAGACCCGGAGACCGTGATCTCAAAGCGGGGGAAGAAGTCTTCGCTAGAGGGTCCTGTGCCGGGGAATACCTCGGCCATACTATGTCCTCAAGGGGATCAGCCCTCCATCGAGCCGTAAGTAAAAAGGGGGTTTAAAAAATGAGAGAAATCCTTGCTTTATTTCTGAGGAAAATAACTCAAAATTTACCTTGTAGTTCGGACCTTAGCCCTTCTCAGCAGAGCTCGTCTTCGGGGGATCTTCTTCCGGAGATGATGGAGAGCGGAACGCCTCCCCCTGCCGTACCGCCTTATGAGGCGGGCGACCTCGAGGTATCGTCGCGGAGGGTTTTTCCTAATCCGGCAGGGCCTGAAGGCAGTCATATGGCCCCCCGAAGCCCTCCGTGTCCGGCCTTCGAAAAAAGCAATCGAACGAGTCCGGCACCGCCTGGTGCACAGTCGGAGGTACTGAAGGATATGCTAGGGCGAGTGTCTATCTTAGAGGAGCACCGTACATTGATGGGTACGGTAATTGAAAGGATTTCGTCCGCAGAGAGCGGGTTGCATGAAGCTATCAGGAGTTTACTGACAGGTTTTGAGGTACGCGAAATGATGTACCTTTTGACAGTTCCGCATATTTTAAGATGCGCCCTGTGTAGATAGTAGCCCCTGAGACTCTGTGTGCTGTCAAAAGCGACGGCACGTAGAGGATCATAATCCCAGGTGTAATTCGCCTCCTTCCTATGTAGGTAGCGAAGTGTTCGGTGGCCAGCCGGACTGATGAATTTGCCGAGCTAAAGCGGTAGCATGACGTGGCAGATGCCGACATCGCGCTTGTCAACAAGCGGCTTGACGAGGCACAAGGTATGTAATTTCTCCGGAGACACCTGGTAAGAGGATCTTGATGCCAGTATCTTACGACGTGTGCGCTTGATGTAGATGGGGCTGCCGCCGTGGAGGACCTTCGGGCAGAACTTGCCCGAGCCAAGGAGCAAGCCAGAAAAAGCGATGCGGCTGCCCTAAAGGCGGTTGAGGAGCTAAAAGCCGAACAGGCTGCTCACTGCCGAAGCAAGAAGGAAATGGCCGAGATGGCTGTGAAGTTAAAGAACGCTGCTGACCGCTGCAAGCTTCTTGAAAAAGAAGATCGGGCGGAGCGGACGGACCTAGAGAAGGCCACTACAGCGGCCAAGGATGCTCGTTCTGCGATGAGAGCGATGAAGGAGGAGCTACGTCAAGCCGGAGATATCGCGGCTGGAAAGCCCTTTATGCTGCGGATGAAGTTCGGAGATCCTAAATATGCTCCGTTGGACCGGATGTGGAGTTCGGCGGACGCGTATCTGGATTTAGCGACGAGTGCCGCTGATGCGGCCGAACACTTCTGAGATCAGAAAGATCGCGAAGTGGAAAAGCTCTTCTGGTCACAGTTCAACAATCCAGAGCATCCGCTTCCATTGACCGATCGTTTAGCCGAATGGGCCGAGCTGAACAGGTTGTCCGGACTTTCCATGAAGTATGTCGTGGATCATCTGTGGCCGGAAAGGCCAAAGCCGAACAGCTATTTTAGCTTGGTGCAGTAGTTCCTTGGTGCAGTGCCGTATATCAACGCGATGAAGAGGTCAGCATGCATGGAGGGTGTGTGGATGGCCCTTACCTGTCTCAAGACATACTGGGCAGAGATGGAGGCCACCGCCATTGCATCCCCAGATTCGGATGGGAGCCGAGTACCTGCCGAACACTACTTTCAAGAAGTTCTGGAGGGCCCTCGTTTAATAGAGACGCAGTGCTCGAAGGATATTATGTTCGAATAACATGTATTCTTGTTTAAAACAATATTTTGATGAAATGTAGAAGCTTTTTATACGTGTGCCTGCAAGAATTATAATACCTCCTGTGCGGCCGTTAGTGTATATATTTGTATAATCTGAAAGATGGCAGTCGTCGGCTTCAGCCCCCACGCATATAATGCAGGGGTGTTCGCAGAAGGCGCATTTTCACACTTGATCCAATGTCTTGGTCCATGAAGGAGGTGAGAGCGCAGCGAACTAGGCAATCGGACTATAATGCTTTATCACTTTCACTTAGCCATAGGAGCTTGACAGTGGGGCTACTATATAGCCCCTGGTGGCGCCGTGCTCGCTCGAACTCGGGGCACGTGTGTGCTTGGCCGGGAAACAGCCCTTCGTTAATGTGGAGGAATCTCGAAGGTTCTGATAAGTCATCGAGTGGTTGACCAGTCTCTCACTATATCATGACAGTCAGTTTTTGGCTTTCTCTACTGAGGTCCTCGCCTGGCTGAACCGGGGGACAATCGTAGTAGTTCTCCTGGTGCCGCCTTAGCCGATAGAGCGGAACATAAGGCAGCAAAACACAGAAGCCGGGCAAACCCAGCATTTGACCAAAGACCTGATTCGGAGCTGATGCATATAAGGCCAAACTCGCGACGCCGAACACTCCCTAAGGTATTCGGTCTTTATGAAAACGGGCTGAACAGTGCCCTTTGTAATAAGCCCCTGGTGTCCAGGTACGTGCAAAATTCTAACGTGGCCACATGCCAAGACGCCAGCCTCCTTCTCGGTTATACTGAGAATCCGAGGAATGTGTATCAACAAGAGACAGTAAAAAAGTTTTGCGCGGGGTCTTAATCTGAAAAGAATCCTTGGGACGGGTCCCTGCTGCACGTCTGCGCCTGTGTCTCCGTTGTGCTGTGTCCTGGACGGGTGTAGCACGATGTCCATCTGTAAAAGAGAGGAACTTAGTTGAAAAAATAGTCGTGCGAAATGTATGTTATACTAAACAAAGTATAATTCAAGATGGGTAACATTGAGCCTTATTGTCGCTTATTTTACATCCGCAGAGCCCCTTGAATAGGGGTGGATGGCTATTAAACCTTTATCAATTATATGTTTGCTCCAGACTCGTCTAGCTGTGTCCGTGGTCTTAACGACCTGTTAGATGCTTTGGTTGGAGAAGCCGTTTTAATGTGTGGCTGCTAGGGCAGCCGCATAGTCTTCCGCGTGCGAGGAGGGCTCGATATTTCCCTTTAATGACATGATGCCTCATGGGCCGGGCATTTTAAGCGTGAGAGACGCATAATGCGGTATTGTGTTGAAGCGGGCGAAAGCTTCACGTCCCAGTAGTGCTTGATAACCGCTTTGAAATGGAGCGATGTGGAAGGTCAGCTTTTCGCTACGGAAGTTGTCGGGGGAGCCGAACACAACTTCTAGTAGGAGGGAGCCCGTGCAATGGGCTTCTGGGCCTGGCGCTACTCCTTTAAAGGAAGTATTGCTATGGCTAATTTTTGTTGGGTCCATCCCCATTTTGCGGACTGTATCCTGATATATCAGGTTTAAACCACTGCCGCCGTCCATCAGGACGTGTGTAAAGCGGAATCCGTCAATTATCGGGTCTAACACCAAAGGCAGCCTAGCCCGCATGCCGGATACTTCCGGAGTAATCCTGATAGTCGAAGGTGATCAGTTTTGACCACCAGTGGCGAGACTCCTTTGTGATAGGCCGCATGGTGCATATCTCTGTGGGCACCACTTCGTTTCTCCCTTTTATCACTTGTAGTACGTTTACTATCTTGACTTCTTGTGGGAATTTCTTTCGTTCCCCAGTGCTTTGTTTGTGGGGTTCATCATCATCCTCACTTGGTGTATCCAGCCCCTTGTGTTCGGCGTTGAGTTTGTCGGATTGCTTGAAGACCCAACATTCTCTGTGGGTATGATTTGCAGGCTTCCCGGGGGTGCTGTGGATTTGACATATCTTGTCCAGGATTTTGTTTAGGTTAGACAGTTCGTCCCTGTTATCCTTGAGGGGTAGTTTTTTCTGACCCTGCCGAGAGCTTTTGAATCCGGCGTTAACTTCTGTGCTCTTCGGGCTGTTTCCCTTATTCCGGCGCTGGTCTTTGCTGCGTCGCGGCTTCCCGTTTCCATCCCTGACTTCGGATGTACTTGGGTCGCTGGTGCTGCATCTTGCCAACCAGCTGTCCTCTCGTGCGCAAAAGCGGGTCATGAGGCTTGTTAATGCGGCCATTGTACTTGGCTTTTCTTGGCCGAGGTGTCTGGCGAGCCATTCGTCTCGGACGCTGTGTTTGAAAGCTGCTAAGGCTTCGGCGTCCGGACAGTCGACAATCTGGTTCTTTTTAGTAAGAAATCTGTTCCAGAGCTTCTGGGATGACTCTCTGATTTGTTGAGTTATATGACTTAAATCGTCTGCATCCGGTGGTCGGATGTAGGTCCCTTTAAAATTTGCCCGAAAAGCGTCCTCGAGCTCTTCCCAACTTCCAATGGTGTTTTCGGAAGGCCTTTAAGCCAATGCCGGGCTGGCCCTTTGAGCTTGAGGGGTAGGTACTTTATGGCGTGGAGGTCGTCTCCTCTGGCCATATGGATATGGAGGATGTAGTCCTCAATCCAGACCACAGGGTCTGTCGTTCCGTGGTATGCCTCTATGTTTACGGGTTAGAATCCCGCTGGAAATTCATGGTCCAGCACCTCATCGGTGAAACATAGGGGGTGTGCGGCACCCCTGTATTTGGGTGTGCCGTGGTGTTCGGATATTTGTTGTGTTGCATTGCTTGCTAGAGCGTGCTTTCTTGGCCCGTAGATAGATCTGGTTGGGCCATCTTTTCTATGTGAGTCCTTGTGTGGATCGTGTGCTGGCTTGTGTGCAGCGTCATTCGCCGCTCTATGTTGGCCGTGAGGTCGTCTATCCGACCGTATGGTTGCTTTGTTTTTTGATTGCGGGGGCTCTAAGGCCTCTTCATCAAATTCTGGTAGTAGCTTTCGCTTCGGGTAGCTCTTTGTGTGGCGACTGCCGCCATATTTGTCTGCGATGTTGAGTACTTTGCTCCATCTGATTCTGAGTGCATCTTCTGCAGTTTTGAGCTTCTGCTTCTGCCTTTTCAGGCTACGCGTAGTGGCGACGAGCCTTTTGTGGAGATTATTCTGCTCCAGGAACTTGTCCAGCGTAAGGTCATCCGGACTGTTATCTTCGCCGGGGACGGGTTGTTCGGTTTGGTTATCCAAGTTACCTTGTTCGGACAGTTGCTCGATGCCATGTTCATCGTCCACCGACTCGCCCTGCTCTGTGGCTGGGTCTGTATGACCGCCGTCTCTGTCGAGGCGGGGTTTGGAGCGGTGCTTACGCCGCCGCTTTGACTGCTTTTCGAGTGAACGATCCTTCGTTGCGTCCTCCCGTTCCTCATCGTTGTTTCCCTTGGGTGTGTCCACCATGTATACGTCGTAGGATGAGGTGGCTCTCCAGTGCCCTGTGGGCGCTGGTTCCTGTTCGTCTCTCATATCGTCGTCCATACCGTCGATGTCTTTGGAGTCGAATTCAACCATGTCGGTCAAGTCGTCGACAGTGGCTATGAAGTGGGTGGTGGGTGGGCGTCGAATTTCTTCATCGTCCGCATCCCAATCCTGCCAGTCATAATCCGGCCAAGACTCTCCTGACAAAGAGAGAGCCCTTAGTGAAATTACTATGTCACCGAAAGGCGAGTGCTGAAAGATATCCGCGGTGGTGAACTCCATGATCGGCGCCCAATCGGATTCGATTGGCAGGGGCGCGGAGGGTTCAGAGTCCAGTGAAGAGTCCGGCAATGTGGAGTCACGGGCCTCGCGAAGGATAAGGCTGGTGTTCAGCTCGATCGCCGTTGAGACTGCAGCCCCCGCGGCGGGGTCTAGCCGCCCGCCCTCGGTCGGCGCAGTTGGCTCCGAGCTAAAGGTCAAAGTGGATACGGGTGCGGCCTCCAGGGCACTGTTCGGCGGCAGAGCTGAATCATGCCCATCGTGATAGTGCGACGCACTTGGCAGGGGCTCGAACCCGTCAAAGATCAAGTCTCCATGGATATCGGCCGTGTAGTTTGAGCTTCAAACCTGACCTGATGCCCAGGGGCGTGGCTTTCAATCTGCTCCAGATGGCCGAGCGAATTGGCCCGCACTGCAAAGCCGCTAACAATGATCGAAGGAGCCATCAAGCCTGATGACGACGACACAGAGGAACTCTCAATGAAAGCACCAATGTCGGTGTCAAAACTGGCGGATCTCGGGTAGGGGGTCTCGAACTGTGCGTCTAGGCGGATGGTAACAGGATACAAGGGACACGATGTTGTTACCCAGGTTCGGGCCCTCTCGATGGAGGTAAAACCCTACTCCTGCTTGATTAATATTGATGATATGGGTAGTACAAGAGTAGATGTACCACAAGATCAGAGAGGCTAAACCCTAGAAGCTAGCCTATGGTTTGATTGTTGTTGTCCTACGGACTAAACCCTCCGGTTTATATAGACACCGGAGGGGGCTAGGGTTACACAGAGTCGGTTATAGTGGGAGGAGATCTACATATCCGTATTGCCAAGCTTGCCTTCCACGCCAAGGAAAGTCCCATCCGGACACGGGACGAAGTCTTCAATCTTGTATCTTCATAGTCCAAGAGTCCGGCCAAAGGTTATAGTCCGGCTGTCCGGACACCCCCTAATCCAGGACTCCCTCAATGATCTTGCCCGCTGGCCAACAAAGGAGCTCCAGAGCTTGCAGCGCCTCCGCTCTCTGCATATTTGGTCTTGTGCCAACCTGGAGGGGAGGGGTTCATCGTCTGACGAGACTTTGCCACTGTCTCATCTGGAGAAGTTGGATATTCGCAATTGTCGCACTTTATTAGAGATTCCCAATTTGCCTGCATCCCTAGAGGAATTGCAGATTACCCAGTGCAAGAACCTGGTGGCGCTGCCTTCAAACCTTGGAGATCTAGCCAAGCTGAGGGTTCTCTATGTGGATCGCTGTTGTGGCCTAAAAGTACTACCTGGTGTGATGAATGGCTTCACTTCCCTCGAGCGATTGCAAATTCATGGGGTGGAGGAATTCTAGTAGGTTCCCATTCAGTGGCTCCCAGCCATCAAATCCTTCATAATAATGGGTTGCCCATAGTTGCAAGGACGCTACAGAGAAGGCGGGAAGTATTTCCACTTGGTCTCCTCTATCCTGGGTAAATGCATTCCATCACCAGAACCCCAGCATGAAGAAACCGAATCGAGCATGAAGAAGTTTCTGAAGAGGCTCCTCCCTTCGTGTGTTGATGGCTCACTCTAACTTAACTCTGATTCAGCCACTCAGGTGTGTATGCCCGCCTGTGCCCCACCCCTCTTCCATTACCTCTTTCCACTGCTAACCTGAATTTCTTGAGTGCAACATGGTCTTCTGCATATTGGAGAGTAATTTTTCTCCCCCTTTCAGTATTAGGATTATATGAAAATCCAACTTCACCTTCCGCTGGCTTTGAGATTTTAAGTTGGGTCTCATGGACTCCATTTGCAACATTTGTTCTCTGGAATTGATGTTTGGGCCATCACTTGGCCCTTCCCAGCACGGCTAGGCTATTTAGGCCCAGTTCTTTTCACACAGGATTCTGCAGAATCAAGATTTTGGAAAATTCTCCCAGAATCTGCTTCTCCCAGAATCTGTTGCCGAGTTCTTTTCTGGGATTGTAGGTTGAAATTCTGGAAAGAGATGTGTGTTGAAATGTCTGTAGTACCCTTAGACAGAAAATGTTTGATGAATTTATTAACACCTTGTTGTTTCTAACAATATCTAGTCAAATATGAGTACGAAAGTGATTTACGAATGTCATAAAAAGTGCTAAATATTACATTTAGAATAGATTTAAAGATTTGTTCATTACAAAAGTGGATGAACTAAAAAATGGATAATCTCAAGGTACGAGACTAGCAGCAATCGCCTCGCGTACTGCGTTCATGGTACCATCATCTTCTGGTGGTAGAGCATTGGCACCTGTAAACGGCAATGGAGGTTGCACATATGCATCATTGTCGAACTTGTCAAAATGCTCATCACGTAACTTGCTATCACGAATCCAATTGTGGAGACACATGCATGCAGTGACAATCATCTTTTGGGTCTCCGGTTTGTACCGAGGTATGCCTCCATCTCCAAGAATTCGCCATTTCATCTTGAGAACACCAAATGTTCTTTCGATGACATTTCGCAAAGAAGAATGTCGATGGTTGAATGTCTCATATCTCCCAACTGGTGGGTGTTGTTGGAAATCTGGTACATGGTATTGTTTCCCTTTGTATGGAGATAGATATCCAACCCTGTTTGGATATCCGGAGTCAACAAGATAATATTTATCTACAATACGACATCAACAAAAGAAATTAGAAATGTACAACATACCATCATGTATATAACAATATGGATACATGCAAGATGTTACGTATGGGGGGTTGTGGAAAGTGATCATAACGAACTATGGCATCGCTCCATACACGTGTGTCATGAACAGATCCGGGCCATCCGGGAACAACAAACATGAACCTCATATCAAAATCACACACTGCCATAACATTTTCACTTGTGTAATCTTTCCTATTCCTGTGTTGGGGCTCCAACTCCTTAGGCACAATCACCTTAATGTGTGTTCCATCAATGGCTCCAATAGCATGTTGAAAATGAGGCCAAAACTTTGTTTTTCTAAGTACTGGGTGTGGTTCAGAGAAAGTTGGATCAATTGGTCTTATGTAATCACCGGCCATGCGGTCTACACACTCCAAAACCTCGTGGATTTTTTTATTAATGACAGAACAACTATGTGCAAACCGATCTGCGACATTATCAGTTGTTTGACATGTACCCACAGTCCATAAAAATTGTACCAATGCTTCTTTGGATGAAATGTTGGAAGTTGACTCAAGCCCATACTTCTGAACTAACAGATCATGCAATGTGCGAAACACTGACCTCCTCATTCCAAACATAGCATAGAAAGAATTTGCATCTTTCTCCTTCTCTTCTACCCATTGGAGGCCTGTAACAAGATGTAACTTTCTTGGTGCGTACGGCAGTGTCACACTTGACGACGCCACATCCAGAGCAAATGCAAGCTTGGCCGCCTCAAATTCCTTTTCTTCTTGTTTCTTTCTGGATTTATCCATCTGCCACAACAACATGAACATAGTGTAATATTAGATATAACACAGTTCAGATAACAGTACATCTCCAATGCAAATAGCTTAGTTCACAAAAGTACACCTCCAAAGCAAGTAGCTTAGCTCACAACATTACAAGTAAATAGTCTGGTAGAAAGCAACTAAAACATAGATGTTCTGCTTATTATTGAGCTCCCACACCCTCTTTATACATCCAAGCCTTGCAACAGATTCATGAGCCGTGAAAGTGGAGAAAACATCACGATATTTCTTTTCCATGAAAAGAAATGTAGCATAGAAATTCTCATCACTTCCTGATTTTGCACCATCTGCTTCCACCATGGCCATCATTTGTTTAATCTCTTCTCTTGTTGGATCCACACTCTCCTCTACATCTCTCTTCTCTGCATCCCTCCTCTCCCTTGCCCTTTCCTCTTCATCCCTCTTCTCCCTTGCCCTCTCCTCTGCATCCCTCTTCTCCCTTGCAATCTCCTCTGCATCCCTCTTGTCTCTTGCACCAAAGATGTCCACCATGCGTACAAAAGCCTCATTTTTAGCATTCTCACTTGCCCACTTTTCATTCATCTTTGGACTTGGCGAATAAGGACACGCCCTCTTCTTCCCACCCTTGGCTCGATTTTGAACAGGGGTAACTTGGCCTTCATGACTATCACACCCTGAGTCATCCTTCAAACTGATTCGAGGGGGATCATCTTGATACGAGGGAGTTGGCACCCTCGCATGCTCATTTGTGACACAAGTAGTATCGAAAACCTCTGACATTTTTTCCTCCTCCGCTAGTGGAGCATAGCGAAACTTGGCGGCTTCTGGATGTGCCTATAATCATATGGCACCACAGGTTACTATCAAAACTGAAGCAACATGACTCATTATATAAGAAGCACCACAATTTAATGTATACCCAAGTGCCCAACACTAGAATTATTAGTGAAAATTATGGTTGTGGATATCTCTTTCTAGTTCTTCACTTTTGTAAATAGCCAAACAAGCTGCATTCAACAATCAATCCATCCATCCATCTATCTAACAAATCCATCCATCCATCTAACAGCATCAGCAATCTGGGTGCAAAAAATTAGCACCATCCATCCATCTAACAGCATTAGCAATCAATCCATCCATCTATCTAACAAATCCAAGCATCAATCCATCTACCTATGCTACATAAATCAATCTAGTACTCCATAGCATAAGAAAAAAGAAGAGAGAGATGGGGAAAGAGGATGCCTCATCGTGGGTGTGGTCTGCACCTTGCGTGGGCTGCTTGTGGCCGTCGAGGTGCAGCGCCGGTGGCCATTGGTGGACGTCGAGGTGCAGCGCCGGTGGCCGTCGATGTTGGCGGAGACACGGCGGAGGGGAGGACAAGCATCGAAGGAAGAGGGGCGACGAGGGAGATAAGGCGGGCGGCGGCGGCGGGAACCTGGCCGGCGGCGGCAAGGGCCTGGCCGGCGAGGTTGGTCCGGCGGTGGCGCGACAACCCTAGCCGTCGCCGCGTCTGGGGACTCCTCACTACAAAAAAAAGACACACCCGTGACATTTTGGGCCGAACGAAATTTTTTTCTGTCATACATATGACACTTCTATGACGATAATTGTGACAAAACCCGGTATCATCATAGATGTGGTGGGCTCCTACTTCTATGACAAAAAATCATGACAGAAAATGGGCTTTTCGTCCTGGGCGGGCCGGAGACGCAGCTGCATGACATTCTTTGGGCCGTCCATGACGGAAAAAACCATGGTAGAAGCGAGGGGGAGGAAAATTTCGGGGAGTTCCCGGTTACGGTGGGAGGTCGGGGGCCGAGCGATGCGCGTTTCTCTCGTACACTTATGCGCGTGTGTGCGAGGCGTTGGCTCTAACTGAACCCGAGTGAGGCGTTGGGCTCTAACTGAACCCGAGCGATTGCACTGCAGGCTACGCGTTACTGAACCCGAGCCATCGATCAATGGCTGTTAACTGAACCCGATCGAGCGATTCCTTGGCTACTGCTGCTAACTGAAGCCGATAGATGCTGCCTCTGGATGAACAATGAGCGTTGCGGTGGGGTTTGGATGAACAGTTCCCGATGAGGGTGGATGAACAGGACCCCGTGGTGTTGCCTCTGGATGAACAGGACCCCGTGGTGTGGTGGAGGGCTGGATGAACAATAGACGGTGGAGGGGTGCCCGTGGAGGGGTGGATGAACAGGAGCCCGTGGTGTGGAGGGCAGGATGAATAGTAGACGATGGAGGGGTGCCCATGGAGGGGTGGTTGAACAGGACCCCGTGGTGTGGAGGGCTGGATGAACAGTAGACGGTGGAGGGGTGGTTGAACAGTAGCCGGTGGAGTAGCGCGCGGTGGAGGCTGGATGAACAGGAGCCCGTGGAGGCTGGAGGAGGTCGACGGTGGATGAACAGTAGCTCGTGGAGGCTGGAGGGGGTCGACGGTGGAGATGAACAGTATCCCGTGGAGTCCCATTTTGCGGTACGCCACACCCCCTCCCGATGAACAGGACCCCTGTTTTGATCGTAGCACTCCAACACAAGTCCGTTTCCTCCGTTTTGCGGTACACCACACCCCTCCCGATCAACAGGACCCCCGTTTCGACCGTAGGAGGTCCATTTCCTCCGTTTTGCGGTACGCCACACCCCTCCTGATCAACAGGACCCCCGTTTCGACCGTAGGAGGTCCGTTTCCTCCGTTGTGTGATACGCCACACCCCTCCCAATCAACAGGACCCCCGTTTCGACCGTAGGAGGTCCGTTTCCTCCGTTGTGCGGTACGCCAGGCCTCGTTCGCGATCAGAATGACAACGCTACGTACGCTTCGACTAGGTGGGTCCCGACTGTCACGCACTTCCTTGCTTGCGAAGATGTAGCTGGTGCTTCCCAGCAGTCGGGGGGTAGTAGGTCCCAGCAGTCAGGGGGGCAAATCATTTTGGTTTTCTTTTTTTTGCCCGGACGCACTTCCTTGTGTGCGAAGATGTAGCTGGTGGGTCCCAGCAGTCAGGGGGGCGAATCGTTTTTTTTGCCCGGACGCACTTCCTTACGTGCGAAGGTGTAGCTAGTGGGTCCCAGCAGTCAGGGGGGAAACGTTTTTTCGTGAAATACTATGGCCCGTCCGGTGGGTCCCTGCTGTCAGGTGGAGGAATCATTATTTTGTGCGTAATAAGGAGGCACTTCCTTGCTGCCGCCGTGGACCCAGCTGTCAGCCTCTCCACGTACAGTCCATGTCCGATGGAAGTCGTTCCTTGACCACGTTGACCACGCGGCGCCGAGAGCACCAGGGCGGTGGATGACAGCGAGGCCTAGGAAGGGGACGACGGGGAGCCGGGGAAGATGCGGCAGTGGAAGCCCGTGCGCGCGGAGAGGAGTATGAGGGTTCACTGGTTCGGCTGCGGTGTGAGGCTGCCGTCGCCGCAGGGCCTGGCCAGCGGTGGGAATAGTAGGGGGCGGTGAGGCCTCTGTAGCAGCACAGCCGGCCACGGGAGGCAGGAGCATGCGGCACGACCGGCACTGCTTTGGGCGGCTGGAGCAAGAAGACCAGACGTTGAAGAAGCACTACGGCCGTTGGACAGACATCGTACGGTCACTGGAGCTAGAATCGTTCATATTGACTAAGTTGACAAAGCCCTTCGTCCCCGTCAACTTAGTAGGCCCACAAGTCAGCCTCCCACCAAGGTGGGTCCCAGCTAGCCGGGGGATATTCATTTTTTTGTGCATAATAAGGAGGCACTTCGGGTGGGTCCGAGCTGACAGCGGGGGGAATGTATTTTTTGCAAAATACGGTGGCCCATCCGGTGGGTCCCAGCAGTCAGGGGGAAACGATTTTTTTCGCAAAATACTGGTGGCCCGTCCGATGGGTCCCCGCTGTCAGGTGGAGGAATAATTATTTTCCGCGTAATAAGGAGGCACTTCCTTGCGGCTGTCGTGGACCCAGCTGTCAGCCTCTCCATGTACAGTACTCTTCCGTTGGAATTCGGTCGTTAACCACTTTGACCACGCCTCGCCGAGAGCACCACGGCGGTGGACGATAGCGAGGCATAGGAAGGGGACGACGCGGAGCCGGGGAAGACGCGGCAATGGATGCCCACGCGGAGAGGAGTACGAGCGTTCACCGGTTCGGCTGTGGTGTCAGGCTGCCGTCGCCGCAGAATAACAGGGGGTGTGGGAGAGTAGAGGGATGCCCTGGCTAGCGGTCGGAGTAGTAGGGGGCGCTGAGGCTTACGTGGCAGCACAGCCAGCCACGGGAGGCGGGAGGAGGCGGTCCCGCCGGCGCTGCTTTGGCGGCTGGAGCAAGAAGATCAGAGATTGAAGAAACACGACGGCCATTAGATTGACATCCAACGGTTACGTCTTCTAGAATCGTTTGTTGACGTATATAATAACTAAAAAAATCTTGTATTGCGTCAACTAAACAGGCCCACAAGTCAGACCACTCCCTCTTTTTTTAATAATTTATATATAGCTCATGGAAACTTCTTATGCAATTTATTGCAGTCGTTCTTTTTTTGGTTGGCCAGGGCCAATTTCGCATATTTCCGTGGGTTCCAGATTTAAAGTACTTTGAAGATATATTTAAATTAGGTTAATGCCCAGTGAAATAGGAATCTGAAAATGTGATAAAATTCAGAAATTATAAAGTAATTGCCAATTTGTCATCTATTTTTATATTTACAACTCATTTCATATTACTTTCAAGATTTGCAGGCGTCTTGAAAGAGTTGCAGCCCATCAGGGCGTAGAAAAATAAGTAGTCCTGGATTGGTTATTCTTCAGAAAAAATAAACCGGGCTCATTTTCACAAAGAAAAAATAGCTGGGCTGGTCACATGGTGAACATAAAATATAAGCCTGGGCTAGACGGGCCACAGCCCAGTTCAAACCCTGCTCCATCTCAACAATACCAAACAAAAAAATACTGCTCGAGTAGCTACGTCCCAGGTGTCAGCCGATCTTGTGTTGTTCTCTTGTCTATTGACTATATATGCTCACAATGTCGTGGGTCCCATATGTCAGGAAAACGCTAGGAGGAAGCATTTTATTTTTCCATACGGCCCCTACTGTCATCCTCTCCACGTACTTCTGCCGATTCCTGTTGTTTGTTGACCATGTTGACAACGCGAGAGGGCGGCGCCGTGGCGAGCGCACCAAAGCGCGTGGAGGACGTCGGCGTTAATGATTTAGGAGACGATGGGGTGGTGATGCGTGCGCTGAGGCGCAGCCAGCCGTGGGAGGCGGAAGCAGGCGGCCCCGCCGGCGCTGGTTTGGTTTTGGCGGCTGGATGAAGACAGGACTGAAGAAACACGACAGACTGTAAAAGCAGCAGTACTTAACAACCTTAACTGAAACCAGCAGGGGCACTTAACAACCAAAGCTGAAACCAGTATGAGTACTTATACAGGTTCAACCGTACAAAGCATGCCTCGAACAGTGCTACTTTTCCTACAATTAACCAAGGGTGAGGCCGCCAAGCCCCAGGACAAGGCCCAGGCGCCACCCCGCGCATCCACAACCTTCTGAAAGCGGCTTCATCTCGCAACGTGGTTAATAAACAGGATATTCACTTTAGAGCCATGGAAAAGCATGAACATAATCTTCTGTCCTATTCTCCAAGATGGACGGGCCTTCATTATTTGAGACCACCCATGAATAAGTATCTTTTCACCTCCAAGGGGAATTGAGTAGGTCGACATAAACATCATGTGGTGACCAAGCGCAAGTCTGACCCGACCATGGTCAGGCATCTATATAGAAACAATAGAACTCGGCAGTTCCTGTTTCAAGAAGATCACAGCTGTAAAACTGTGTATAAGCAATAGTTTATGAACAACATATATAATAGAAAACAGCTCGTACCATAAGTTTCTCGACACAGTTGGACCTGTTCAACAAGTGCAGCAGTGGCACACATATCCCACGTGGCCTTCCACCATTGAAACGCCCCACAAGGACCTCAAGACGATCAATAAAGTGTAGGAACTTGTGGATGTCGATCCAGTCAACTTCAGTGCCATTAGTAACAGCCGAGTTATTACAGAGTAACAAACGAGCAGACTGCTTAACTCTGAAAAAACCTATGCGTGCCACCAATTATAAGAAAATATTAGTTAGAAGTAGCATCTTCGTGAGAGATTCGTTGCTACTTCTAAAGTTAAATTGTGATTAGTTAGACAGAATAGGTGGATTAAGAAGTAATCGAGGCAACAAGCAAGAACCAAATACAAAACTAACATGGATGAACAATTGGAATGACGTCGGGGTGGAAGATCACAGTGAAGATGAGACCAGGTTCTGCTATTTCCATCAACATTCGTGCGCCAACTTTCAGTCCGTAACACTTGAGAAAGTTTATCCAAGTTCGGCCATAAAAAAAGCAGCGATCTTCTTGGTTCATGAACCCAACTTGGAACTTATATCCATGGCTTGTCTTCACTGTGACCATTAAACTAGTGTATTCAGTTATGGCAAGACCGAGCATCTTGAGTACATGTGTTCTCGCAGAGCAAATAATACACTGCAGGAAAAATAATATGAGAACACAGCATGTTCAAAAAAAACCACCCTCCCGGATAGAAAAGAGGATTCTAGGAACATACTGTGCGCGTTTAAAAATGCTGTGTTAGGATGAGAAGGAACAAGTGTGGCATCTCGCCGAGGGCGTAGAAACCTGTAGGGTACTCGCACTTTTAGCACTGCAAAGGAAACACACTAGATTCAGTAGGAAGAAAAATGCATCAACAGCGGCGGCTGCCATCCAAGGATTACCTGCGACCAAGGGACTTGGGTTTATCGGGGATGGATGAAGAATTCGTACCTGGTTCTCCATGAGAAAACCCTATGCAATCGCCGAGAGGGGGTTTTCTCTGAACAAGCAAACGAGGGAGAAGGGGATTCAGGCCTAGTGAAATATTGCCGCTTCATCCATCCAGCTTACTGCTAAAGCTGGAAAGGGGGGGGGTTGTGATTTGACGGCTCATTGGGCATTACTGCGGCGCTACGACCGGGGTGTGTCTACCGTGAAGTTGTGCACTCTAATTTGTGCATATGGCACATGGACCCCGTTGCCGGTTGCCCCACATATCAGCGAAAGGAAGTAGAAAGACAAGAGTAACTAGTTACACGTAAATATATCTTTTGACAGAGAGATACTCCCTCTGTAAATAAATATACAAATCTTTTTTATCACAGGCTCACCTTGCCGAGAAATATACTCCCTCTGCAACGCACGGGCATTATGGGGGTTCAGCTTTTTTTATGGGGGTTCAGCTGAGAATATAATACTCAGATAGGCTCACGGTTCTGGACTTTGGGCCGCAGGCCGACCCTGCATGTTTGGGCCCATGTGTTCTACCTCAGCGCTTTTCATATTGCGAGCGATCGGTACGGCACTGGTTTTAGATGTTGTCGCAAGGCGAATACACAAAATTGAATAAAGCACGGAAGCTGTTGGAATGAAATCGAACGACAGTTCCTAACCAGCAATCTGAGTTGCAATTCTATCAACGATATACCATGTGATAAATAATACTGTCATACTACTTATACAAACAGGACACTTGTTTCACCATGCCAGATTATTACATCAAAATCTCTCGGAGGATAGATCAGTTCGGCAGTTGCGTGCTGCTAATTTCAAAGTTGATTTGGACCAGCTCTCCTTGCCGAGAAAGTTCGATTTTGACATCATCCCCTACCGCAAGATATGATTTAGATTTGAACCTTAACCATCCTTTAGAATCAATCATCATGCGACCATCCTTTGTACTTACGGTATATTGAGCAGGTTCATTCACACCAATGTTGCGCATGGTAAGAGAAACTTGGCCGCGGTCGCCCAGATTGTTGAACGACTCCCTCGTTGTTCTAGGAATTCTCTATTTGGAAACAAGAAGACATACCCAAACAGTTAGATCAACACAGTGAATCATGTGAAACAACATGGAAAGAAAAAAGAACGAAGCACTTGGGCGGCCAATGCTTACCAAGAAGGTGGACATGTCGGTTTTTGTAAGGACTTTGGTATACGAAGTGCGAACTACAGCCCAGTATGTTGCCGGTGCAACTGCAAGGGCCGGAGCAGATGCAAGTGTATGTGTTGGTGCAGGTGTCGAAGCCGCCGCTGCTGCCGGAGATGGTGCTCCTTGTAGAGCTGGTGCCGGTGTCGATGCCCGATCCTCCGGTAGATCAGACTGATCCGTTGACGCGGTCGGTGCCCAATCCTCAACTGGATCAGACTGAGCTGCTGCCGCTGTCAGTGCTAGAGCAATTGCCAGTGCTCGATCTGTGTGAGACAGCGGCGATCGTGTCTGGTCTGCTATGATCAGCTTTCTAACTTGGCTAGGATCCGTGACCGTGATCCAGTTTTTTTCTTCATTTCTTTTAAACGCGAGAAGGACTAATTGTGGCATTTTTGTTAAACCAAACTGCAGTTCATCATAGGGATTCAGCTTGTACTAAGACAACAGACTGATCCAATTTTTTCCAGTAATATAAGTGATGGACAGTGCCTTCGTTACTGACACGACATAAGAAGTGAAACCTGCAAAAATAGCCATCGTAGAGCAAACCAAACGGTTTATTCTGTGATGAATGTCACATGGCAAAACCTGCATCCTAAAATTGCAGGAAAAGAAATAAAACATGACATTAAATCAATAAGATTTAGACAGTAAATCAATAAGATTTACTTGATGTGACACGAGTGAATCCTTACCAGGAAATCACTATGTTGAAGTACTAAACAGAAGATTGATCGTCCAACTACGCGTGGCATGCAGGGGCCCTGCCTACTCCCACAAGCAGGACAGTCCAAAGGTCGTGACAAATCATATGGATAGAACATCCATGGGACTGGAAGTCCTGGTGGGTGCGATAAACCCTGCAATGCATACAGATATTGGAGTGTAACCATAATTGATAAACCGTCCTCACAAAAAATATGATCTGGATACTTCAAAATATACAGACTAAATTGAGTGGACAGACATTAACATAGACCATTCTTAGGACTGACCACACACCAAAAGCGGCAGTACTAATAAACAATAGAGGGTTCACAAACACAAATCAAGTACTGAACAATAGTACTTACTACAGACAAGCAAAGTTGCACTAACTAACCTCTGCAGACTATTTCTTGCCACCAACCTACGGGATGAACCCCGCATAACTGACTAGGCCATGGACTTCGTGTGAGATGTCTACACACACCATCACCATCTTGTCAACCTTGGAGAACCTAACCGAGTGGTCTTTCCACTCATAAACATGATGATGAAGACAGGCCGCATCAGATTTGTTGGGAAGCTTTACAAGAACCACACCCTTTGTAATCGAAGGCACGGCCAGGAAATTGTTGTGGTCAAGTACAGCCTTGAGAACACGCCTGACAACAATGCTACAGGAAAACACTAGTTCAAGACACGTGGCGACAAGGACAGAGCAGCTGGATAGTTCAGCAGTAGAACTCAACATCAGGTCTTCCAGTTCACACGGCAAGACTTTGAGAACTTCATCTCCACCGCGGACCTGGTTCTAATTCAAACAGAAACCATATTTTATTACTACCTCCGTTCAGAAATATAAGATGATTTTTGATATTATACTCCATATATGAATGACTACATATACGCACAGAAATGAGTGAACAAAGACACTAGAACATGCCTTCAAAGGCATGAGAGCAGAGGGATTACATGCAAAATCCATAACACAAGTTACTGAGGCAAATATACCCTCTTAAAAGGTAGCATTGATGTTCATAAAGTACTCCCTCCGTCCCAAAATTTCTTGTCTTAGATTTGTCTAGATACGGATGTATCAAGTCACATTTTAGTATTAGATACATCCGTATCTAGACAAATCTAAGACAAGAAATTTGGGACAGAGGGAGTAGTTGAAAGTAATCTATAAGAAATCAGTGTCAACCTCTCGCATGTTTT
The DNA here is from genome assembly GCF_002162155.2 of Triticum dicoccoides. Classification (NCBI taxonomy): domain Eukaryota; kingdom Viridiplantae; phylum Streptophyta; class Magnoliopsida; order Poales; family Poaceae; genus Triticum; species Triticum dicoccoides. The sequence continues at coordinate 526,146,455 of NC_041388.1, forward strand.
GGTCAAAAGAGGAATTTAGAACCGTCATTTGGCACACAAAAATCACATGCAAGATCACCCAGAAAATTGTACTACTAGTACTAGTACTGCGTGTTAGATGAAAAAACACGATCAAGATCGAGAAAAAGATCGTCAAGAAGAGATAGTACCTGGACTTGCTTAATGAGGGATCCCGGAGAGGGGGGCTTGGACAGGGCGATGGCTTTGAGCTTATCTGCGGTAGTCTCGGCGGGGTGCTTGCGCTTCTTCGAACCATGAGCCTCGACGGTTTTAGCCGGAGCCATAGACATCACTTCGGCCGGTGCTCCAGTGTCCATCAAGAAACTGTCAAATAGAAATAAAAGAAAAGAAACCATAATCACAAACCCAAAAGAAGAAAAGAGAGGGAGTTATAGGATCAGTCTCGGGGTTGCAAGACCGGGCCTTGGCCAGAATCAACACCATTGATGCGCTCACCTTTCCTCCTTTGGGAGAGAAGAACAATGGCAGAAGCAGGTCGGGGTTTTCTTGAAGAAATGAGGAACAAGATGAGGCAGAAGCGAGGGTTGGGTAGAGAGGAAGCAGAGAGAAGAGTGAAATGATGATTGCTTCGTCCGTCCAACTTAATGCTGGAAAGGAGGGGGTTTTGTGATTTGACGGCTCATTGGGCATTACTGCGGTGCTTCGATCGGGGTAGTCTACCATCACTCTACTACAGAGTAATTTAGTGCATGGCTGGTGGACCCCGATGCTGGCTGTCCCACATGTCGGCGAAAGTGAGTAATTTAGTGCATGGCTGGAGGAGGATCCACACGGTAGAGCGTGTCCACTGTTTTTCAAAAGAAAAAAATGATTACAGCAAGCGTTTCCACTCTTACGACGGAGGAGTGCGAAACACGGCAGCCACTTGAACATACACAGTGCTCTTACTACAAGGCATGTGCAGTGGTTCATACGTCAGTACTACACAATCTTGTTGCTAGTGTAGTAAGATATGACGATAACAAATGATGTTGTGCACATGTCAACTACTCCTATATGTAACAAATACACGAAGAGGAAACAACTATATTGAGATGAGAATGCAACCAAACACACCCACACGCTTTGTGCTACAGTGACTGATCTGCACCGTCTGAGTTTGATCCAACGGTCATGTTGCGCCGAGACATGGACATGCCCATGCAGAGGGCGCCTAAACACCACCGAAGTCCCTTTTCTTCTCGAGGCGCACGACATTGGTGATGCAGGGTGCAACCACCCGCAGAGCCCGCTCCCGGTCGATGGGAGCCAGCTCGTCAAAGACGGCGTCCAATGGCACGAATGGATTCCGGTGACGGAGCCCTAAAAGGATTCGCCTGGCAACGGCGACGGCAGCCTGCAACCCCTCCTTGTCCAGCTCAGCCCCCACCATCGCGCGGAGACGGCTCAGCTCCTCGGAGATATAGGTGAAGAAGGAGACCAGGTCAGGAAGCCGCAGCTCGTTGAAGTCGACCGGGTGGTCGAACGGGTTTAGCCCGACGGCCAGCATCGTCGCGCTGGCATGATGGTAGGCATCGCGCAGCTGCAACACGTGCGTGGCAACTTGGTTCACCAAGTGGCTGAGGCGATCCTGGACCTCGTCACGACCGGCCCGCTCGCGCTCCAGCCGGCTCCCCTGACGGACTATCGTATCTCCCGCTTTCTGCAGCAACGCCGCCGACGCCTCGAGCTTCTTTGTGGTGGACGCCTGCCACTTTTGAAGCTCCGTGAACTCCCACACATAACGGAGGAGCATGGCACTCCTCTCCTCGAGCTCACGGAGCTCCACGTCCTTGGCCCTAAGCTCCGCATCCTTGGCATGGAGCTCCTGTGTCAGGAGCCTCACCTCAGACTCTGTGATCTGCTGCGCCGCCATGGCACCAGGTAGAAGCAATGGGGAGAGGAAGCAAAGGGGGCGAAACGGCTGAAAGGCAATGCAATCTACGGGAACACGGAGGGAGCGGGGAATCTTTTGGTTTTCACCACGGTAAAACACCAGTCGACGACTTCTCACATCCGGGAGCGGTGGGTTTTTGTAGGCGGAGTCATCGTGACTAATTTCTGCCGCACCTGCTCCCGTCAATCAAAAAATTAAAAATCCTTCCGCGCCTGCTCCCGTTAATCAAAAAAATAAAAATCCTGCCGCACCCAAACACCAGAGCAACGCCGCGGTGGATATTTATATTTACCTGCCGGCAAGTAGATAAAAAAGGGTGAAAAAACAAATGTGGCGGCGGCCTAGCTAATCGGTCGAACTATCCCAACTAGCTAGCCACCGTGCTTCACTGATGTACTCGGCGGGAAAGGTGGTCTTTCGTGATTTGACGATTCATTTACTTGCTTCGGTGCTACAACCGAGGAGGACCCAGAAAACGCGCGGTAGGGCGTCCCACGTCAGGAAGAATATATGTGTGCACCACCCGGGAGGACCCCGAAACCGCGCGGTAGGGTGTGCCACGTCTCGGCACGGAGGAAAAATGTGCGTGTAAAAATATACTGTATCAGACGTAGTACCTATGGTTCGACCTCGGGACCCAGCCAGTCGGTCGAAAACACCCCACTAGCCACACAGCTTCATCATGCAAACGTGGCACGGAGGATAGATGTGGTTAGCTCCGTCTCGACCAGCCACAACGTCTCATGTTCTAGGCGATTCTTCTATTTTCCAAGCTTTTTTTTAGTTGTAATAACACCACGGCAAGCTAGCGCCGCTCTTCGTGTGTGCCCGTGCAAAGGTTAGACGATGGAGAGAAGAGAGATTGAGATCGCAGACCTGGGACCCACCAGTAAGTGAGACAATGGTAATGCACGTGTTGACGAGGCACTCCCTCTACTCTACTCAACGAAAGTACTGTATAAATAAAATCAAGTTATGGGACAAAGCCAACAACCGTTCGTTTTTTCAGGCTATCGACTTACGCTTTGTAGTCCAGGTTGCCAGTTCGAATCTCGTCTCTCAGATTTGTTAGTTTTAGGTCCAAATTTGATTAATGACAAGTGGGACCCCCGTGTGTTGTTCCAATATTTCAGTGTAGGATGGTTTTTTTGAACAAACACTTTGCGCGGTTAGACAAGTAACGGCACAAGTTACACGTATTTTGCAAGTTTACGAACAAAAATGACAGCGGCATAGAATATTACATCCACCCCGCAGCTTAGATACTATGGTGATACAAGTTTTTACACCGTTGGAAGTGAGATCCAATGGCTTGGGAGTAGTCTTTGTAATTATGCCTAATTTCCAAACTCTCCAAAGGTTTTTTTGCAAATAAAACATTCAGGCCTCGTGTGTGCTGCTGCATCTCGATCCAACGGCTCCCCGGTGCTCATATTAGGTGCTCCCCGTAGCTTAATTACCCGCTATGGTGATATGAGCATCTAGGTCGTATGATCAGTGATCAGATGGCACATGCGTAGTACTTGTACTTTCTGCGCATTTCCCAAACTCTATCAGCCGTATATTGCAAAAACATTCAAACCTCCTATTGTGGGCCGTTAGATCTCAATGAATTTGTATCACCATAGAATCTACGGTGCGGGAGCACCTCATACTCTCCCGTGCGAGAAAACATAAGGTGCTATCGCAGCTTGGATGCTACGGTGATACGAGCTTGGAGGTCGTTTGATCTAAGATCCAATGGCATCTGAGCAGTCTTTGTGCTTGTAAGCAGTGGCTGAACTCTTTTGGGGCTTTTCTGCAAAAAACCATTCGAACCACCGAGGAGGTGTTGGGTCACAAATCCAATGCCTCCGAAGAGCTTGTATCACCAAAGCATCTAAGGTGTGGTAGCACATGATATTCTTACATATAGGAGAATATGATGTCCTCCTTCATCTTAGATGATACGGTGATACGAGCTTCAAGGTCGTTGGATATGGGATCAAAGGGCATCTAAGTAGTTTTTGTACAAATTGTGTGCAATTCTCAAACTCATCAAGGTTTCCTGCAGAAATATTAAGACACATCATGTGAGCTGCTATATCTCAGATCTACAAGGTCCAAGCAACTCGTATCGGCATATAGCATCTAAGGTATGGGGGCACATGATATTCTCCCAGGGAGGAGGGGTGAGGGTGCACAACCAATCGGTGGCTGGGAGGGTGGGGACAAATATAATCTAAACAACCCTAAACAGAGCTCCACAATTTTATCTAAGGTCGAGGGGTTGACCCCCGACAATCATAGCTCCGCCTAAACAGAACATTTGCATGTATTGTAGTAATAGACTTAATATTCATGTTTTAGTTTCATGTTCATTTTAAATATTGAACTGAGGACCATGTATGTCTTACATTTTACTCCCTTCGTTCCCAAATATTAGTCTTTTTAGAGGCTTCAAATGGACTGGCACATACGGATGTACATAGACATATTTTAGAGTCTAGATTCACTCATTTTGCTCCGTATGTAGTCACTTGTTGAACTCTCTAAAAGACTAATATTTAGGAATAGAAGGAGTATTTTTGAATTCGTGTCATACATGAATGGTTTGGAAATATAGATGCACTATACTTATTGTATTGTTGTTGTGTTCGTGCGTGTCTCTCTCTCTCTCTCTCTCTCTCTCTCTCTCTCTGTGTGTGTGTGTGTGTGGTCATATGCTTGATACATACAAAGTTTTCTCACCTCCATGTTGTTCATCTTTTAAATTTGAATTTGCATTGGTAAACTTACTAGGGATACCATGAAATGTGAAATCCACATTGAGATTACTATATCACAAACTCACTCTAATTCAACAACTCGTCATAAATCAATTACCACGTTGAGATTAGTATTTGCAAGGAAAATACGGGTATTGTAATACACATAGATTCGTTCGGCAATTTTAAAAGGTTCCTTTCGTATTCTCGAATGGTAGGACCCAACGGCGTACCAGCCAGACCTTGGCTCATGTTGATCCTAAAAAAACGGGCTCGTGTCCTTCGGTGGCGTGCGTGGTACGCACATTAGGCAAACCCATTACCCCAACCAGTCGAGCCTCAGCGTTTCAAGTCGAAATATCTGGCCGCCAGAATTCCAGCCCTAGGAAATTCCCCTCATGTCCCCGGTCCATAATGACTAGTACCGATGAACAACGGAGGGATGCTTTAGTAACTAGACAACGTTACCTACCGTGTTGAGCACGGTTCAATTCCCTCGATCGCTGCTCGTCAAGGTCACCCGTCAACTGCATTGCCTAGTACTACTACTACTACACCAGGATGAGCACAGAATTGAGCCCGTTTGTTTGTGCCTAGTACTTGAGTTAATATATCAGGCAATGCACTGGTCCGGAGGGATTATCCTTTTACTCTGCATATATAACTTGTCTGAAGTCTAACTAAGCAAAATGTTTGACCGAATCCTTTCTTAAGAAATACAACAGGACAGATGTACGGCTTGAAAATTTATTGCAAGATGCAGGTTATGATATTGTTTCGAATCCTGGATCTTAAATTTCAGAAAATCCAAAAGTGAGCATAAATTCTTGAAACTAAGCATGGTCACGTGATATGGCACAAATATTACTTCGTAAGTTTTTTCTTCAATTTGAGACAAGCTGCTTATGACAAGTTGCACAAATGAAGAGCCAAGGTATTTTGGAAGAAAGACCTGTCATGTTAAGGCGAACGCTTTCACTATTGAAACCGTGGGCGTTTACGTGCCGCCATGAGTCCCCGCTTCTCATCGGCAATCGGCAGGTGCCGTCCGAGCAAACGTGTGAGTCGACGGGAGGCATGCGAGCTGACCGCTGCGCCGGCTATCAGGGAGGCGTGCGAGCAGACCGCTGTGCAAGCTCACCGGGAGGCGAGCTCTTTGACCAGGCTCCGCCACCCACCGTCGTCCCAACTGCTCCCACTTTCAATGTCGCCGGCGCCGCAGTTTAAAATCAACCCCGCACTACCCGGTACTCCCTCCTTTCCGGTTTATAGGGATTATCTCAAAATATTAGTTTTTCCATTTTATAAGGCTCAATTTTGTTGTTTCCCATCACATGTTCAGATTCCAAGGTAAATTAAATCATTGCATGCAAGTATTAAGAGAAAATTGACCAATGCATGTAATTTATGCATGCATGCATTGCAATTAATGCATTGGTAAACATATTTTTTTAGAAAAACAAGAGCATTAATTGGGTGCTTTTGCAAACTACAATAAGTATTCGACCACTCACCATCTACCTTGGTTGGTGAGATTTTTAAATTGAGCCTTATAAACCGGAAAGGAGGGAGTATCGCTACAATCCTCTCTCTTCCTCTTCGATTCTCCTGTCGTCTACCTCCAACTAGCCTGACCTAAACGTACGCCATGCCGCATAATGATGGTCTGCCCTTAGTGTTCCAGTTTCCTAAGGAAGACACCCAGCCGGAGTCTCAAGAACATAAGGCGCTTTGGGACGAGCTTGAACTGGCCTTGCGGGAAGACATCACGCCTCTCCCCGCTCCCGTTCCGGCTCCCGTCGCCCTGACTGCGCCAGCGCCTATCCCCATGGCATTGATGGGCTGGGAGCCGCACATTGTCGCAGAGCTTGATCCCACGGGGTTCCACGAGGTGCCCGCCGACTTTCACGTGCCCGTGCACCTGCCAGCGCCTACGCCTGCGCGTGCACTGACGTGCATGCCCGTGCCGGTACCCGTGCACCTGCTAGCGCCTGCGCCTGCGCGTGCACTGACGCGCACGCCCGTGCCGGTGCCCGTGCACCTGCCAGCGCATGCGCCTGCGCGTGCACTGACGTGCGCGCCCGTGCCGGTGCCCGTGCACACGAATGTCTCCGCCGCGCCGTTGACAGCGCCTATCCCCGCGCGGGTGCCAGTGCCCCCCTCAGCGGCATGGATGGCCGCCGTCGACCGCTTCCTTGCACCAACGCCAGTCTCCTCCTCCCGCCAGTCGACTCGCTCCGAAGTCCAGAACATTTTGGCCTTCCTTGAAGCTAGGCCAACGTCCAGGAGTACACCAACAACGGCGCAAGACGCCGCCGTCGCCGTCGGTCAGTGGCCCGACGACACACAGAGCACGGCAGAGGAGCCGCTTCCCACCGCGAGACGCCCCTGCCGCCGCCGCGTAATCTAAATTTGCCATGAAAAACGTTCGGATTGCCATGCTTAAAATCCGAACATTTATCATTTCTGTTTATTTTATATCGATCATCGTATAATTTAAAGTCGGAGTCAGACTGAACGAAATGTATGGTTTGATCGATTGAATGTTCTGCTAGAGCCGTATCAAATTAAATATAAAACGTCATCAAGCCACATGTATTCCTTGTCATCCAACGACCTAGACTGCTTCAATGTCGAGCGCTCAACACGTTTAGCGTGCAATTAATTTCATGCCAAAAATAGTGTTAATCACATGACAACACACAAATAATATCCTAGTAGTTAATATCCGCATGCACTTAATATACATCCAAATTAACGTGCATTGCACGTACACACTGACTAGTGCTGCTAGTACGTGAAACTGGTGCCGTGACTTGTGAACGCGTCCAGATATGGTAAACGGCAACATCGCTCATGAGATCTTCCTGTTTGCCTGTGCGTCTAAACGCAGAAGGGGAGGAGAGAGAGAGCACACATGGAACCCACCAGTAAGTGAAGACGTTTAGATATATTTTGTGCGTGGGAGGAAGCAAGGTCAACCGATCACATAGGGTCGCCGTGCGATCGAAAGAGTGAGACGGGTTTGAGAGAGTGACCTAGATAGACGATGTGCGTGAGAGAGTATACAATGTGAATAGGTCGAATTGGGCCCAAACATGGTGATATATCGTTTTTGTTCAAGAAAGAGCGAGGTCAATCGAGACATACGGAGAGAGAGAGAGAGAGAGAGAGAGAGAGAGAGATTGAGTGAGCGTGGCCCACCATGAGGTCGAAAGAGTGGTGGCCGCTTGGATGGACTGACCTAGATAGACAATCTGCGTGAGAGAGTATAGAGTGTGTAGATCGAGGCCCGAACAGGGAGATATATCATTTGTGTGTGAAAGGAAACGAGGTTAAACGAGACTCAGATAAAGAGAGCGAGAATGAGCGAGTGTGGCCCGCCGTGCGAAAGAAAGAGTGAGACAGTCTCGAGGGAGTGACCTAGATATACAACATGCGTGCGTGCGCATGCACGAGAGGTTGGGGGCTAGATAGGCAATGCATGTATTTAGCGCGAGAGGGTGAGAGGGAGAGGGGGGAGAGAGAGAGATCGGCACGGGGTGCAATGGCGGGTGTGTGAGGTAAATACATTTGGTAACAGAGTGGAAAAAGGGGTTGTGTAGTTGAGAGACTTAGAGATCGAAACATGGAAAGAAAGAATGAACGTGTGTTGGAAATCGATAGCTTCCTAAGGTGGTTAGGAGAGGAATATTGACTGATACACGAAGTATGTAGCATT